>NW_028289694.1:0-368501 GCF_059628265.1 Tinamus guttatus | reverse complement strand
CCACCAATCCTGGAGCGTCAGCATCCCAGTGACCAATCCTGGATCTCCTCTGCTTCACCAGCAGTTCCTCAGTCCTAGTTTTGCAATCTTCAACAGGTTCCCTTCATGAACCTTTTATCCTATATATTCCCACACCCAAAGTCTTATGTGAATTCTATGCCCCTGTCCCATCAAGGTCCTGCTGTGTTCCTAATGTCCTGCGTTCTTCATGCCACGCATGTCCTCGGTTCTCTATGTTTCCCTCCCCTGTCCTCTGTATCCCTAATCCCACATGCCCCCTGTGTCCCTGATCCCATCTGTGCCCAATCTCCCATGTGTCCCTCGTCCCCCAGGTATCCCCCCAATATCCCGTGGCCCCCAGTGCCTTGTGCCCCCCCGCGTCCCTGCACTGTCCCCGACCAAGGTGACGCACCTGCAGCACGAGGAGGCAGCGCAGACAGCCCGGCCACTCGGCACGGCGGGTGCCCAGCAGCAGCCGCCGCAGGAAACAAGGCAACAGGGGGCTGTGCCCCCCTGTGCACCCACCACCACCACCTCCACCGCCTGGAGCACCTCTGTCCTGCGCTGGCAGCTCTGGGGCAACGAGGGCACCACTCAGGGCACACAGGGGACGCTCGGGGTCCCCTTTGGGCCCAGAGCAGGGTCACAGGGGAACCCAGCGGTTCTCATGCTGGGTTGGGAGTGGGCACCCAAAGTGGCTCCCACTGTGTGCGGGGGGGGTATCAGGTTGGGGGGGACCCACTGGGGATCCCATGGAGCGTTGGGGCATGTTGGGGTGGGTGGGGTCACCCAATGGGGTCATGGGGACCATGGGCACCCAAAACATGGCACAGGGGGGACCTGGGGACCACGAGCACCCCAACGATGACATGGAGGGGACATGGGCAATATGGGCACCCCAGGCCTGGCACAGAGGAGACATGGAAAGTACTGAGGGTGACTGGAGTAATCCTGGGGACCCAGCGGTGACACTCACTGGTGCTGGATGCGGGTGAGGACGTCCGAGAGCTCGGCCTGCAGCTTGACAGCAGCCACCAGTGGCTTCTTCTGCTCCTGCAGCAGGTCCCCAACAAGCTGGGGACAGACAGGGGTGGTTGTGCAGAGGGGTCAGCACGTGCCCGGCAGGGTCCCCGTGTCCCCCCGCTCCCAGCAGGACCCGGGGGTGCCCCGACGCTCACCTGGCCCTGCCGCTCGGCCGTCTCTACCACAACGATGCTCTCGGGAAGGGCTGTCTCACACCCAGAGCGGCTTGAGCTGCTCAGGGAGCACCTGGCGGGAGCCCTGTGGGGGCCCCAACATGCTCAGCAACCGTGGGGGCACCCAAGGGGATGAGGACAATCAGGAAGCCAGTGCTGGTGGCTCCCAGGGTGTCCCCACACTGTGCCCACACTGGTGTCACCACCCCACGGACCACCATAGTGCCCACGGCAGGGACGGGGGAACTCTGCCTGTCCTTGTCTTATCACTGCCCTGCTACCCCCATCCCTGCTGTGAAGTCCTGCATCCCTGGGCTGTCCCCTTCCTCTGGCAGGCCCCTCAATGTCCTATGTGTCCTTAATATCCTGTGTCCCTTGTGCATCATATGTCCACCCAGTGCTCCATGTGCCCCCTGATGTCCTCTGTGACCCTTCAGTGGTGTGCTCTGATACTCCATGTGACTGCAGTGCCCCATGTCTCTCCAAAGACTTCTTTGCACTCAATGCCCTGCGTGTTCCCTGATCTCCTGCATCTCCTCCCATTCCGCATGTTTCTCCAGTGTCCCGTGTGTCCTCTATGCCTCAAATTCCCCCTTTCCTGTGTGTCCCTAATGTGCTCTGTGCCTCATGCCCATATGTCGTTAATTCTCTGTGTCCCCTGATGTCCTGGTCCTGACAATGTGTCCCTGCATGTCCTGTGTCCCCCAATGTCCTGTAATCTCCATTTCCTTCTGCATCTCCCAATGCCCTGCATGTTCCCAGATCTCCTATGTCTCCTCCTGTTCCCCATGTTTCTCCAATGCCCCATGTGTCCCCAAAGTCTTGTGTGCCTTCTATGCCCGTGTCCCCTCGAGGTCCTGCTGTGTTCCTAATGTCCTGCGTTCTTCATGCCACGCCTGTCCTCGGTTCTCTATGTTTCCCTCCCCTGTCCTCTGTATCCCTAATCCCACATGCCCCCTGTGTCCCTGATCCCATCTGTGCCCAATCTCCCATGTGTCCCTCATCCCCCAGGTGTCCACCCAATATCCCGTGGCCCCCAATGCCTTGTGTCCCCCCGCGTCCCTGCACTGTCCCCGACCAAGGTGACGCACCTGCAGCACGAGGAGGTAGCGCAGACAGCCCGGCCACTCGGCACGGCGGGTGCCCAGCAGCAGCCGCCGCAGGAAACAAGGCAACAGGGGGCTGTGCCCCCCTGTGCACCCACCACCACCACCTCCACCGCCTGGAGCACCTCTGTCCTGCGCTGGCAGCTCTGGGGCAACGAGGGCACCACTCAGGACACGCAGGGGACGCTCGGGGTCCCCTCTGGGCCCAGAGCAGGGTCACGGGGGAACCCAGCGGTTCTCATGTTGGGTTGGGAGTGGGCACCCAAAGTGGCTCCCACTGCGTGCGGGGGGGGGGGGGGTACCAGGTTGGGGGCGACCCACTGGGGATCCCATGGAGCGTTGGGGCATGTTGGGGTGGGTGGGGTCACCCAATGGGGTCATGGGGACCATGGGCACCCAAAACATGGCACAGGGGGGACCTGGGGACCACGAGCACCCCAACGATGACATGGAGGGGACATGGGCAACATGGGCACCCCAGGCCTGGCACAGAGGAGACATGGAAACTACTGAGGGTGACTGGAGTAATCCTGGGGACCCAGCGGTGACACTCACTGGTGCTGGATGCGGGTGAGGATGTCCGAGAGCTCGGCCTGCAGCTTGACAGCAGCCACCAGTGGCTTCTTCTGCTCCTGCAGCAGGTCCCCAGCAAGCTGGGGACAGACAGGGGTGGTTGTGCAGAGGGGTCAGCACGTGCCCGGCAGGGTCCCCGTGTCCCCCCGCTCCCAGCAGGACCCGGGGGTGCCCCGACGCTCACCTGGCCCTGCCGCTCGGCCGTCTCTACCACAACGATGCTCTCAGGAAGGGCTGTCTCACATCCAGAGCTGCTTGAGCTGCTCAGGGAGCACCTGGCGGGAGCCCTGTGGGGGCCCCAAGACGCTCAGCATCCACGGGGGCACCCAGGGAGGTGAGGACAACCGGGAAGCCAGTGCTGGTGGCTCCCAGGGTGTCCCCACACTGTGCCCACACTGGTGTCACCACCCCACGGACCACCAGAGTGTCCATGGCTGGGACGGAGGAAACTCTGCCTGTCCCTGTCTTGTCACAGACTCACTGCCCCGATCCCTGCTGTGATGTTCTGCATCCCTGGCGTGTCTCCTTCCCCAGCAAGTCACTGAATGTCCTGCATGTCTCTAACTTGCCATGTCTCCTCGATGCACCATATGTCCACCCAATGCTTCTTATGTCCCCCGATGTTCTCTGTGACCCACCAATGTCTCACATGTCCCTGATACTCCATGCGTCCCCAGTGCCCCATGTCCCCGCATCTCCCATGTGTCCCTAATGTCCTGTGTCCCTAATGCTCCACATGTCCCTCATGCTCTGGCTGTCCCCTGATGTCCTGTGTCCCCCGATTCCCCATGTGTCTGCCCATGCCCTGGGTGTCCCTAATGTGCTATGTACCTGGCAGCAAACGTGTTCCCAAGCTCTGTGTGGCCCCAAATATCCTGTGAACGCCTGGCCCATGTGCCCCACATCATCCTTGTGCACCCAGTGTCTCATGTGTTCCTTATGACCCAAATTCTCCCCATTTCCTATGTATCCCTAATATGCTCTGTGCCTCATGTCCTCCATATCCCCAATGCTCTGTACATCCCATCATGGCCTCTGTCCTGACAATACTCCATGTGTCCACACGTGTCTTGTGTCCTCTTATGTCCCGTACTCTCCATTAGCTCTTGTGTCTCTCAATGCGCTGCATGTTCCCAGATCTCTTATGTCTCCTCCTCTTCCCCATGTTTCTCCAATGCCCTTTGTGTCCCCAAAGTCTTGTGTGCCTTCTATGCCCTTGTCCCCTCGAGGTCCTGGTGTGTTCCTAATGTCCTGTACTCTTCATGCCACGCATGTCCCCAGTTCTCTAGGTTTCCCTCCCTGCCCTCTGTCTCCCTGATCCTACATGTCCCCAGTCCCCTCTGTGTCCCTGACCATGTGCTCCCAATCTCCCATGTGTCCCCCCAATATCCCGTGGGCCCCAATGCCTTGTGTCCCCTCGCGTCCCTGCACTGTCCCCGACCAAGGTGACGCACCTGCAGCACGAGGAGGCAGCGCAGACAGCCGGGCCACTCGGCACGGCGGGTGCCCAGCAGCAGCCGCCGCAGGAAACAAGGCAACAGGGGGCTGTGCCCCCCTGTGCACCCACCACCACCACCTCCACCGCCTGGAGCACCTCTGTCCTGCGCTGGCAGCTCTGGGGCAACGAGGGCACCACTCAGGACACGCAGGGGCCTGAGATGACCCCTGTCCTGAGATGCAAAATCCCCCCAACCCCACAGATGCCTTCTTGCTTCCTCGACAGGGACCCCCAAGCCCTCTTGGGAACCCAGTTTCCTCCCTTTCTCCTGCACTCCAAAATCCCTCATCCACTCGGGGACCCCAAATCCCACTTTAGGGACCCCAAATTTCTCCTGCAACCCCAATGTCCCCACACCTCAGGAGCCAAGGACCCCAACTCAACCCATATCCCCCCCTTTACCCCAAACCCGAGCCTGGTTGCCTGGCACCCTCCACCCCAGCTTGCCCCTTACCTGGCTGATGTCAACTCCTCTTGGCTGCTTTTCACTTGGGTCTTCATCTTTTTGGGGATTCCTCCAGAATCCATGAGCTTTTTATGGTCCTCCTCCTGCAGCCTGTGCAGGGAAAGGTCATTGGGGGGGTTAGGGCACTCAGTTGGGGCAACCCAATATGAGGGGGAAGTTACGCATCCGCATTTGGGGAGAAAAGGGAGCTGGGGGCTCCCAAACCTGGGGTGGTGAGTCGAGAATACCCCAATATTATGGGTGAAATTCTCTAGGGCACCCCAATATTGTTTGTCTGTTTTGAGGGAGAAATATTGGGTAGGGTCTCAAAAAACTAGGAGCAACTCCAATATGTGTGTGGGGGGGGATTTGGGGAACCCACATACTTGGCAAAAGGGCCAGGGCACCCCAACTTTTGAGTGAAGGCAGCTGGGAGCATCCCCAATACTGAGGGATTCCAGGGGACCCCAATACTGGCAGCCAGGGGTGCTTTGGGCACCCCAATGTTGGGGGGATCTGGGGCACCCCAGTGTTTTGGGTGAAGGGAGCTGTGGGCACCTGCACTACAGGGAGGGGTCTGGGAGATGTCGGGGGCACCTCAGTATTGCCCGTGCAAGTAGCTGGGGCCCAACAATACCTGGGCTGAAGGGAGTCTGGGGCACCCCCCATACTGGGGAGGGCTCTGGGACACCCCAATATCCAGTGTAAATGGAGCAGGGGGCAGATCCATATTAGGAGGAGCCTGGCAGAAGTTGGGGACACTCTAACACTAGGGGTGTACAGAGTGGGGGGGGGATCACCAATGCTGGGGGGTCTGTGGCACCCCACAACTGAGGGGAAAGGGACCTGGGGGGCACCCTCCAAACTGGAGGGCTCTGCGGTAACCCAGGACAGGGCTGAAAAGAGTTGAGAGAACCACCAGAACTGGGGGGGTCTGGCAACAATATTGGGGTCTCTGGGGACTCCTACTATTAGGGATGAAGGTTTCTGGTGGCATCCCATTACAGAGGTGGCCCAGGGTACCCCAAAATTGTGGATGAAAGGATTTGGGAGCAACCCAAACCTGAGTGGGAAGTGGGGCAATTCCCTCCCATATCAGGAGATGGAACCTGGGGAACTCCATTATGGGAGGGTCTCACCCTTCTATTGGGTTAAAGGGAGCTGGGAGAACCCCGATACTGGGGGAGTCTGAGCTACCCCAATATGGGAGGAAGGCATTAGAGGGCAGCCCAACACTTAGAAGATCCTGGGGCACCCCAGTACTGGGGGGAGGCAGATGGGAGGCATCTCAATAGTGAGGGGAGTCTGGGGTACCCCAGAATGTTGGATAAAGGGGAACCTCATATTGGGGGGGAGATGAGCATCCCAATATCCATATTAAAAGGTGCTGGGGGTCCTAGGGCACCCAATATTAGATGTGAAGGGATTGGGGCACCTCAGTATTGGGGGTGAAGGGATTTTGGGGGCACTGCAATCCTGGGGAGGAACTGGGACACCCCAATATTGGCTGAAAATATAGCTTGGGGCACCCCAATCCTGGGCAGGGTCTGGGAAAGGTTGGGGGGAACCAAATACTGTGGGGGTGAAGGGAGGTGGATTCACCCCAATACCAGGGGTGTCTGGGAGAGGTTGGGGACACCTCAATATTGGGAGTAGAGGGAGCTGGGGGGTGTTTGGGACCATCTGCAGAGCCCCATTTTCCACAGGGAGCCTGGGGGCCCAGGGCCACCCATGGGTGCCTGGGGGGGACACCCTACCTCACCCAACACTTTGAAGTGTCTCAGCAAGGCCAACAATTTCTGCTTGATGTTGGGCTGCTGTTGCGGAGAGCGGGTAGGTCAGGGCAGAGGCAGGGGCAGCCTGGGGACCCAGCACCGCTGGGGACATCCTGGGGACAACTCTAGGACCTGGCACCCTGGCACGTGGGGGAGCATCCTGGGTACTGCCCCCAGCTCCTCCCGTGGCACCCACAACACCCAAGGCTGCAGCAGGACCCTCCGGGCACCCTGTCCCCTCCACCCTGGAGAGGCACCTGCTCACCTGGGTCCAAGCAGAGCCTGGGAGCGTCGTCCTCCTCTTCTTCACTTTCTGCAGCTCCTCTTTCTTGTAGAAAAGGTCCTGGGGGACAGTGTGACAGGGTGGCACCATCGGGGGCACCTGTGGGTGCCGTGCAGGCAGTGGGACACCCGTCAAGCACCCACCTGCCGTGCAGAGCATCGTCGCTGCCCTCCTGCTCCAAGTAGATGCTCTCCTCCTCTGAACAGTTGTCCACGTCAGCAGAGTCATCTGGGGGCACCCATGGGTGAGCACCTGGCTGGGCTGCCCACCCTGGGGATGCTCCCGTGCCCCTTTTCGGCGGGTTCTGCCCCTGCTGGGGGAGCTGCCCTGTGCCCTTGGCCGTCCCCATTCCTTGCTCTTCCCCTCTGACTCCAGTGGTGTCAGCAGGGACTCGGGGCACCCGTGGGTGCCTCGGGGGCCTCACCTGGCATCCTGCTCTTGTCCTTGTTGTCCATGCGCCGCTTGACACTTCATCCGAAGCTCGGTGAGGGGCACTGCCACGTTCTGCGCGAGCACCTGCAAACCTTGGGCGCTGGGCACCCAGGAGCTCCACGCTCGCCTCCGGCCTCCCGCATGCACCACAGACCTGGGTGTCTGTGAGCTCGCTGCTCGCTCTGGACACCCGCAGGCACCCGAGGACATCGGGGTGCCCCCCAGCAGGCGCCCACACGCACCCGAGGGCCCAGGCGTCCGGGCGCCCGCACGAACCCAAGGGCCCAGGCTTGGAGGTCCCAGCCTGCAGGCACATTAGGGACAGGCACCTCCACGCACCCAGGTGTCCCGGCACCCACACGCACCCCAGCACCCAGGCACCGGGGCACCTGCCTGAGGGCACCCGAGGGGTGCACGCACTGGGGCAGCCGGCAGCACCCGCCGGCACGTGGGCACCCAGGGGTGCAGGGCACTCGGGACACACGGCCCCGCAGGGACAATGTGGGCACCCCTGCCCTGAAGGCTGCAGGGGCTCGGGCACCAGCTCTGGGCATCCAGGCTGCACGGGGGAGGCTGCTGTGGGTGAAGGGGCCAGGGGAAGGGCGGCTGGAGGGTCCCAGGCGCCAGTGGCAGGAGGGATCGGGGGCTATTGCGGGGAGCGAGGGGCGCTGGGGGCAGGAGCTGTGCGGGTGAAGGGTGCTGGGGTGAGGGCCAGGCGGGGAAGGGTCCTGGGCACCGGAGTCTGTGGGTGAAGGGGGCTGGGGGCAGCTCAAGGGGGAGGGGTCCTGGACGGGGGCTGGGAGGGAAGTGTCCTGGGGGTGGGGGGTCCTGGCAACAGGGCCCTGCGGCTGCTGGGGGGAGGATCAGGCTGGGGAAAGGGAACCCAAGGGTCAACGGTCCTGGGGGTGGGGGCACAAGGGGGATGGCTCATAGGGCCTATGGATCAAGCGAGCAGATGGGGACCCCCTGGCTGAAGTGTTCAGGGGGTCGGGGCCCTATGGAAGAAGGGTCCGGGGAGCCGGGACCCACGGGGAAAGTGCTTAGGAGGTGGGGGCCCATGGGGGAAGGGGCCGCGAGGTTGGGCTCCACAGGTAAAGGGTGCAGGGAAGCGGGGTCCACGGATAAAGGGTCTAGGGAAGCGGGGCCCATGGGTAAAGGGTCCAGGGAAGTGGGGTCCATGGGTAAAGGGTCTAGGGAAGGGGGGTCCACGGATAAAGGGTCCAGGGAAGGGGGGTCCACGGGCAAAGTGTTCGGGATGTGGAGGTCCGTGAGTGAAGGGCCCAGGGCAGGGGGACCTACGCATGAAGGACCCAGGGGATGGGGGCCCATGGATGAAGTGTTCAGGGCCTGGGGCCCTACGGATAAAAGGTGGAGGGGCTTGGGGTCTTCCTGTGCTGTATCTACAAGGTGGGGGCCCATGGGGGAAGGGTCCAGAGGTTTGGGCCCTTTGGAAGGGTTCAGGGAACCGGGACCCAGGGGTGAAGGCTTCAGGAGGCGGGGGTCTACGAATGAAGGGTTCAGGGAACCGGGGCCCAGGGGTGAAGGCTTCAGGAGGTGGGGGTCTACGAATGAAGGGTTCAGGGAACTGGGACCCAGGGGTGACGGGCTCCATAGGCGGGGGTCGATGGATAAAGGGACGTGGAGGTGGGAGCCCATGGGGGAAGGGTCCAGGTGATGGGGCCCTATGGGAGAAGCGTGCAGGGGATCGGGGCCCATGGGGAAAATGCTCAGGAGGTGGGGGTTGATGGGGGAAGGGTTCAGGAGGTGGAGGCCCACGGGTGAAGGGTTCAGGGGAGGGGACCCTTCCGAGGCCGGGTGCAGGGAAGAAGGGTCCAGGGACAACGGGTTCGAGAGTTGGGGGTCTACAAATGAAGGGGTCAGGGAACCAGGGACCACAGGTCATGGGTTCAGGGAAACGGGGCCCACGGGGGAAGTATTTGGGAGGTGGAGGCCCACGGGGTAAGGGTGCTGATGGGGGGGGACCGTTCGTGATGGGTACGGGAGTTTTGCGCCCGTGAGAATTGGGTCCTGCAGGTTGGGGAATACAAGTTGTGGGGTCTGGGATCTGGGGTCCACGGGGGATGATTACTGGGGGCGGGGGCCCACGGGTGAAGGGTCCAGGGCAGCGGGCACTACGGAAGGAGGACCCAGGGAAGCAGGACCCATGGGAGAAGGGTTTGACAGTTGGGGGCCCATGGGGAAAGGGGCCGGGAGGCGGGGGTCCAGAAATGAAGGGTCGAGGGGAACAGGGTCTTCGGGTAAAGCATCCTGCAGGTTGGGGCCTTCGGGTGAAGGGTTCAGGGGAGGGGACCCTTCCGAGGACGGGTGCAGGGAAGAAGGGTCCAGGGACAACAGGTTCGAGAGTTGGGGGTCTACGAATGAAGGGGTCAGGGAACCAGGGACCACGGGTCATAGGTTCAGGGAAACGGGGCCCACAGGGGAAATATTTGGGAGGTGGGGGCCCACGGGGTAAGGGTGCTGATGGGGGGGGACCCTTGGTGATGGGTGCTGTAGTTTTGCACCCGTGAGAATTGGGTCCTGTAGGCTGGGGAACACCGGCTGTGGGGTCTGGGATCTGGGGTCCACGGGGGATGGTTACTGAGGGCGGGGGCCCACGGGTGAAGGGTCCAGGGCAGGGGGCACTACGGTAGGAGGACCCAGGGAAGCAGGACCCATGGGAGAAGGGTTTGACAGTTGGGGGCCCATGGGGAAAGGGGCCAGGAGGTGGGGGTCCAGAAATGAAGGGTGCCGGGTACCAGGGCCCATGGGTGATGGGTTGCATAGGTGGGGGTCGATGGGCTCCTGGGAATGGGGGTCCATGTGTGACGTGGTCCTGGGGACGCCGTCCCATGGATGAAGGGTCCCCTGGGCCTAGCCGTGGGCCTGAAGCAGCCTGATGTTTAGAGCAGGCGGCTGAGGGATCCTGGGGACTTGTTCCCACGGGTGAATGGTCGCTGGGACATTGGCCTGGGGTGGGGGGTCTTGTGGGTGGGGGTTCTATAACTATGCAGACGTGGTCGGGAGTTTTGGGGATGAAGGGGCCTGGGGTCGGGAGCCCGAGGTTGAGGTGCCCAGGTGGGACGTGTCCCTGAGTGGGGGGCCCTGGTGTTGAGGGCCCGAAGGTGACGGGTCCTGCTGGTTGGGACCCAGCAGGGAGGGCTCCTGGTGCAGGTGGCCCCACAGCGAGGGCTCCTCGTGCTGGGACCCCCAGGGTGGCAGGTCCCGGTGGCAGCGCCCCAGGGGCACTGGGTGCCGGGGGCCGCAGGGCGAGGGGTGCCGCGCGCGGGGGCACCTGTGCGGGGGCTCGCGGGGTTGCGGGCCCCGTCTGCAGCTGCAGCTCCGGCACGGGGGGGGCGCTGGGCCCCACGGCCCCCTCCAGCTCCTTGGAGCGCAGCACCCGCGGGGAGCCCTGTGCCGGGCTCGGTGTCACCAGGAGGCACCCAGCAGTGCAGGGGGTCAGGGCCCCCTTCCCCCTGGAGCCCCAGCCACTCCATGGAGTTTCCCTCCTGCCCCAGGAGCCCCTGGCAGCTCTCCAGACCCACTGGAACCCCCAGCTGCACCACAGGGCACTTATGGGATCCCCTCCAGACCCATGTCTGCACCCCAGGGCAACCACTGGAGCCCCAGATGCCTTGGGACCCGCCTGCACCCTGGAGCAGCCTGGGAACCCCACAGACCCACTGGGATCCCCCCGTTGCACCTTGGGGAACCCTTGGTCTTGCCCAGATTTCTTGGTACCCCCACCTGCTCCTGGGGCTCCATGGGACCCCCAGACCCCTTCAGACCCCCTGTGGCACCACAGGACACTCTGGGGATCTCCGGTCCCTTGCAAACCCCTGCCTGCACCCTGGGTCACCCAGGGGACTCCACCAGATCCTTGGGGACCCCCTGTGCAGCACAAGGCACCTTTTCCCCCCTGCAGCCCTCTTGTCACCCCCAGGCCTGCACCCTGAGACACCCTTGTTGCCCTCCAGACCCACTGGGACCCCCCACCAGGTACCCTGGGACTCCCTTGCTCACCCAGACCCTTTGGGACTCCCCTGCTGCACCCTGGGGCACCCATGGAACCCCCAGAGACCCATCAGAACCCCCTGCTTGCACCTTGTGGCACTCATGGGACCCCAACAAACCCCTTGGGATTCCCCTCTTGCACCACAGGGCACCTTTGGAACCCTCCCCCTGCTAGAGATGCCTCGTAACCCCCTGCCTGCATCCTGGGCACCCTTGACCTGCCCCCCCTGCCCCACACACACCCACTGGGACCCACTCTAGCACCCTGGGCACCCTTGGAACCTCCCAGACACACTGAGATCCCCCTGCCTGCATCCCAGACCACCAATATCCATTGGGATCCCCATGTTGCACCATGGCAACCCCAGGGCCCTTGGAACCCCCATGTTGGACCCTGGGACACTCACGGGATCCCCAGATCCCTTGAAATCCCTGTATCGTAAACTGGGGTACCCACGGGACACTGCTGACCCCTTGGGACACCCCAGCCTACACCCCGAGGCACCCATGGGCCCCCCAGACCCTTTGCGGCTCCCCTGTTGCACCCTGGGGCATCCTTGGGGCTCCCAGACCCCTTGGGTCCATCCTGCCCATGCTCGGGGGTACCACTGTGCCCCTCAAGACCTGTTGGGACCCCCTGTGTGCACCCTGGAGGACCTGTGGTCCCTTCGGACCCTTTGGGACCCCCCCGTTGCACCATAGGGAACCACTGAACCCCCACTCCCACCCCAGACCACTTGGGACACCCCTGTTGCACCCTGGGATCTCCCCAGACCCATTTAAACCCCCATGTGGTACCCCGGGGCACCCACGGGACACCATCCCCCCAACTCCTTGTGACACCCACGTTGCACCCTTGGAATCCCCTTGGGACCCTCCTGCCTGCAGCCTGGGGCACCCCTGGGCCCCTCCAGGCCCCTCGGAATCCCCCTCTTGCACCATCGGGCATCTTGGGAAGCCCCTGGAACCATTTCCCAACCCCTGCCTGCACCCCAGGACAGGACCCTTGTGCCCTTTGGACCTCGCAGTGCTCTGGGACCCTCACCAAAAGCCCCGATGATCCATCCCATTGGTACCCCCTCCCACCAGCTCTGCCCTGCGACAGCGATGGGACCCCCCAGACCTCAAGTGCCAGGGGCCCCTTCGGCACCTTCCCCACAGACCTCTTTGAGCCCCCCCAGATCCCCTGGTGTCCCCCCCGGGGGAAGGAACCCTTCGGTCCCGGCTCTCCCACCCACGGGACCCCCTTGGGTCTCACCTGGTGCTCGGCAGTGGTGGCGTCGGGGTTCTTGGCCACTCTGCGCACAATCCGCAGCCTCTTCAGGAAGGCTCTGAAGAACCTGGGGAGGATGGGGGGGCAGTCAACGGACAGAGCGGGGCCCCGAAGCCTGGGCCCATTCCCATAATCCCAGCAGGAGACATGGGGACCCCGGGCAGGGTGCGCACGAGCACACGTGTGTGCTGCAAGCAGGTGTCATGGGCATGTGCACGAGCAGCAGCGTGTCTCACACACGGGTGACTTGACGGTGACCACAGGCACCCACGTGTCTCACACACAGGTGACATGAC
Source organism: Tinamus guttatus (assembly GCF_059628265.1). Classification (NCBI taxonomy): domain Eukaryota; kingdom Metazoa; phylum Chordata; class Aves; order Tinamiformes; family Tinamidae; genus Tinamus; species Tinamus guttatus. Next base: position 355,613 of record NW_028289694.1, on the reverse strand, counting down.
CATATGCATGAGAACACGTGTCCTGCACACGCAGGATGCGAGTGTGCTGACGAGCACACACGTGTCACAGGAGGCACTGGGGGGAAGGGGCACCCGGGGTGTCTGTCACCCAACGCAGGGGGGCACCCGGCCCCAAGGGGGCGGCTCTGGGGGTGCCACGGGGGACGGCAGCACCCAGGGGGGCCCAGCGGGGCCGGCACCCGCGGGGCGGCTCCCGCCGCCGCTCACCTCGGCACGCAGCCGGCCGAGCTCCGCTTCCCCATGGCGGCCGCGCGCAGCTCCCGGGCCCCGCCGCCTGCCGCGCGCTCCCGCACAGCCCAACGGCCGCTGCCCACAACAGCCGGCAACGGCCCCAGCCTCCGGCTGCGAGGCCGCGGGGCCCCGGCCGCCCCTCGCGCCTCGGGCCACCTCCAGCCGCCGCCTCCCACGGTCCCGAGCGCCTCTGGCCGCACGGGGATCGCGCAGGGATCGGTCGTGCGGGACTCGCGCCGCCCGCAGCCGCCGCCGCCCGCCGCGCGCCTCGCTGCGGCCCCGGGGCCACCGCCGCCTGCAGCCGCTGCTGCCCAACGGCCGCGTCACGCGCTGGCCCCGCCCACGGCACGCACCACCACGCCCCCAGCCTCCCGCCGCGCGCTCATTGGCTGCTTCTGCCGCTGCCCCGCCCACCTGCCGCAGCAGTACCTGCCCCGCCCTTGGGCCCCGCCGCCGCCACCTGATTGGCTGTGGGTTAATGAATATTCGATAACATCGGTAACATTGGAGCCCAGCGCTGTGGCTGGTGCCAGCAGGGGACGATCATCTGTGGGCTGGAAATGTCCCCCTGCAGAAGCCTCTGCTCCCGCCACGTGAGAGGACAGGACACCTGCCCAGGAGCAGGAAGTTGGTTCGTTTCCTCCTGCTCCTCGGGCTCTTCACGGGGAGTTAATCCATGCACCAAATGCCCATGGAGAAGCTCCTGGGATGCAGCGGGGTTCAGTTCCCTCCTCTGTGCTCCGCAAGTTCACAGGAGGTTTCCCCTTGACTAAATTTTATGTCTCTCTGCATAGGAGCTTCCTGTCTAAGCTCGTAATCCATAGGGATGGAGAGAGGGTGGCAGCTGGACACACACAGACACCTTTGGACTTTTGAAGGGACAGAGTGGTGGTGGGGTTGTGTTTCCATGTGTTTCCTAAGTAAAGCAGGACAAGGCAATGGGCAGCCTTACGCCAGACTTAGCCTCCAGAAAAACATTAAGTTTGTGTCTTTCTTCTGAAGCTGGGGTCAACAGTACACCAACACACCCAAGGGATTGCAGCATGAAAGGGCCTCTGCTCTGCCTGTGCGCGCTGTGGCCTCCAGGGGAGGAGGTCAGAGTCCCAGCGTGGTCTTTCAGGGACCAAGGGCTGCATTCGGGGTTCATGTCCCTGGGAGCACTGCCACTGGAGGTGCAGAATGGTCTCTGAGTTGAATGCCTGGGGCTGTCGCACAGGTGACAGTGCTGATGACAGATGCCCATCCTTGTGGAAGGGAACCTGAGGCTCCAGGAGAGCTCAGGGGAACCCCGGGGATGCCTAGGGGTGGCAGTGAGTGCAGTCTCACCAAACATGGGGCAGCCCATGGTAGAGTCCCCCAAAGACCATGCAGCAAATGCAGGCATGCCTGGGGAAAGGAGGGCTCGGCAGTCCCTGGAGAAGCAGGGGGGACCCAGGAGGCGCAGGGAAGGAGGACTGGAGAGTGATTCATGCACTCGCAGTGAAACACCACAGGCCGGCGCTAATGCACACCTGAAAACATCTCCTGCTCTTGCAAGAGCCCAGGGGTCACTCTGAGAACCGTTCAAAAGCCTGGACACGTGCCAGCCGTGCCAGTCTTGAGCAGTCCTGTTTGGATAGATCTGCCTCCCACCCCAGCCACCAAGGCCAGTGCGGAGTCAGGAGTCACCCATGGCCTTAGGGCCCCACAGCCCCACTAGTCTTTCCATGGAGATTTTCTGACAACAACTGACAAGGGGAGAAAAACTTTCTGAGGGGTTTATTTGGAGCTGACAATGGCTGTTTCCACCTAGGGCTCATGTGGGCACATGGCTGCTATGGGGCACGATGCAGCAGCCTCTCTGTAGCCCCCAGGACACAGTGTCCATCGTTCTGCACCAGCCCCGCTCTCAGGCCCTGCCGGGCTCTTTCACCTGCGCCGCTCCTCTCACTGCCCCACGATGCAGCGGCAGCAGAACGCTCTGCGCAGAGCCCGAAGCGCTGTCCTGAGCCACGAGCGCCATCGCCGGGGAGCCGCGATGTCCAGGAGGGCAGCGATGCCTGCGGTGGGAAGCAGAGCTGTGGGCAATGGGCTGCAGGGCGCAGGGCTGCACCTGCCTGTCCCTGCCGCCGAGGGCTACCCAAGGGGCTGTGGCCTTTGCACGGGAGCCCCGAGTGCTTCCTGCTGCCGACCTCAGTGCCACTTGCTGTCCCAGACAATCCCACTGTCCCCAGAAGGGCTCTGCATGTGGGTACGTACCTGGCTCAATGTCTGGCCTGGGGCTGCAGGAGGACAATGACTTCTCCTCCTCTTTGGGATTCTGAGGCCTCCTACATGGGCAGAACAAGAACACACACGTGTTGGCCCTCAGCTGCTGCTGCTCAGGGTCCCAGTACCCCTGGTTACACAGGGTCAAAGGGTTTGGGGATGGGGAAGGCTGTCCATGGATGCACATCCCAAGGGAAGGGACCTGCGGCTGGCACGGCAATGGGACAAGGCTGGTTGTGGGGCCGTAGCAGCAGGGCTGGGCAGGGGGAACGGAGGCAGCTGGGGGCTTGTGTGGCACAAGGGGCCTCGTGCCCTGGTGTGGAGGGGGCTGCTGCTGGGGCTGCCCCTTCCCTCCTCGCTCGGCATCCAGATCCCAGGGCTGAATGCGGCGTGGGCTGGAGCAGACTTCATCCTTGTGCCTTTGGCACTTGGAAACGGAGAGGAGCCGGCATCTCCCCATGGAGACATGGCAGAGGGCAAATGCCTGGGGATGACAGTGGGATGCCATGGGCAGAGGGGTCCCAAGGGATTGGGCAGCTCTGGGCACCCCCTCTGCTCCCCCCAGACCCAGCTCACAGGGCAGCTCCCTGGGCTGTCACATTGTGACTCCGCCCGATACTCTTTTCACTCAGAGACCCAGTGGCTGGTTTGCCCTTTACGGAGGTTAAAGCTTGCTCTGTCTCCCTATAGTCTGCCCTGTTAGCCAAGTCCTTAATATATGTACAGATTGTATGGACTGTGTCATATGGATTGTATGGAGTGTCATTATTTTCCATGAAACTGTGCTCTGCCTTATTTTTTTGTTTGTTTGTTTCCTTGTAACTAGAAGAAGATCCCCCTGTGCCTGTTGGCAGCCAGTTGTCTAAGTAAAGCAGGTGGGAATTGGGGCAGGTGAGCTATAACCTTGAGTGCAGAGTTAGGTGGACTAAGGCTGCCTTTCAGCAAGAGTGATTTAAATTCCCAAGAGGCTGATGAGAGAAATGGTAGGACTGGGGAGATGGAGAGGAAGATTGTGCATACAGTGCCTGATCTCTGGGACACTGCTTTTCCTACATGTGCTGACTTCATTAGGAGTCACTCTGGATAGCTATGAATTGGATGATGTGCTGTCACCTATTCTTTAGAATAATACTAGATTCTTTAGAATAATACTAGCATGCGCTGAGGAGCAGCACTCATTGGCTACAGGCTCCCAGCTGATTGGTTCTCCTCCAGGTGTTCGGTTGCTAGGCGTCGGTCCAGTTCCCCACAAACTCCACTTTCCTATATATTCTTACTAAGGCCCCAACATCTCCCCCTCTTTTTTCCAAAAAACAAAAATTAGCAATAAACATTGCAGCATTTACAAAAAACAAATTAACATGGCTGTAAACCTCAGCATTTCCCCTCTTTTTACAAAAAACAAAAATTGGCAATATCATGCATCAAAATATTATAAACAAAAACAAAGCAACATAGTTGCAAACACAACTATGATCATTCTGGTCACACTTTTATGATAATGTTTCATTTTTAAATTCCCAAGACAAAAGAAAATGGTCCCAAAGGAATACACAATTTCATTTTGCTTACAACCACAGAAATTCTTCTTGTGCTCTTCATTTCAGCAACAGGAGAAGGAAAAAATCTTGCCCTTTGGAGCTGGGGAGGATGGGGGTCCAAGTTAGTATGGTCAGACTGGATATGCTATCAGTTTTAGTTTTCAACCGCTGGAAAGTTCTTCCAGTCACAGAGTCTGCCGCTCTTTTCAGTTCCAGACCTTGAGGAAGCTGTCCCACGATCCTGTTGCCACTGCCATTCCATCATCAGTCACACCTAAGCAACTGACACGGTTATCATGACCGGCAAGGACACCTGCTTTATCAGCTTTCAGTGCATCCCAGACATTGCAGTTGAAGTCATCATAACCAGCTAGGAGGAGACGTAGCTGTCCCAGATTATAAGCTTGCCATCCTGGGAGGCACTGACTAGAAGCCTGGAATCAGTCCCCCAGTGCATTGCGTAAATTTTAGCCAAGTGTCCCCGGAGTGTTCTTCTAGTACGCATTTGAATTCTCCCCACAGGGTCAATGTTGGCTGTGATCCGAGTCAAGGTGGCGTTAGCACATGCTTTCCTAGCATCCCTGATTTGGTTTTTCAGTTGCTCGGCCTCCTGGCATAACTGGTCAAGCTCACTCATTTTCCCGTGCTAAAGTTGCACTTCACTGCCACCTCTGAGAGGACCACAAATCTGCTCTTCTGTCCGCTGCTCATTACTCTGTCCGGTTCGTCCGCCCGCCCTGGCCTGCTCCCAGCGACACTGCAGCTTGGGGGGGCAGGAGAAGGAGAAGAGGGTGGCGGTTGGGGGGGGGGGGGGGGTCACTGGCTCTCAGCTCCTCCCCAGGGGACCAGTGCACATCAATTCTAATATGTGCACGTCAGTCTCTAATCACTGTGGATTTTGCCACAGAGAGGTTGACTCCTGTGCTTCCTCGGGTTGCGGCGGAGAGTTCGTGGAGGCGGCCATCGTCTGGGGATACTTGTTTGCCGCGTCCCTCACAACGCGGCGGCTCCCGTTTCCCTGTATTGGCATGCCATTCTTGCGGAACCGTGATCGGCACTCCGCTGCCTTATGCCCAAACCTCTGGCATCTGGCACAGGTCCCATTGAATCCTCTCGGGCCCATATCCTCCATCCTGAATCTGTTGGGACACTTCCTCCTCATGTGTCCTAATCGACCACATAGGAAACATGTCCCATGGAATCTCTTGTCTTCCTTTCTAGACAGTCTTTCTCCTTTAATTGCTGCGGCCAAAGCCGCACCATGTATTTTTGCTTTTTGTTCTTCCTCCATCAATGGCGCTCGGGCACAGGTCTCTATCATTTGGACAATTGAAGCTCCTGGTGGCAAAGTAGCTAACAGTTGCTTGCAAGTTTGGTTTGCGTTCTGAACTGCTAGATCCTTTGCCAATATTGCTTTCATTTCCGCAGGCACATTAGGTGCCATATCCAAGGCTTCCTTCAGTCGATCAACAAAGTTGAAAAAAGACTCATTCGGTTTTTGTGTTATTTTGGTGTATGGCAACTGTGGCGTTCCTATTTGTGGTAGTGCAAGAAAAGTGGCTAGCGCTGCATTTTTTGATTGCTGTAGTATCCTGGGGTGGAGCGCTGCCTGGGCCTCGGTTGCCCGGTAACGCCCATTCCCCATTAGTTGATCAAGGGTGGCAACCCTTAATGGATCGTCCATACTGCGATTTAGATTCTCCAACTGTTTTTCCTCTAATCTTTCCTGCCATTTTGCTAACCAAAGCATATAGGCGGTAGAGGAAAGCAGGAGCTCCATTATCGCTCTGCTATCCGCAGGTACCATATGGGAATATTTAAACAGGGCAGAGACCTGATTTCTCACCAACTTATTGTCATGCCCATACTGCATTACTGTTTTTTGTATGCCTTGAACAAATTTCCAATCGAGGGGTTCCCACCTGGGGCCCTGGGCTCCCGTTACTACAGGAGCTGCTAGTGGTGTAAATACAAATTCTCCTTGTAACTGAGCATTCTCTATGAGCCCTTTATACCGTGCTCCTGCATTAAATGTTGGATCAACAGGTGGCATTTCCTCATCATTACTTCCACCTGCAGTGGAAGTGGCTGGGAGCTCTGGCAACAATCCTTCTTCAGCTGGGTCACTTGCTCCAGCTGCTTTCTTTTGAATCTTAGGAGCATCTTTTCGTGCCTCCCATTGCTCCAATTGTTTGTCTACATTTTCCAACCCTTCGACTATAGCCCTATGGGCAGCCTTATATGCTGCCTTCACATCTCTGGCCTTGGACCCACCGTCTAATCGCCGCATTTGTTCTAATAATTCTGTCATTTTCTCTGCCTGTCCCCGAAGTTCTTGTCGCATGTTTTGAACCACGGCATTATCATCGTCCGATCCATCTGGGATCGGTACTTTAACTGGGTCCACTTCCATTTCGGGCGCTGTGGGAGGTGGTCGCTTTTCCCATTCAGGTGCTGTGGGGGGTGGTCGCTCCTCCCCCTCCCACGGGGGGAGATACTCATCCACTCCCCCCCATACTTCTTGTTCGGCCAAAGTTACCGGACATGCCTGTTTAGGTGAGGTTACCTTTCTCTTATTATCTATTTTCTTACACTGAATTGGCTCAGTATTGTTGGTACATTCAGAACTTTCAGACCCATTTTCCTTTTCTTCTCCATGGAGCGCTTCCCAAAACGCAATAGCAACTAACCGCTCAAACATAGGCCATATTAGACGAAATGTCTTTGTGAGGCGCCACGCTTCCTCCGAGCCTAATTGTACACCGTCCCATAGTTCTCTTCCTACTCGCTCCCATGATTCAAATTTATATGCTTGGGAAGCTTCTTCTATGATTTTTCTCTTCTTACAAAATAGTAATAAATCAGTTAGCTCGGTTTTCGAGACCTCAATCTTAGTTTTTGAGCAAGCCTTACGAAGCGTTCAACAGTATCATGTTCCATTGCTGTTGCAGCAACTTTCACTCTAGATGCGCCAATTCCCATTCTGACTCACCAGGTCATGGTCACAATCCGCTTTTCTCCAGTAAGATCCCTTGCGTTCTCGCACGATCACGTCGGGGTCACCAGATGTCGAGGGTCACTCTCGCACCAAGTGCCAGGGCCCTCCCCACAAGCCAGAGCAAACAACACCTCCACACAAAGTGAGGTCAACTCCACTCTGCTGTTGTCTGTAGCAGGGCTTTATACCGGTGCAGGTGGGCATGCGCTGAGGAGCAGCACTCATTGGCTACAGGCTCCCAGCTGATTGGTTCTCCTCCAGGTGTTTGGTTGCTAGGCGTCGGTCCAGTTCCCCACAAACTCCACTTTCCTATATATTCTTACTAAGGCCCCAACACCTCCCAGTTGCCGGGAAGGTTCTCCAAATCCTCGCCACAACAGTGAGCGCGGATCTGGATGACAGTAACATATTTAGGCAATTGGTGATGTATCTTTTAATCACTATTCTCTTTCTCATATAGTAATGGATAGGGGCATTACCTTGCTTATTTTGTCTGTTGCTAAAACCAGTGTGTAGTAAGCTTATTTTGTTAAATGTATCATTCTGTACTGACTTAATATTAATAGTGAAATAAGACCATTCTTTCCAGTGGCGTCTGGTTTTTCCCGTTGCCCCATCTGCCCCAGAGCTGTGCCGGTGCTCTTCTTTCTCATCGTGCTCCTTTGCATGCCCCAAGCCCCTGACCCTTATGGCCCTGAGCAGCAAGTGTGTGTTACAAGCAGGATGCAAATTATTGCCGGATGACTTTTAAAAGAAGGGAAAGATGCTTCTTCTCTTGCTGCTCTCCAAGAAAAAGCAGTCCAGCCTGAAGCAGGCAATGCCTATTAGAAGACCAAGCAAGGCAGAGCAAGGTCCTTCCTTGCGCTCAGCTTCTTCTATTCCCAGTCGTCACTTTGACCATGCAGGTGGCAGGTGAAGTTGTGTGAGGTGTGAAACACAGGAATAACACCAGAGGAGAAACTGCCACTTGTGCACTTTGAGATGTGATTGTGACACATGCAATGGTGCAGTGTGACAAACAGAGAAGGGGTAAAGGGAAGCAAGCTAACCATCAGGAGGCATGAAAGCAGTGTGAGAAGCAGTGCCATAAATGCAGTATTCCAATGTGAGTCCGTTTTTGCATCTATTAGAGGGTTATCAGAGAGTCTCTGATGTGTGAAGGTTGCTTGCCAAGGGCCAGAGGTACAAGCAGTGTAACTGGAGGGACTCGATTTCTCCAGTTCATGGAGCTCTGTCAGACATGGGCACTGAACAGTGCAAGAGAGTCCCCTCAGAGCCCATGGTTTTGTGGGTGTCCAGTTTGCTGAAGTGAGCCCTACTCAGACCCTCCTCCAGCAAGGGAAAGTCTTCCTTTCTCCATTTCTCCATGGACTCCAGGGCCTAGGATTCCTGAGGGTCACTCTTACCATTAAAGCCTGAGGCAAAGGTGGCCTTTTCTGTGTCCTCTCTCACCAGGGCTCTTGGCCCATTTAGCAGCAGGCCTGTATTTTCCCTAGTCCGCCTTTTGTTCCTGCTGTATTGTTGTATTGTATTTTAAATAATTATTTATTATGATTTTATGAGGAAGGTAATAGTAAAAATTCAGAAAGAAATAAATGAAGAGCACATGTTTCATGCCAAGTACATGGGAATGACAAGTGACTGCACACAGGACAGTTTTTGGCACTGACATTGCACCCATTGAGGAAGTTTCCTCAGTGCCTCCTTGAGCTCCTTGTTCCTCATGCTGTAGACAAGGGGGTTCAGTGCTGGAGGCACCACTGAGTACAGAATGGCCAGTACAGAGAGATCCAGAGCTGGGAAGGATATGGAGGGAAGAGAGGGGGGAATAAAGTGGCTAACGGTGACATTTCACTGCCCCTGTGCCCGGGGGTAGTAGTCAGACCCAACCAAATGGGTATCACGACCTCTATCCCTCTGGGGGACTGCAGATGACTGCACAGTCCAGGGCACCTGGACTGCAGAGCATTTCCAAGGGTGCTCGTTGTGTCCAGTTGTGCCTATACATCCTGCCCCTGGTATTTGATAGATGGTGACCCAGAGGGCTCTCCGTTCTCCCTTCTTCCTGACAGTTGAGTCCTCACTGCCTCTCCTGAGACTGCAGAGTCCTCTTTTGCCTGCAAATACCCAATGCTTTACCTCTAAGAAACTCCATCTTTGAGGAGCTCTCCCTTTATGAGGCTCTACTCACAGTCCATCCCAGGCATATGCTGTCCCAGGAGGATCTCTGTGCTCTACTGACACTTCCAGCTTCCCCTCCATGAGAACAGCCATCTGACACTGTGCCTTAATATGTAGGAGAGCTGTGTATGTGTAAATCCATGACCATTCAGCATCTCACTATCCTTGGACTCTGAGAGGTGAATTCTCAAACCAGCCCTTGGTCTCTGAAAGATCATTACATGATTCTGAGCTCTGTGTTGCTGAACCCATGGAGAATCCTGTGCAGCAGGCCCTTGAGGGGTGCAAGTCCTTGAGCCGATTCTTGACCCCAGCTTTGGAGGAAAAGCCCAGCTTTCACGCACTGTACTGGTAGAAATTGCTTTATTAGAGATACTGTTAAGGATCCAGTCCTTGTCCAGCATTTGACAGAATTTAGGGTATCAGGTGAGACAGAGAAGACACTGTAAAAAGGGGAATGAATACAAGTAGTTGTGTAGGAACACGATAACAATTATTATGACTAGTAAAAGTCATAATAAAAATAACATGAAGAAACAATGCTCAATGCAGTTACAGGATACAGAAAGAGTCATCTGTGGAGAGATGTGGAAAAATTACCACTGCTTAAAAAGGTCCATGAAATCACTTTCCTAATGGCATCCTTGAGCTCCTTGTTCCTCAAGCTGTAGATGAGGGGGTTCACTGCTGGAATCACCACCGAGTACAGAACAGCCAGCACCAGATCCAGAGATGAGGAGGAGATGGAGGGAGGCTTCAGGTAGGCAAACAGTCCAGTGCTGACAAACAGGGAGACCACGGCCAGGTGCGGGAGGCACATGGAAAAGGCTTTGTGCCGGCCCTGCTCAGAGGGGATCCTCAGCACAGCAGTGAAGATCTGCACATAGGACACCACAATGAAAATGAAACACCCAAAGCCTAAAGAGATACTAACAACAAGAAACCCAACTTCCCTGAGGGAGGAGTCTGAACAGGAGAGCTTGAGGATCTGGGGGATCTCACAGAAGAACTGCTCCACCACATTGCCTTGGCAAAGTGGCAGGGAAAATGTGTTCCCAGTTTGTAGGAGAGCATTGAGAAAACCAGTGGCCCAGGCAGCTGCTGCCATTCTGACACAAGCTCTGCTGTCCATGAGGGTCCCGTATTCCAGGGGTCTGCAGATGGCAACGTAGCGGTCATAGGCCATGACTGTGAGGAGAGAAAATTCTCCTCCAAACAAGAAGACGAAGAAAAATATCTGTGCAGCACATTCAATGTATGAAATGACCCTGGTGTTCCACAGGGAATTGGCCATGGATTTGGGAACAGTCGTGGAAATGAAGCCCAGGTCAAGGAGGGAGAGTTTGAGGAGGAAGAAGTACATGGGGGTGTGGAGGCGGTGGTCGCAGGCTACGGCTGTGATGATGAGGCCGTTGGCCAGGAGGGCAGCCAGGTAGATGGCCAGGAAGAGCGAGAAGTGCAAGAGCTGCAGCTCCCGCCTGTCTGCGAATGGCAGGAGGAGGAACTTGGTAAGGGAGCTGCTGTTGGACATCTGTTCTATTGGGCTCAGGAAAACTGTGTAGGGAAGAAAAGGCAGTATTAGCTTAGAAGAATTTTCTCTGAAATAAACTTTCCATTTTTCATCGAAATGCTTCTCGACCCCGTCCCAAGTCTCAGTAATTTCTTCTTCACACTGTCACCTTCAGTCAGCTCCTCAGTCTCTGCTCCACCTGAGTGTTCTGGGTGGAGCCGGAGCCTGAGTTACTCTACGCCAATGTGTATAAAGGACTGGTTTTTGATATCTCTCCTTTCAAGAGCTGATGTCACAGGGCATCCACATTTAAGATAAAGGGTCTTTTCATATTACCACACATACTTCCAAGGAGTTTCGGGTGCAGCAAGGGGTTTTAGCATTCTGTTTTAGAACTTCTTATCTCCAAAATCTCTTTTGGAGATTTTTAAATTCTGCCACCATATCTCGCCAAGTTCTTTGCATGTCTTTATTGGAATACAGATAAAGACAGATGTCTCTATTCCTGCAAATGTGAACATTAAGCAGACTGGAGATGGAAATGGGCTCTCTGCTGCTTAGGGAACAGTAAGGAGTGCTGTTGAGTACATCTGTGTTGTTCCTCCAGACAAACCTGGACTCTGTTGAGATCATAGAAGGCTGGTTTCAAAGCACTCATTTAACTTTGCTCTCCCTCCAAGTTTAAGGTGGATATGTGATGGAGAGAACAGGACACTGCTCCTGACATGGCAAAGACTCTGTGCACTGAATCCTCTTCTGGAGGGCACCTCACAAGCCCAGCAGGACAACAGAGACAGTCACGTGTCCTGACAGTCACAGGGTCTCCTAAAGGGAGAGTCAACCCCTTTGCAGCCCCTCCAATGACGCTGCCCAGCACCCTGGGCACATTGTCCCTCTTCAGACACCTCCATGGCAGGACCTCAGGGTGAGTATCTGAATTTGTAGCTGAAGCCCCAGCTGACTGCCAGGACAAGAGCAGAAAGGAGAGGCAGGGAAATGAGGAGAAACACTGTGACTGCTGCCAAGGGAGGACAGAGAGACAGAGCAGCACCATCCCCAGGTTGCACCTCCCAGACAGGGTGGACTCCCAGGGCAGTGGTTCTCAGCCCCTGTGCCTTGCAATGGGAAATGGGCACATGGCAGGAGAGAGGCAGCTCTGCTGTTCTGGAAATCTGACTGCAGAGGAGGTCAGAAATGCCCTGGAGCCCTTCCCCTTGAGAGCAGAGTGAGACTAAGCACACTGAGAATGAGGAGAGCTGCAAAGGGGATATTGCTGCTGCCCACAGGTGAAAAGGTAGTTGAAGGAATATTCTGGGGTCCTCGCAGACCTATTGATCCCTCAGAACAGCACTTCAGAACTCTCCTTCAGGCACCTAAGCCTAAACTGTCCCATTCATTTGCTGCCTTGTCAAAGATACAAAACAAAATCCTAGCCTCTGGATATTGCCTTCCCTTTCACAGAAGCTTCCCAAGAGCGTCCTCTTGAAAAGCCCCTTCCAGATATGTTGTGTGGGTGAGGCTGAGCTGTGAGCAGCCCTGACCCCACACAGCAGCCTCTCAGCAGGAGAATGAACCTGCCCGGGGGGGATCTCTCCTCCCACCCAGAGCTTCTCCCTGCAGCGCCCTGGCAGGCTGAGTGCTGATCCTCACAGAATCACTGCCCCGGGCACACAGCACCCTGGGGTGCATGGACACTGCTCTGAAGAACAGTGCTCTGAAGAACCTATGTGCCCACATTGCCTTCACTGTCCTGCACCAGCTCCAGAAGAAGCAGCCATGATGCCCTGAGCTTGTGGTGCTGGGACAGGGAATTTCTGTTCTGAAGCATCTCCTCGTATGCGAAGTAGAAGCAGGGAGAACAATGCTCAAAAATAAAAGTCATCAGTTGGAGGGGTGCTGCAGACCCCTCCAGAAACCTCAGCAGCATTACCCTGCAGCTGGTGACTTACCGTGTCACAGATTGCTCCCACCATGAGCTCTCCTCTGTCCTCCCACTCCACGCTGCCGTTCACCTCTCTGTCCTCTCTCCTGTCCGCAGCAGCAGGCAGTGCCCGCAGCCCTGCTGCTCTTGGCACAGGAGCTGCTCCTGCACTCGGCTGTCTCTGGGCAGTGCTGACAGGCTGCCACGAGCTGCAGCCCAGCTGAATTCATGAATTACTCTGTCCCTTGGGATTCCTCCCTCTGAGATATGTTCCATCAAGTAGAGTAACCTGTTTTCCTTCTCTAAAGAGTACAGGGATACAGATTCCAACATTGCAATTTATTTCATCAGATAATGATTATCTGCCAAAGTTAGAAATGTCCCATGGGAAGTCCTGATTCACATCTCTTAACTAGGCAGGACACCCAGACAGGGATAAGAAGGGAGCTTGTTGATACATGGTGCATATATGAGTCAGATGACTTATTCAGATGACTTATTGGGGCTCCACATGTCTGTTCAGAAGCGCCAGGTTTGGAGAAGGATTCAGCTAACTCATGAACTTCACAAATACATGGCAGGTGGGATTCCCCCTTACCAGGCTAAGCATGCACATGGTCTGCTTGCAAGCTCCTGGCCTAAAGGTCCTAATGGAATCACTGGAGATAGAGCTTCAGTGGGAGGCCAGGTCAGGCATTTCCTTGGTCATCTCTAATGACCCTGGATGCCTTCTATCCTACTAGAGCAGCACTCACAATAAAGCTGAGGGACAGGCAGATCCCTACAGCTCAAAAAGCTGATCTATTCCAGTGGAGACCATTTATAGAATCACAGAATGGTTGAGGTTGGAAGGAGCTTTGCAGATGATCTAGTTCAAACCCCTTGATCAAGCAGAACTTTCTGTGTTTCAGCTTGCACCCATTACTCCTTGTCCTGTCACTGGCCACCACCAAGAAGAGTTTGGCCCCATCCTCCCTACATTCACCCCTAAGGTACTTATTTCTACAGGTTGATCAGATCTCCTCTCAGTCTTCTCTTCTCCAGACTAAACAGGCCCAGCTCACTTAGTCTGTCCTCATATGATAGATGCCAGGATCCCATTAGCCTTCTTGGCCACGAGGGCACATTGCTGACTCATGGTTAACGCCTTGTCAGCCAGGATTCCCAAATCCCTCTCTGTAGAGCTGCTTTCCAGGAGGTCAACCTCTAATATATACTGATGTCTGGGGTTATTCCTCCCCAGGTGCAGGACCCTGCACTTGTCCTTGTAATGAGATGCTGGGCAATATTTCTAAATGCCTCTGCCTTTTTTCTCCTCTACATTGCCCTATTACTCTGGAGCTAAGTAAGGAGATCCCAGTCTACCCAAGGGGTATCTGCTGGTTTTGGTGCCCTGAGGTATCTGATAGATTTAGTGAATATCGGAATGACCCATCCTTATGGTTGGCAGGTCTGTCCTTAAAGACCTGCTGGCTTTCCTGAGCTCTGACATCCTTGAGAGCTGCCTCCCCTGGAATCCCCCGCCAGTCCCCTGAACAGGCCAGAAAGTTGGCTCTTCTGAAGCCCAGTCTCCATTCTGCTACTGTCCTTCTGCACTCCCCTCAGCATTAGGCACTCCAGATTCTCATGGTCACAGCAGGCAAGGCAGACACTGACTATCCCATCACTGATCGGTTTGTCCTTGTTTGAAATGTCCAGATATCAGAAAGCATCATCCTTATCAGCTCATCTGGCAGCTGTGCAAAAAAGTTCTCCTTAATGCCCTCCAGAAGTCTCCCAGACTGCTTGCACCCTGCAGTTTGGCTTTCCAGGTCATGATAGGGGGATTAAAGTCTGCCCAACAAGAACCAGGGCCAGTGATCCACAGACATTTTTATACTGCCGAGAAATAGGAGAGCTCCCTCCTGAGATGCTCACCCACAAGCTCTCTCTTCAAACCTTGCCTCTTCCAAGGAAGAGCTCCACACATCCAATATGCTCCTTCACACAAAAGGCATCCTCCCTCATCGTCCATTGATCATCATTCCAATGATATTTCTGGCCTGTGACAGCTTGCACATCTTCACGTGCTCCTGCCTCTACTTCAGGCTGCCTACACTTGCATGTATTTGGGCTATAGAGCTTCAGCTGTGGCACAGAGAACAGAATGGTCACAGAGAAACCTGTTACCAAGAGGCAAACACACTGGGTGTGCAATGGCCCAGTTCCGAGCAGAGCCATGCCGTCATATATAGCAGGAACAATGCAGTGGTGGAAGCAGCTTCCTACTAAGAAAGTGAATCCAGCAGTGTCTGAGGCCAGGAGGACACAGAGCTGGGCCATTGAGAAACAGCAGGAAAGGGGGTTCTGCCTGAGGTGACTCTGTGGCTATACTGGACCTATGACAGACTTCTTGCACAAATCTCCAGGAAGGACAAGGTGCCCCTGCCGATGTCCATGGACCTGGACAGCCTGTGATCCAGCCACGCTAAGGTCCTCATTAGCCCAGTCCCTGTTCATATAATATGATGGAGTGAACAGACGTTGAGGGGAGGAGAGCAAGAAGGGTTTGAGAGAGCAAAAAATCTCAAGATACCTTGGTGTGATGTGCCTCTCATTTATGCAGCACACATGGATGTAGACGGGATGGACTTTCCCCTACAGACAGTGCTGGATTTCATTTGTTTGGGTTCAGGATGGAACCCTAGGATTCTCTGCAGCACTTGCCCAGCACGTGCTCCAATGGGGATAGTTTCCCTGTAGGTCCAATCTGCTAGAATCATATGGTTGAGCTGGACAACCCAGGCATCTGACAAGGCTCTTCCAGCACTTTTCAATGCCATCAAATCAAGTGTCCGTGCTGAATTACAAGAGCTGCTGGTTAATACTGGAATCTTCCTATGCCTCAGCTGGAGTGAGTGGGGCTCTAGTTGTATTTGGCACCAGGAGGTCATTTCAGAGAGCCAAGACAATTCCCCACCTGATCCTCACCTCATCCTCTAGGATGATGCAGGTCCCCCAGTTCCTGCATCAGAGCAAGCAGACACTGACACCACATCTGTGTGTGGCACATCTGCTTTGGACCACATCTGTCTCTGTCACCAGATATCTGTGTGTAAGCGACTGACTCTTCCATCTCCAATGATTACCAATGATTATCAATGATTATTCATCTCCAATGATTATCCCAATGATTATAGTGGGATCTTAGACAGGTGCATACACGCACAAATCTGTGTTGTGCTCACTTTGTTTTTGCCAAGGAGAATCCCACCGATGGGGTCTGTGGATCTTATGGGAATAATTTGAATATCACTTCAGACCCAGGCGTGGGGGTCTGAATTCTGTAATGCCCAGATTGATTAATCCTAATCAAAATCTGAACCATCTCTCAGTGAGTTGGCTTTTGTCCCATCTAGGCATCCTTGTCTGGTTGAGAGATGAAAATCATTCTTCCAGAGTGGGACATTCACAACTTTCATAGCTCCTCATCCTCTGATGAAATAAATTGCAATGTTGGAACTTCTCTCCACTCACAAGAAAAGGAAAACAGATGATTATTTTAGTTTGTTTGAGGGAACATTCCCCAGGAGGAGGGGGCACAAGGGACAGAGAAATTGGTGAGTTCAGCTGTTCCTCTGCTCCTGAGCGGGGCCAGGCTCCTGGGACGGAGGCAGCTCGTGGCAGCCTGGCAGCACTGCCCAGAGACAGCGGAGTGCAGGAGCAGCTCCTGTGCCAAGAGCAGCAGGGCTGCGGGCACTGCCTGCTGCTGCGGACAGCAGAGGAGAGAAGGCAGTGAGAGGGGAACAGCAGTGTGGAGCGGAAGGACAGCGGAGAACTGGTGGAGAAATCATCACTCCCTTGACACAGTGAGTCTCTGACTACAGGGCAATGCTACTGAGGTTCCTGGAGCGGTCTTCTGACCCCAATCCACGCCATTACAGATCGGCATGGATTCTCTTGCTTTCTCCTGTGCAGAGAACGGGGAGATGCTGCAGAGCAGCGTTCCTGCCACTCCAACACAGGGACAGGACATGCTGCTCTCTTCTCCTGGGGTGGCTGCAGGGTGTGAAGCCGGGGTGTGCACAGCAGTGTCCTTGTGCTCCATGGTGCTGTGTGCCCAGGGCAGTGACTCTGCCACCTGTGAGTGTCAGCGCTCAGCCGGCCTGGGGAGCTCCCCATGGCGCTGTGAGGAGAAGCTCTGGGTTAGAAGAGAAACCCCCAGCAGGGTAGCTTGAGCCTCCCATCAAGAGGATGCTCTATTTTCTGCCTTGGGGACATATTGGAGGTGACTTTTCATCAAGAACACCAAGGCAGGGAACACCTGATAGAGAGGGAATTGTCATGACTCTGTCCTCTCACTTTTATTCTCTTTGGGTTGGGTGAAACAGGCATGGATTTGTCAGGTTTATACACAGGTTGGAGGCTCATAAACGGTGACACTGAGAGAAGAGCAGCAGTGGGACCACGTGAGCAAATGCCTTCACCCACCCCTCAGCCTACAGACAGAGCCAGCATCCCCTTTCCAGCCTCAGCAAGGTTTGTCTGACCTGCAAACACGGAGGTGCCCTGGGCAGGATCCTGCCTCCAGGAGGTGTCTGCAGGGCAGAACTGAGGACCCAGCGGGTGGGATAAGGTCTATGAGAGTCTCTGGCCATGTGAGGGCAGACACGTAGGGATGGAGGAACAGCTCCCACAGGGGATGGCTCCCCAGGCAGCAGAGTCAAGGCCAGAGGGTTT
This sequence comes from Tinamus guttatus, assembly GCF_059628265.1. Classification (NCBI taxonomy): domain Eukaryota; kingdom Metazoa; phylum Chordata; class Aves; order Tinamiformes; family Tinamidae; genus Tinamus; species Tinamus guttatus. Next base: position 338,244 of record NW_028289694.1, on the reverse strand, counting down.
GAGGAAACTCTCATTTCCAGGACCTCCTCCCCTCTCCCTACCAGCACAACCCTCTGCTCTGCAAGCTGAAGCATCCAGACCATATTTCCTTGGCAGATGGATGTGAAGGAGACACCCCTGAGAGCTCCCTTCCCCAAGGCCTGCCTGGCCCTGCCTCTCTTGGCACAAATCAGGGTGTTGCTCTGTGTTTCACCATGTGCTTCCCTTGGACTCTCTGGGCAGGGGGTTTCTGCTGCAGTCCAGACACCGACCCTGTGGGTCCTGCCATGCAGATGTGTCCTTGAGTGTGAGGTGCCCAATGCCTCTCTGCCCTGTGGTGCTTGGAGCCATGTACAGTGAGGGTTTGGGAATGAGACAACTCTCCCTTCAGGACACCCCATCCTTAAGAAATTAGACCTTTTCTCTTTATTTTTGTTGGTTGAGCTGCAAGCTGCCCCTCCAGAGGGGCACAGCTCCCCCATTACGGGTGAGTCTTATGAAGGGCTCCATGGAGAAGCTCTCTAGGTAGAGGCCACAGCACTGCTGCTGGGCAGGTGCATGGGAACAGCTGGAATAAGTCCAATGGGCTTCAGGCTTGAAGAGGAGGGCTGAGACCTCTCTCAGGAACTCTCAGATAGGGCGCTGGGTTGGGCAATCAGTACTTTGAACCTGGATTCCTCTGCACTCCATCGAGTGATTTCTTTCTATGGTAAAATCAGGGAAATTGTCCTCTATATCAAAGGTGCGAACACAGGGCAGCTGGGAAGAGGTCAGCTCTTCTCATTCTGCATTAATGCTATAGTGATCCCGTTTGCCCCTCTATAACCACAGCCATTTACTCAGAGTGCAGAAGCAGTGCTGAGGATTTCTGTCTCCTCATGGCAAACTCACCCAGCACCAACCACAGCTCAAGACATGGACCTCAATGACAGTTTGACTGAGATGGGAGTTAATAAAATTCGTGTGTTAGAAGAGGGTTTATGGGAAAGAATTGCACATGGAAATCTGTTCTAATTTCTCCACAACTCTTTTTACTCGGACAGTCCTGCAGTGGCCTGAAGGAGCTAATGTCCAACAGCAGCTCATTCAACGAGTTCCTCCTCCTGCCTTTCGCAGACACATGGGAGCTGCAGCTCTTGCACTTCTCGCTCTTCCTGGCCATCTACCTGGCTGCCCTCCTGGCCAACGGCCTCATCATCACAGCCGTAGCCTGCGACCACCACCTCCACACCCCCATGTACTTCTTCCTCCTCAACCTCTCTCTCCTCGACCTTGGCTCCATCTCCACAACTGTTCCCAAAGCCATGCACAATTCCTTGTGGAACACCAGGGCCATTTCCTATTTAGAATGTGCTGCCCAGATATTTTTCTTCTTCTTCTTGTTTGGAGGAGAGTTTTTTCTCCTCACAGTCATGGCCTATGACCGCTACGTTGCCATCTGCAGACCCCTGCACTATGGGACCCTCCTGGACAGCAGAGCTTGTGTCAAAATGGCAGCAGCTGCCTGGGCCACTGGTTTCCTCAATGCTCTCCTGCAAACTGGGAACACATTTTCCCTACCACTCTGCCAAGGCAATGTGGTGGAGCAGTTCTTCTGTGAGATCCCTCAGATCCTCAAGCTCTCCTGCTCACACTCCTACCTCAGGGAAGTTGGGCTTCTTGTTGTTAGTACCTGTTTAGTCTTTGGGTGTTTTGTTTTCATTGTGGTGTCCTACGTGCAGATTTTCAGAGCTGTGCTGAGGATTCCCTCAGAGCAGGGCCAGCACAAAGCCTTTTCCATGTGCCTCCCGCACCTGGCTGTGGTCTCCTTGTTTGTCATTACTGTATTGTTTGCCTACCTGAAGCCCCCCTCCATCTCCTGCCCTCTTCTAGATATGGTTGTGTCTATTCTGTACTCAGTGGTGCCTCCAGCCCTGAACCCCCTCATCTACAGCATGAGGAACAAGGAGCTCAAGGAGGCACTGAAGAAACTCATCCAGTGGCTACAAGGTCAGTGGTAAGAACTGTTTCATTCAGTCACCAGGGTATCTGGCATCAAGGCTGTATTTTATCCATTTCTTTTGTTTTTACTTCTCTTTTACATCCATCTTAAAATAATAAATAATAAAATAAAATACCTAGTTTTTGTCACGACTACACAGGAATCTCTCATTTAACACATAGAAGATGATAAAGCAGGAAGCCAGGCTTCCCCCTTCACTAGCAGACACGGGGGATTCTCTGAGCCGCTTCTTTGAGCTCCCTTGGATGTGCCCAGTGCAGGGAGGAGAGTTTCCTTCTGCAGCGGCTTTTCCAGCACTGACACCAAGGGACTTCTGGGGTTCAGAGTCATGGCGGGACAAGGGCAGGTGGGCTGAGACCAGGGGTCCAGTGTTGTTTAGGAGATCTCAGCTCTCATGCCTATGCTTTGAGTGTGATCTCAAATCTCTCTAATATGACAGAAATGGCAACCAAGTGTCACCACAGGTTTCCATGGTTCCATGCAAAGCTCCAACACACAAAACTAAACATGAGTGAATTGAAGGAAAGTCTAGAGGCAGCCTTCCCATGGCAGTTCATCTTTCCTGAAGACACATTCCAGCAGGGCAGCAGGACTTTGTCTATTTGCAGTTGTCCTCCTCATTTCCGTGCTGTCCTTCCATGCTTTGTTCTGCAGATATGGCCCCAGAACTCTCATAACCTGGTAGAGAGAGGCTTGTTTATCCCCATACCCTGGAAGAACAGGCAGGACCAGTCCTTGGGCTCCCTTAAGCCACAGGTGGATTCCAGAATAACATTTCCTTGTTAAAAGGGGATCTTCCCTATGATGGTCCTGAATCTGGCCTCTCTTTAGAAACTGGAATCAAAAAATATGCCTAAAGGTGTGCAATCACAAATGGGGCTGCTCTTCTGCTTGTGAACTCCATGAGATCCAGGGGATGACCTCAGCATTCCAGGGTGATCTGTTAGCCTCAATCTAGGGTTCATCTCTCAGTGACCACTGCAGATAGGCAATGGTCTCTGCATTGCCTGTGCCAGGCTGCCCCACACGTGACTGTGCTGATGAGAGACCCCCCGGGGGATCTCCAGGCACAGGGTTTGCCTGGGAGTGGGCACTGAGTGCAGCTTTAATGAAACAGGGATGACTCACAGTGCAGGGAGCAGAAGGTACAGCACTAAACCCAGGTGCACATGGGGTAAGGAGGGCTCTGCAATCCCCAGAGAGGCAGTGGGGACCCAGGAGGCCCAGGAAAGGGGCAGTGGAGGGCGATTCCTGCACCCACAGTGAAACACCACAGCCTGGAGCTAGTGGCCACCCAAAGACATCTCCTGCCATTGCAATATTGTGGGGGCACTCTGGGTACCATCACACCTCAGCCATCAGTATCAGTGCCCACAAGGGCACACTGATGGCTCATGGTCAATTTGTTGCCAGCCACGATTCACAGGTCCCTTTTTGTGGAACTGCTCTCCAACAGGTCAACCCCCAGCCTGTCCTGGTGCATGGGTTTATTCCTCCCTAGCTGCAAGACCCGTGTTGAACGTCATGAGGTTCCTCTACCCGCAACTCTCCAGGCTGTGCAGGTCTCTCCTAAAGCGTGCACAGACCTCTGGGCTATCAACCATTCCTCCCACTTTTCTATCCTCAGAAAACTTGCTGAGAGTGCACTCTGTCCCTTCAAGTCACTGATTAATAAACTGAACAGGTTTTGACTGACTCCTGATACCAACAGTTGCAGGTCTCCAACTGGGCTCTGTGCCACTGATCACAACCCTAAAGCCTAAACCCCAAACCCAGCTGCTCACATGGAGGTGACCTCACAGGTGCAAACCCACCACATCCCTGCTGCTGCCTGTGGCCTTCAGAGACAGCAGCTTCCTCAACCCCCTTCCCCACACAGGAACCACTGCTGCCCTCTCAGCTCCTCTCACCACAGAGACCCCCCACCCACCGCCCACGCCTGCCTGCCTGCTGCCGGCCAATCAGGCACTCACAAAGACATGACGTCACAGCGCCGCCCCGCCCAGCTCTCTGGCCCTGCCCTCCAGGGCAGCAATGGCCTCCCCAGCCCTTCCCCGCCAGGAGCCCAGCCCGGGCTCAGCAGCTGCTCCGCGGAGATGATCTCAGCAGCGCAGAGCCCCGCAGGGCCCGGCTGCTGCCCAATGAGGCGCTGCGGGAGCGGTGACCTCACAGTCACCAGGCAGAGCCAGCCCTGCTGCTGCCCAATCAGCTCTGCCCGCAGCAGGGACCTCCCAAGCAGCAGCCACGCCCTCTCCCTGCAGCTGGCCTATCAGGGGCTGCGGCAGCAGTGACCTCATTGTGCCCAGCGCAGCCATTGGCTGTGAGGCCCTGCAGGGCTCCCGGCTGTGCTGGGGGCTGTGCGGGGATGGGGCAGGGAGGGGAGCCCAGATGGAGTGGAGGGATGTTCTTCCTTTTCCAACATGCCCCCACTCCTCGCCCTGATGAAGGGGGCTCCCAGTGCGGCCCTGCTGCCTCCTGTCCCCACTCCATGCCATGGAGCTGCTGCAAAGAGCAGCCATGAGGTGTGTGGGAGCAGCGCTCAGGAGCAACAAGGACCCACCGGAAAATTAGGGTCTTCACCCATGTCACCAGGGAGACTTCCCTGTGGTGGGGCATGTCCCAGTGTGTCCTCTGGGGCTCAGTAGGTCACTGCCATGGAGGTGGACGAGGCAGGGGGAGAACAGAGACATTTCCCTCTGTCTCCTGAAAGCAGTCACCTCCCACCAGTGATGTTATTTTCCAAAATTGGTCTTCCTCGTCTTGGACCTTAACTGCTCCTCGTACTTTTCAGTGTACTTTTCCCTGGGACTTGGGATCCTCTTCTGGAGGTCTGCACAGCCGTGGAACCCTGGATCTCAGTGGACTAGATGATCTCCAGAGGCCCCTTCCAACCTCAACTATTCTGTGATCTCCTGCATTTTTGACCCTGGACAACTCAGGATATGGCTACACACTGCAGTGCTGCTGCCTGGGCTTGGTGCAAAGCCTGTAAGATGGTGCAGTGCTGCAGGATCTGCATTTTGATTCAACCAGCATTTTGTGAGATGACCACCTCCCTGCTCTGCAGCTGATGAAGTTGGAGAACATTCCCACAAGTTCCCTTTGTGGTCTTCCTCATCTCTGCAGAATCCTGGAGACAATCTTACAGAACAGAAGACCCATCCATCTGGAATTCTGTCAGAGATGTGACTTTCCAAGTCACTGCTAAAGGAAGGACTTCTTTGGGTTGCTCGTTTAAGTCTGTGGCACCTCATTCATGATGCTGTGAGCCCTGCTCTGCATCCTGGGGCCTTGGCCCTTTCTCTCCCATCTCCTGTGTGTCTACTCAAGGTCTTCACCATTCCCCAAGGCCATGGGAAACGTCGATTTAGGGAGTACATGTGAAGCTCTGACACTTTGTAGAGTTGAAGGTGTAATGGAGACTTTGTCCCCATGCGTCCTCCTGCTCCAAAACCTGAGGATCCAGATCTCTGGGAAGAGCCAACAGGAGAGCTCAGGTCCCTTGGGGCCGGGTATTTTCAGTCATAGGATCCCTCTACGGACTCCAGTGAATAATGTCACTTGCAGGGGGGTGTTTATGGGAGCTCACAAGGATCCTCAGAGAACGGGGCTCTGGGCCAAAGGGCAAAGCGTATTTACCACACACCAACTAAATGACAGGCATGTGCAGTAGTACTGTTTCAGCTCCCCAAAATATGTCTGCAAGCTTTTATTTGCTCCCATTTTAGGTTTCTCCTGGAGTAACAGAGCACACGGGCAGCTGCCAACCTGTCACCAAAGACTGAGAGAGGCCTTTGGAGAGGGCTCTTCACTGTGGGGCAGGCAGAAGATGGGCACATGGAGCAGCACCGTGGCCCAGCGCGAAGCTTGGCCTTGCAGAGTGCCGTGCAGAGCACGCGCTGCTGCTGCTCTTCCTTCCACTTCCCGCCTGCTTCCTGGCAACTCCGCGCAGTCAAGCAGGGCCTTTGCCGGCCTCACTGCTCAGCTCTGTACCTTTGCGATGACCTGATCAACATCTTCAAAGCCCTGGGGGTCAGACAGCAAAGGCCACCTGTCCTTTTGTGGGGACGAAGTCAGAGTCCGCCTGCATTGCCTCCCTGCGTGCGGCTCCCGCTTGTCCACCCGCGGGAAGAAGGAGGCACATGATGGAGAGGGTTGTGTTGCTACAAGCAGCCCCTGAGGCATGGGAAGCCCCAGCCCCATGTCGAAGGGAAGCTCATGGTCGAGCACAGCCCAGCTACACGTGGTCCAAAGAGGCTCTCTGATCCTTCACACAGGGCTCCCAGCGTCCTTACAGACCTTGGAGCATCCCAGTTGTGCTTTGTCTTTGAGAAAATCCCCACAGCCAGCAAGAAGCAGGCCCTGGCCAGAGGAGGTCACACCTGGCTGGCTTGGCCCACCATGCTTGTGCTCTCCATGCAGCTCCCATCCCTGCTGCCGGCCTCCCCCTCCAGCCCCAGGACTCACTTTCCTTGTGCGCTTGCGCCTGGGAGGACGCCCATTGCTGGGCTGGGAGCAGGCGTTCGCCTGCCTCTCCTTCTCCATCTCCAGGGCACTCACTGCACCCGGGGACTTGCTGTTCTGGGGACCAACGCGAGCTGCTCCTTCTGCTGGAGCTGCTCTCCTCAGAGTGCGACCCCGAGGGTGGTGCTCTGGCCCAACACAGCCTTGGTTGCCATGGGCATCGCCCCATCACAATGGCCTTGGAGACATGCTGCCACCCCCATCACAAAGCCCTGGTCGTTGCCATAGGGACTCCCACAGGGTATATCCTGGTGGTGGCCAAGGGCACCCACATCTCATCTCAGTGCCTTAGTGGTCAACAAGGGGAGGCCCTTTGGGTCCCTGTGCCATAGTTTGGCCATCCTCATGGATCTGTATTTTGGAGAGCACGGCCAGCGGGGCCACATGCTTGTTCTACCACTCTTTTTGGCACAGTGGACCCCATGCCTCTATACCAGATCCCATTTGGGCTCTCAGTTCTGCAAGGAAACAAACAAACGGGAGGGAGTTCAGCACAGGGAGGAGAAGTTGGTCAGGGGCTGGAGCATGGGGCAGGTAAGGAGAGGCTGGAAGAGGGATGTTTGTTCAGCCTAGACCAGAGAAGGCCAGGAGGGATCTTCATGCTGTGCACAAATACCTTGTGGAGAGCACAGAGCAGCAGGATTTTCTTGGAAGGCCACAGCAATTGCATGGGAGGCAGCAGGGAAAAGATGGACAATGGGAAATTTGCAGCGTATGAAGGATTCACAGACTGCAGTGATGTGAAACCAAAGACCTTTATTTAAATGCAACTTATAGAGCTCCTGACCCCAGAGACAGCCCCCGCCCTGCCCAGCAGGACACGAAGCTCCCCACAGGATCGAGGGGGGAAATTCTGTGTGGGAAGATCATCCTCTACCAGGACAGGCTTCTTCTCCTGCTGGGAGGGTGCTACAAGGCTCAGGTCTGCTCACAGGTCTAACTGTGAACACATTTCAGAGGGCACTTTTCAAAAGGAAAGGCAGGGCAGGCATTTCCTGAAAGAGTCATTTGACACATTCATTTATACCTGCAGCACAGCAGAAAAAACTGCTTTGGAGCCATGGGCAGGGGTCCCTGCTGCACATGACACATTCAACCAGGGCAGAGCAGAGTTGCAGAAAAGGGAGGTGAAATAAGGGAGAGAGAGGAAATATGGGTGTTTCCTTGAGAAATGGAAAGGATTTCTCTCCCCAAATCCATGGCCAATTGTGTGTGGAACAGCAGAGCTATTTCCTACTCAGGATGTGCCGCCCAGGTTTTCCTGGTAGCATTTTTGTTTTCAGCTGAGTTTTCTCTCCTCACAGTTGTGGCCTATGACCGCTACGTTGCCATCTGCAGACCCCTGCACTACAGGACCCTCATGGGCAGCAGAGCTTATGTCAAAATGGCAGCAGCTGCCTGGGGCAATGGCTTTCTCAATGCTCTCCTGCACACTGGGAACACATTTCCCCTACCCCTCTGCCAAGGCAATGTGGTGGAGCAGTTCTTCTGTGAGATCCCTCAGATGCTCAAACCCTGCTGCTCAGTCTCCTACCTCAGGGAAATTGGGCTCATTGGGGTTACTGTCTCTTTGGGCTTTGGGTGTTTCATTTTCATTGTTGTGCCCTTCGTGCAGATCTTCACTGCTGTGGTGAGGATCCCCTCTGAGCAGGGCTGGCAGAAAACCTTTTCCATGTGTCTCCCGCACCTGGTTTCCCTCTTGACCAGCACCACAATTTTTGCCTACCTGAAGCCCCCCTCCATCTCCTCCCCAGCTCTGGATCTGGTGCTCTCTGTTCTGTACTCAGTGGTGCCTCCAATGATCAACCCCCTGATCTATAGCATGAGGTACAAGAGTCTCAAGAATGCATTGAAGCAATTAGTACAGTCGGTGCTAGAAATAAGCTCCTCATCCTTCCTAACAAGGGGTTTCTAATGCATTTCAGAGAGCTCTGTGCTTTGGGAATTCTCTCTGTGTTTATATATATATATTTTTTTTAACATAAGGTTTTTAATTCATGCTACTTTGCCAGAGGGGTGAACCCACTCAGTCTAATTGCCATATATGCTGTAAATATGTCTGTCCTTGTGTCTCTGTGTCAGTCGTGGCTTCACTCAAATAAAAATGGATTTCCTCAGGACGATGCTTAAAGGTTGGCCTCTCCTTCCAAAGCTGGAGTCCATAATGTGCTCAAGGACTTTAAGCTTCACAGAGTCTGTTGCTCTTCTGGGACTCTCCAGGGCCCCCTGGCAATGGTGTGTTAGGTAATGTGGGCTGGATTCAGTTTCCAGCTGTGGGTGCTCAGAGCTCCTGCAGGTGGTGAATGGTCAAGCCGTATCTGTCATATGACAGGGCTGGAGATGGATATGGTGCTTCCAGGAGAGCACAGGGCATCCTCAAGGGCACTGTGTTCCTGGGAGTGAATGGAGCTTCAGGAACTCAAGGGGAGCCACCCAAATGGAAAGGGCAAAAGCAATGGATGTCCAGGCTAGGGAGAGCTCTGCAGTGCTGCAAGAGGCAGTGTGGACCCAGGAGGCCCAGGGAAGGGAGCCTGGAGAGTCACTGAGGTCCCCTTCAGTGTCAGTGTTTGGCTGCCTGGGCAGCTCCTTCCTGCCGGCCTCGGTGCCAGTAGCCAAAGGACCAGCCGGCCCTGCCCAGCCTCCCTCCCAGCTCAGAGGCCAAGGACGGCTCTGCACCAACCCCAACGTGGTGCAAGGCTGGGGCCAGCAGGGTTTGTGGGGGTCAGGGCAGTGCAGGCTGTCATGGGGACCATGTCAGAGGGACATTTCCCCAGGGCTGAGCACCCTGCCCTGGGTGCTGTCTGCACAGTGGAGCCAGGAAGCCGTGTGTGGGTGCAGGGATGGGCACACATGGAAGCCCCCGTGTTCCGCTTGGGAGAAGGGAACCTGCCAGGAGCTCTCCCACCCCTGCCCCACCAGCACCAGTGATGACCAGCCCTGCTGCTGCACCCACAGTTTCTCGGTGCTGAACCCGATCACGTCCCCCAGCTGCTCCCTACAGCTGACTGAAGGGGTATCCATGGGGCCTGAGAAATTCCTGCTCCTCACAAGCTGCTTGTTCAAGGCAATGCTGGAAGAAAAGGCCTGGCACAATCCTGGCATGTCCATTTGGAGTGGTGGCTGGCAAGAGGCCTACAGTGACTCATGTTTCTTACCAGTATCCAATCAACAGGATGCCACCATTGCCTAAGGCCAAGTCCTCCTTATCTCCAGCCAAGCATGCTTCATAAACGGGAGAGCCACATCACATCAAGGTCTCTACTCTAGTTGCCGCACCCTTATAGCTCTCCCTCGGTGGAAACTCTTCCCACACTTAGATGAGGGAAATGATGACCTCAGTGTGGCAAATCACAGGCTGCTCAGATCCAGGTACTTCTTCAGTGGCACCTTGTCCTTCCGGAGAGGGGTTCACCTCTGTCACAGGCCCAAGGTGCCATTAATTACCCCTAGGAGGCAAATCCCTCTCCTGTTTCTCCCTGGCCTTGGGCATTACAGATTTTGCTCTCTTTGTGGGAACCTCCTTTCAGCATAACCCTGACAAGTGCTCTCTACACAAGCATGTCCCTGCTGCCAAGTTGGGCAATTGCACACAGAGTGTCCTTGACTCTTGGTAACAGGTTGCACCATTGCAGATCTTTTCTCTGTGCCACAGCTGAGACTTTCCAACCCCAATATCCCACACAAGTGCATGCAGCCTGGGTCACAGAGGGGAGCAGATGGAGAGGCATGAGCTGTCACTGCATTGAAAGGCAGTTGGAATAATGGAGACCACTCACATGACTAGAGGACTGTGATGGCAGAGGACAAGCTCTGCAGGCAGGAAGGTTAGGGGGGAAGAGCAGGATGGGGTGGATGTCCTTGATGGGATGGGACAGCTCAGATGGAAGGAGCTCTTGCATGGCGTGGATCAAGGTCTGGGTGAGAGCTTGTGTAGGCTCCCTCCGGGTGAGGGAATCTGACAATCTGAAGGGCAATGGAGCTTAGGAAAACTAGAAGGTATTTAAGGACCACAGCCACCCAGCACAAGGATGGTCCATCCCGATGCTCATTAAAACTAGAAGACACCGTGGGAAATCAGCTTGGCTACACGGGATAGTATTGTCTACTTTGAAGGGATGGTGTTACAATAAGGACAAAAACCAGGTCCTGTCTTAGGATAGATCAACCCTCCCAGTGATATGGGCTGGGGAATGTCTAGCTGGGCAGCAGCTCTTTGGAGGACCTTTGTGGGCAGTGAGCCAGCAACATGCTTTGGAGGCCACAGTGTCCTGGACTGCATGAACAGGAGTCCCCCTACTCTGTACTCATTAGAGTACCTCTAGATACTGCATCCAACTGGGGCTCTCTGCTCATTACGTGAAGTGAGTTCAGTCTCAGGCCTCCAAGAAGGTTGGGGGCTGGAGCATCACTTGCCCAGCCTGTGAGGAGAGGATTTGGGTTTATTCAGTGCAAAGAAGTTAACGGTTCTGCTGAAAAAAATCTTTTTTTTTTTTCTTTTTGTCTGTGGGTCAGCACCTGACATGGCCTCCCCAGAGTCAGGCCCTTCTATTGTTGTGAGGTTGCTTTTCAGGCCTGGTAAGCACATGGCCTGCATAGAGAAGCTGAGGGCCATGAGCTTCTTTAGCCTGCTCAAGTGCCACAGCTAATGGGAAGAGAGTAGGAGCCTGTGACTGGCTGCAGGGTGGTTTCGGGAATGATGGAAGTTGTTCTGGTAGTGGGAAAGAGTTTGAGAAGGGGAAAGAACCACCAACTGCAGCTTGAGGTACCAACTTGACTTGAAGAAAAGAGAAATGTCACTTAAGAGCAGTACTGTGGTGCAACAGGTCACCTGGATTGGACCTGAGATCAAGCCATGCCTTCAAAGAACAGTCACTAAGAACAGCGAGACATGGGAAAAGATAGAGAGATGCTGGGGTGAGAACAAGGTGGGGAAGCAGCCTGGGTGTCTACAGGCTGCAGGGGAACAGGCACAGGAATGGGAAATGGCCCAAGGAGGAGACAGCGGAGGGCAGTGCCAAAAACCTCCTCAGGAACTAGGTCTACATCCTCTTGGCCATGGCTGGTGAGTCTGCCATTGAGGCCTAGGAGAAGACACTTCTTCTTTCTGGCAACAGGGCCTCTGTGCCTGCTTTCCCCCAGGCACACAAGGTGTCCTGGATCAGTGCCCTGCCCTAGGCCTTGAACACTCCCACCCACACACTGCTCCAACCAAAAGCCTTGAGCAAAGCATGATGGAAAGGATGTCCGTACTCAGGGACTGGGCACCTCTATTTGGTCATTCTGCTTGTTAACACACATGAAGGGTTGTCTTGGCATCAGAGGAACCTGCACGTTGCCTTTTCCTATCTGCAATCACGACTTCCAACTCTCTGCTCTAATCAGCCCCTGGGGAGGCTTTGCTTGGTAATGAACCACAGTGGGACCCATTAACCCTCCAAGAAACTTGGGGATGTGCTTCTCACTTCAACTTCTGGAGAAGTTTCTTCAGTCTCTTCTCAACATCAGAGGTTCATGGACTCAGCTCCAACTATTCCCAAAGCATCAGTCAAATGCAAAACCCCTCAGGAGCCACGATTCTTGCCATAATTTTCTTCAATTTTCAAATCTTCTATAGCTAATTGGAAAGGAGTGTCTTAACATTAGACTGATTACAATGAGCACCTGGAAAAGAAAGATAGATATATTTTTTTGAGCTTTCTTTATTGTTCCATGTTCTGAATCAGCCATACGCACGTTCTCCACTTCCTAGAGTGTCTTCCAATGAAGTCTGGACATGTGTGAAAAGCAGTGTTTTTGAGGGGAGACCTGTATGAAGAACCTTCTTGCTCAGCTCCCCAGCCCTGCCACTTCTCTCATCAGCCACTGGGGACTTGGATCACTCTGGCTAAAACCAAACTGTTTTTCTCACTCCAGTAGCTGAATGCTACAGCTCATGTGCACCAATTCCCACCTGAACTAGCTGCAAACATGTAAAAGTATGAAGTATGATAAAACAAAATAACCTGGATCCTATGTCAATAGGAAACAAAATCCAAACCTCAACTGTAGGTTGAATCCTGAGTTGCCTCCAGGGAGCTTCACAGCCTACAAGGAATAACCTTCCTTGAACCTCTTTTCACAGTGAGTAGAGGCTGGATAAACACACGGTGAAGGAGCTGGTTAAGAGACAACAGAGTCTCCTGAAAGACTCCCTGAATCTCAAAGCAGCAAGGGAAGAGTTGAGAGGTGTCTGAATGATAAAGAGCAAGGGGAGAAGGAATACTCAAACCATGAAAAGTGCAGATGTGCACTTTCAAAATGATAAGTGTCAGACCCCATCCATGTAGTTGCCTCTTGCAAATGCGGTTGTCTGGAATTCCCTTTCTAGTCGATGGAGGGGAATAAGTGGTCTTAACAGACACTTGATTTCGGCACCACAGGGGAACACAACTGCCCCAGGGAATCTCCAACAGCAGCAGCCTCTCTATGTGGTCAAATTAAATCCAACCCCTACAGCAGATTTTAGTCATAAGTCAGAACATTCTCATAGAATAACAAAAATTATCCCTTCCAAAACTTTGCGCCATTTTTAACACTATGAAATACATTTTCATTCTTCTTTTTTGGCAGCACCATATTGGTGCACAACACTGACCATGGCAATGAAGTAAGGCAGGAAGCAGATTCCTAGATAAAGTTCTCAGGAGGATCTGTGTTAAGGGCACCTTTGCTCTTTTCTGGCCTATCACCTCTATCTTAAGTAGCACAGTGCATGAAACCCTGCTGAGGAACTGAAGAACAGCGAGCCTGCTTCGGTGCCTCCAGGAGGAAGACTGTCTTCTGCCACAGACTGTCCTCCATCGCACTTCTACCCAAAGAGCAGCCCACAGCAGTCATCATGGAGCTGAGGCTCACCCTCATCTCAGCCTGTGCTCAGACTTTGTGCTCTTTCATCCCACAGGCCTTTGATCCTGTCTTGCCAAACGCCAAACCCTCAAACCAAGCCCCAACCCCAGGCAATCCCATAGGTCTGCTCAGGGCACACACTTGCCAGGGCAGGGAGAGAGAAGTGACCTCTCCAGGTGCCCCTTTCAGACATTTCTCAAGCTTCACCTTGTTGGTGAAGGTTGACTGAAGCCAAAGCAGGGCTGCACATGCTAGAATCCCAGTCCCATTCAGCCATGAGCCCACATTTTCCTTCTTCATTCTTTTACTCTCACTGAAGCAGGAGCAGGGAGATTTGGCTTTCCCCAAACCATCCTTACTTTACCAGACAGTATTTCTGACTTCCTCCTTTGCAGCCTCTCTCTTCTTCCCCTTTCCACATGCTGCCTTTCTGACTTGAAGGCCACATGCCAGTTCCCTGTTTAGTCAAGCTGGGCTCCAGCGATGTTTCCTAATTTTACCAACTGTTTGTATGGAGCATTCTTCTTCTTAACAGATGCTTACTTAATGGCTGCCTTTCCTGAGGTCCTCCACCCTTCAGAGCTGCTTGGAGCTGCTCTCCTCAGAGTGGGGAACCTGGGGCCTTGGCCCCCAACAAGAACATGGTCACCATGGGGACCACCCGCTCACAATGGCCTTATGGGCAGGCTACCACTGCCGTCACAAAGCCCTGCTGGTTTCCATAGGGACCCTATAATCATGCCCTGCTGGACACCATGGCAGACCCCATCATGATGCCTTTGTGGGGACTATGGAGGTCCCATCATGATTCCTTGGTGGAGACCATGGAGAAAGACGCCATCACGATGTCTTGGTGAAAACCATGGGGATCCCATCATGATGCCTTTCTAGAGATCCATAGTAGAGATCTACACAAGGCCAGCTCTGTTGCTCTGCCCACTAATCCTCATCCCTACAATCCCGACAGGCTCTCTGTCCGTCCCTAAGCAGAGCTCCCTGCATCCAACTGCTCTATCCAGGGTTTCCTTTGTCTACACCTCCTGCACATTTCCCTGCCATCCCAGCCCATCACTTCCTCACTCTTGCTGGAGTCTTCTCCCCTGAGTCACTCCCAGTTTAAGGCTCTCCTCACCGGCTTGGCCATCTGGTTGATGACCATCAGGCCGGCAGATGGGAAGAGTCTCCATCCAAAGGATATGTGACAACCTGCAGCCTTGCTGCCCTGCTGTGGGCTCAGCTCCAGGTCCTCCTCCAACTCCTACTGAAAAAAATAAAATGAAAAAGAAGAGAAAAAAAAGGGAGGGGAGAGCGGTAAAGACCCTTGCTATTTGTCCTCTCCAATTTCATCTTGTAATAAGCTGTTATGAGGGTACATGAAAGCAATATGAATTATAGTATAGGAAATGCAGAATAAAATCGTGAATATTTAGGACATGTTTCTCCTTTTTGCACCAGTGCATGCCCAGATGTGCAGGGATGCTGCTGCTGGAGGCATGTTCTGTGCATCACTGCTCTGTTCCAGAGCAAAGGCCAGCACAATGGCACTGGCTGAAGACTCCAAAGCCCATGGACAGAGCAGCAGCTTATGAGGAAGCTCCAAAAGTGCCTTTGCCCACTCTGCCTGTTGACAGCACCAGCAGCACCTTTGCTGGCCCCATCAAGCCAATAAGCAGGGGAAAGGGGATACCCGGGGAGTGCCAGGCACCCAAAGGCCGTGCCAGTGCTGTAGGGACCATGGGTGTATGTGTGCAGGGATTGTAGGTGGGCACATGGGCCACTTGTGACTGTCACACCTGCCAAGCCTGAGGTATTATCCCAGTCCTTGTTCATATCATCTGGCACAGGGAGCAGAAATTCAGGAGAGGAGAGCTAGAAAGGTTTCAGAGGGCAGAAACTGGAGCAGAGACATGGCGTGGTGAGGATGCCTCCCATTTATGCAGCACCCTGGATGTAGACGGGATGGACTTTCCCTACAGCCAGTGCTGGAATGTCTTTGGGTACAGGATGGAAACGTAGGATGCCCTGGGACACTTGCCCAGCAGTCACTCCAAGGGGCATGGTTTTCCTGCAGGTGCCCTGCTGCATTTGCTAGAGACACATGATTGTGCTGGTCACCCCAGGCATGTGACAAGGCCCTGCCAGCACTTTTCTATGCCATCAAATCAAGGATCTGCACTGAATTACCGGAGCTGCTGGTTTATGCTATACTCTTTCTAAGCTTCATCTTCATTGTTCCTGGGGCTGCCATTGTATTTGGCATCTGGGGTCATTTCAGACGGGCAATGCAATTCCCCATTGGCCCCCACCCTGATCCTCTAGGATGATGCAGGTCTCCCAGGACCTGCATCAGAGCAAGTGGTCACTGGCTCAGGCCTTGGACCTCCTGAGTCTTTTGGACTGTCACCAGGGAGTGTTTATATGTGATCAACTGACTCCCTCCATCTCCAGTGACTGCAATTTCAGCCTAGAGAAGGATCTCTCTTGCAGACCTCTGTGTTGTGCTCACTTCAGTTGTGGTAAGGGGTATCACTTGACCTGCC
Organism: Tinamus guttatus; assembly: GCF_059628265.1. Classification (NCBI taxonomy): domain Eukaryota; kingdom Metazoa; phylum Chordata; class Aves; order Tinamiformes; family Tinamidae; genus Tinamus; species Tinamus guttatus. The sequence goes on along the minus strand of NW_028289694.1, from coordinate 322,314 downwards.
TGTGGAGCTCACAGGAGTTTTCTGAATCCCACTTCATGCCAGGGGCTTCTAGACCAGCATGAGGTGCCAAGACTGACACATCTGAGTCAATCCCTGAACCATGTGTCAAGGAATTCTCTTCTTGTCCTAACTAGGTGTCCTGCCTAGGTCAGAGATGAGAACTGGGGGTTCCACAGGAGCACATTTCTATTTCTTATAGGTAGTCATGCTCTGATGAAAGAACTTGCAATGTTGGAAATAGTTGCTCTCCACTCAATGGGAAAAGACAACAGGTGATTCATTCAGTCTATTCCAGTGAACATTCCCCAGGAGGAGGGGACACAAGGGACAGAGAAATTGGTGAGTTCAGCTGTTCCTCTGCTCCTGAGCGGGGCCAGGCTCCTGGGACGGAGGCAGCTCATGGCAGCCTGGCAGCACTGCCCAGAGACAGCCGAGTGCAGGAGCAGCTCCTGTGCCAAGAGCAGCAGGGCTGCGGGCACTGCCTGCTGCTGCGGACAGCAGAGGAGAGAAGGCAGCGAGAGGGGAACGGCAGTGTGGAGCGGGAGCACACAGGAGACATTTACAGCTCTTGACATGGTGAGTTTGTGCTTACAGGACAATGCTACGGAGCTGCGTGAAGGGGACATAAGAACCCATCACACCCCATGGCTGGCAGCATTTTTTGCTTCTTTCTTCTGGCTTTTGCAGTGCGGAGGAAGAGGAGCTGCTTCAGAGCAGGGATTCTCTAACATACCACCTATGAGCAGGGCATCCTGCTGCCTTCCCCAACAGAAACAGCAGTGATGTGAAGCTGGGGTGTGCAGACAGGCTGAGAGGTCTGCACTTCAGAGCAGGGTCCCTGCACCCAAAGGTGCCGTGTGCCCGCAGCAGTGACTGTGTCGCCTGTGAAGGTCAGCGCTCAGCCTGCCCAGGGAGCTCCCCACAGCACTGAGGGGAGAAGTTCTGGGTGGGAGGATTATCCTCTGCCAGGACAGGCTCCTTCTCCTGCTGGGAGGGTGCTGCGGGGGTCAGGTCTGCTCACAGGTCTAGCTGTGAGCACATTTCAGGGGGCACTTTGCAAAAGGAAAGGCAGGGCAGGCATTTCCTGAAGGAGAAGCCAATGAGATGGTGCTTAGAATTTCCTTCCACTTGGTAAGAGGAAAATGGAAACAAAACTGGCAGATTTGAACAAGAGACTGAAACTCATTAAGAGATTCAAGGAGCTGCCAAAGAGTCTGCCAGGGACATCTGAATGTCCCCTCAGCCATCCCTTAGTGCATAGACAGCACCAGCTTCTCCTGGGCTGCTGCATCAGAGTCTATCTGAGCTGCTCCTTAGCACCTGGAAACCTGGGCGTGCCCCTGCACAGTCTCCTGCTCCTGGGAGGTTTCTGCAGGAAGAACTGGGCTCACCTGTGAGTATCGTTGTCCTTCATCTGATTGAGGTGCAAGCACACGACACTGAGGGGCAAGGCTCAGCAATGAAGCAGGTCCCATGACAAAGTCCTAACAAGGTGTTTTTTTTTTTCTTTTTTTTTTCCTTTTGGGATATACAAGGGTTTATGCTGAGAATGATTGAAGCGCCAAAAATTTCTGCTCTATCAAAATATGTTCCCACAGTGAGTAGGCACCTTTGTGTGTTTGTGAGTGCACCATCATATATATTATTTATACGCATGCTTATATATCAACAGACTCCTCCACTTGTCCTTTTGCAGAGAAGATTTGAATTCTAAATGTTGAAGAGCCCTGCCGTAGAAGGGGTGGACATCGTCTCCTGCAGGTTCTATGCATCAAAGCTGCTCCTTCTCTCTGCAGTGCCTGGAATAAGGGTGCAGGGTGCAGGGTTAAAGGAGGCATGAGGACAAGGTCTATCTCTAGACATCTTGACATGTAGAAAGGGTAAGGTCTATCCTTGTTTCCTTTTGACTGTTGTTCTCTCTTGCTGGAGTGAGATCTGGTGTGGCAGACTCAGATACAAATATCTCTGTTGGGGAGGGCAAGAGTGATGGGGGTGAATCCCTCACAGAGCTCTTCTCATTCAGATGCAACTGGTGTGAGGGTGGTATTCAGCTCTCATGCTGGTGAATGGAGAATATTCCCACTTGGTCTCTGGACTAAGTCCATTCCAAGCAATGCAATATGCCATTCCAAGGTATCTCCACAAATACCACTCAAAGACTAGTGCATCTATTTCCACCTGCAGCAAAGCAGAAACAACAACCCCAGAGCTATGGGCAGGAGTCCCTGCTGAACTTGGCACGCTCAGCCAGGTCAAAGTGGAGCACCAGAAAGGAAGCTGAAATAAGGGAGAGAGGAAATGTAGGGAGTTCCTTGAGAAACTGAAATGGTTTGGCTCAGAAAAGCCTGCCTTAACTTTTGGCTTTCTTTCCTTCCTCAGACAGGACTCCTGCGCCCTGAAGGAGCTAATGTCCAACAGCAGCTCCCTAAACGAGTTCCTCCTCCTGGCATTCTCAGACACGTGGGAGCTGCAGCTCTTACACTTCTCGCTCTTCCTGGCCATCTACCTGGCTGCCCTCGTGGCCAACGGCCTCATCATCACAGCCGTAGCCTGCGACCACCGCCTCCACACCCCCATGTACTTCTTCCTCCTCAACCTCTCCCTCCTCGACCTGGGCTGCATCTCCACAACTGTTCCCAAAGCCATGGCCAATTCCCTGTGGAACACCAGGGCCATTTCCTATTTGGAATGTGCTGCCCAGATATTTTTCTTCGTCTTCTTGCTTGGAGGAGAGTTTTCCCTCCTCACAGTCATGGCCTATGACCGCTATGTTGCCATCTGCAGACCCCTGCACTATGGGACCCTCATGGACAGCAGAGCTTGTGTCAAAATGGCAGCAGCTGCCTGGGCCACTGGTTTCCTCAATGCTCTCCTGCACACTGGGAACACATTTTCCCTGCCACTCTGCCAAGGCAATGTGGTGGAGCAGTTCTTCTGTGAGATCCCTCAGATCCTCAAGCTCTCCTGCTCACACTCCTACCTCAGGGAAGTTGGTTTTCTTGTTGTTAGTGTCTGTTTAGTTTTTGGGTGTTTCATTTTCATTGTGGTGTCCTACGTGCGGATCTTCAGAGCTGTGCTGAGGATCCCCTCGGAGCAGGGCCGGCACAAAGCCTTTTCCATGTGCCTCCCGCACCTGGCCGTGGTGTCCTTGTTTGTCATTCCTGTACTGTTTGACTACCTGAAGTCCCCCTCCATCTCCTCCCCACTTCTAGATATGGTTGTGTCCATTCTGTACTCGGTGGTGCCTCCAGCCCTGAACCCCCTCATCTACAGCATGAGGAACAAGGAGCTCAAGGAGGCACTGAGGAAACTCATCCAGTGGGTACAAGGTCAATGATAGCAACTGTTCCATTCACTCACCAGGATATCTGGCATCAAGTCCGTATTTTATCCATTTCTTTCTTTTTTACTTCTCTCTTTTACACCCATATTAAAATAATAAATGATAAAATAAAGATACCTAGTTTTTGTCATGTCTGCACAGGAATCTCTCATTTAGCACTTAAACATAGACCATGATAAAGCAGGAAGCCAGGCTTCCCCCTTCACTAGCAGACAGGGGGGATTCTCTGAGCCGCTTCTTTGAGCTCCCTTGGATGTGCCCAGTGCAGGGAGGAGAGTTTCCCTCTGCAGCGTCTTTTCCAGCACTGACACCAAAGGGACCTCTGGGGTACAGAGTCACGGCGGGACAAGGGCAGGTGGGCTGAGACCAGGGGTCCAGTGTTGTTTAGGAGATCTCAGCTCTCGTGGCTATGGTTAGAGTGTCATCTCAAATCTCTCTAATAGGAGAGAAATAGCAACCAAGTGTCACCACAGGTTACCATGGTTCCAATATAAAAAACTAAATATGAGTGAATTGAAGGAAAGTCTAGAGGCAGCGTTCCCATGGCAGTTCATCTTTCGTGAAGACACATTCACATGTGTCTTCACATGCTTTATTCTGCAGATATGGCACAGGAACACTCATAACCTGGAAGAGAGAGGCTTGTTTTTCCTCGTACACTGGAAGAACAGGCAGGACCAGTCCTTGGGCTTTCTTAAGACACAGCTGCATTCCAGAATAACATTTCCATAATAAAAGGGGATCTTCCCTATGATGGTCCTGAATCTGGCCTCTCTTTAGGAACTGGAATCAAAAAATATGCCCAAGGGTGTGCAACCACAAATGGGCCTGCTCTTCTTGTGAACTCCATGAGATCCAGGGGATGACCTCAGCATTCCAGCGTGATCTGTTAGCCTCAATCCAGGGTTCATCTCTCAGTGACCACTGCAGAGAGGCAATGGTCTCTGCATTGCCTGTGCCAGGCTGCCCCACACGTGACTGTGCTGATGAGGGAACCCCCAGGGGATCTCCAGGCACAGGGTTTGCCTGGGAGTGGGCACTGAGTGCAGCTTTAACGAAACAGGGATGACTCACAGTGCAGGGAGCAGAAGGTAGAGCACTAAACCCAGGTGCACATGGGGAAAGGAGGGCTCTGCAATCCCCAGAGAGGCAGTGGGGACCCAGGAGGCCCAGGGAGGGGGCAGTGGAGGGCGATTCCTGCAACCCGCAGTGAAACACCACAACCTGGAGATACTGGCCACCCAAAGACATCTCCTGCCATTGCAATATTGTGGGGCACTCTGAGTACCGGCAGACCTCAGCCACCACTATCAGTGGCCACAAGGGCACACTGATGGCTCATGGTCAATTTGTTGCCAACCGCAATTCCCAGGTCCCTTTTTGTGGAGCTGCTCTCCAACACGTCAACCCCCAGCCTGTCCTGGTGCATGGGGTTATTCCTCCCTAGCTGCAAGACCCTGCACTTGCCCATGTTGAACTTCAAGAGGTTCCTCTACCCCCAGCCTTCCAAGCTGTCCAGGTCCCTCTTAAAGCCTGCACAGACCTCTAGGCTATCAGCCATTCCTCCCACTTTTCTATCCCCAGAAAACTTGCTGAGGGTGCACTCTGTCCCTTCAGGTCACTGATTAATAAACTGAACAGGTTTTGACTGACTCCTGATACCAATAGTTGCAGGTCTCCAACTAGGCTCTGCACCACTGATCACAACCCTAAAGCCTAAACCCCAAACCCAGCTGCTCACATGGAGGTGACCTCACAGGTGCAAACCCACCACATCCCTGCTGCTGCCTGTGGCCTTCAGAGACAGCAGCTTCCTCAAACCCCTTCCCCACACAGGAACCACTGCTGCCCTCTCAGCTCCTCTCACCACAGAGACCCCCCACCCACCGCCCACGCCTGCCTGCCTGCTGCCGGCCAATCAGGCACTCACAAAGACATGACGTCACAGCGCCGTCCCGCCCAGCTCTCTGGCCCTGCCCTCCAGGGCAGCAATGGCCTCCCCAGCCCTTCCCCGCCAGGAGCCCAGCCCGGGCTCAGCAGCTGCTCCGCGGAGATGATCTCAGCAGCGCAGAGCCCCGCAGGGCCCGGCTGCTGCCCAATGAGGCGCTGCGGGAGCGATGACCTCACAGTCACCAGGCAGAGCCAGCCCTGCTGCTGCCCAATCAGCTCTGCCCGCAGCGGGGACCTCCCAAGCAGCAGCCACGCCCTCTCCCTGCAGCTGGCCTATCAGGGGCTGTGGCAGCAGTGACCTCATCATGCCCAGCGCAGCCATTGGCTGTGAGGCCCCGCGGGGCTCCTGGCTGTGCTGGGGGCTGTGCGGGGCCGGGGCAGGGAGGGGAGCCCAGCTCGGGGCTGCGGGTACTGGGGGTGCTGGTGTGGGGGCCTGGGGGGCTGTGTGAGCTGCTGTGTTGGGCTCAGCCAGCACTGCCCACCCCGGTGTGGGGGAGAAGAGGGGCAGCCAGTGCCAGAGAAACCTGCCCTGGATTCTCTCCTTCTGCCCTATCAGTGACAGTTTCTGTGTGACACCTCAGGAAGGAGCTCCCGAAGCTGGGAGCCTTGATGGAGAGCAGCAGGATCGCTGGGAACAAGAACTAAGGTCCAGGCTGCGCGAGTTCATCCAGCAGTCCCCATCTCACTCATCAGTCCCCACCTCATTTGACTCCATCAGCAGTTTGTGAGATGACCAGCTCCCTGCTGTGCAGCTGATGAAGTTAGCGAATATCCCTACAACCTCCTTTTATGCTCTTCCTCATCTCTGCAGTAGAGTCCTGGGCACCATCTTAAAGAAGAGAACACCCATCTCCCTGGAACCCTGTCAGGGATGTGGCTTTCCAAGTCGCTGCCAAAGGAAGGACTTCTTTGGGTTGCTTATTCAGTCTGTGGCAGCTCATCAGTGATGCTGTGAGCCCAGCTCTTCATGCTGGGGGTCTTGGCCCCTTCTCTCCCCTGTCTTCTGTGCATCTACCTAAGTCTCCCATTCTCACATGTCCTGTTTAAAGTGACGATTTCTAACATCCCCTTTAGGGCACTATCTGGACACATTGTGACTCCTCCCCATACTCTCAGAAACCCAGCGTTGGTTTGCCCTTTAGGGAGGTTAAACCTTGGTCTGTCTCTCTGTAGTCTGCCCCGTTAGCCAAGTCCTTACTATATGTACGGATTGTATGGACTTAGCATACATTCAAAGAGTGTCATTATTTTCCATGAAACTATACTCTGTTTTATTTTTTATTTTTGTTTCCTTGTAACTAATAGCCGATCCTCCTGTGCCTGTTGGCAGCCAGTTGTCTAAGTAAAGCAGGTGAGAACTGGGGCAAGTGAACTATAACATTGAGTGCAGACTTAGGTGGACTAAGGCTGGCTTTCCACATGAGTGATTTTAATTCCCAAGAGACTGATGAGGGAAATGGTAGGGCTGGGGAGGTGAGGAGAAAGATTGTGCATACAGTGCCTGATCCTCTGGGGCACGGCTTTTCCTACATGTGCTGACTTCATTAGGAGTCACTCTGGATGGCGATGAATTGAAAGGTGTGCTGTCACCTATTCTTTAGAATAATAATAGAAAACTTTAAAAAGATGAAATACTTGTATATGATTGTTGTCTTCAGCTTTCAGCTACACTCCCCAAACCTCTCCAATTAGCCATGGACACTTGAAGGAAATTGCAGGGAGAGTCCTGGTTTATCAGGGCTTTTTGCTTTTTAATGAGCTCCATGCAGTACTTGGAGCTGAGTCCATGAGTTGCAGCTGTTGAAAGGAGATTGAAGAAATCAGTGAAGAAGTCAAAGTGAGAAGGAAACTCTGAAGTTTTGTAGAGCATTAATGGATCCCACTGAGGCCATTAACTACAACAACTCAGCAGGGGCTGATTAAAGCTAAAATATATAATCATTGGTAATAGTTAGGTAAATACTCAGGTGGCTCTGATGCCGAATACACCCTTGATGTGTTTTATCAAGGAAAATGGCATAGCACAGGCAGAGAAACCCTGGGAAGGGAGATCCTTTCCTCCACGTGTTGCCCACGTCCTCCCTGGCATCATTGTTTGAGTAAGGGTGGGCAATGCTGAGTGTAGGACAAACACACAACACCTCCCAGGGTCCCCAGAAGGATAAAGGGGGCAAAGAAGTCCTGATGATTCGGGGTAGGCCTCGGTGAGAGACAGAACAGCCATAGTCAAGAGGATAAAGACCTCCATTCTGTTGGGGCCCTGGCAACGCCCTTGGCCATCTCTACCACAGGTCATCCTAGACCTGCTCCTGTGTCCCTGGAGACTATGGACACCCAATCTGCTTCCCCAGCAAGTTCTCACAAGAGGTTCTCCTTCACTTCATTGAGGGTTTTTCCATCCTCAGTGGCTGTTTCTTGAAACACAAAGTCATTGGTGGTGACAGACTCGCTCTGGGTGCCCTGTAGCACCACTGCTCTACCCTTCAAGTGATATTTCTTCATCCTATTGCCCAATCTGAGCTTCCCAAGCTGTATTTTGGTCCCGTTTCACTTTTCATGCGGCTTCCCACTACCAAGGAAATCTCTTGGCAGCCCCACAATGTGGGGACCAATATAACCTTGTGTGTCACGACAGAGTGGAACATGAGGAACTGAAGTGCCAGGGCCTGAACGACAGGCCCGAGTCGGAGTTGAGTTAGAGATGAATACGGCGCTGCCTTTGCAGTACAAAACACTCACCTGTAGAATTGTTCATGCCAGCTTGCATGGAGGCTTATTAAACTGTAGCTTTTTTAAGCTCTCGTGCAGCTGTATTTGACCTTGAAGGGAACCCTCCCATCCGAGGCCTGGGCTCTGACCAGATCCCCATCCCACATGATAGGGAAAGTATGCCACATCAGATGTCACCGCTCACAAACAAAATGCAAGTTATCATGATTTGCTGATTTGGCTCTATAAAAGATGGACACACTTGCTGCGATTTTGGAGACCTCACGGGTGGATGCACCACATAAGACCTCCCAGTTGCCGGGAAGGTTCTCCAAATCCTCACCACAACAGGGACTCCCCAGTGACTGCGGATCTGTATGACAGTAACATATTTAGGCAATTGGTGATGTATCTTTTAATCACTATTCTCTTTCTCGTATACTCATGGTTAGGTGCATTACCTTGCTTATTTTGTCTGATGCTAAAATCAGTGTGCAATAAGCTCCTTTGGTTAAATATATCATTCTGTACTGCCTTAATTTTAATTGTGAAATAAGACCATTGTTTCCAGTGGGGTCTGGTTCTTTCTGTCGCGCCGTCTGCCGACTGCTCCAGAGCTGTGCCGGTGCTCTTCTTTCTCATCATGCTCCTTTGTATGCCCCAAGCCCTGGGCCCTTATGGCCCTGAGTAGCAAGTGTGCGTTACAAGCAGGATGCAAATTATTGCCTGATGACTTTTAAAAGAAGGGAAAGATGCCTCTTCTCTTGCTGCTCTCCAAGAAAAAGCAGCCCAGCCTGAACCAGGCAATGCCTGTAACAAGACCAAGCAAGGTAGAGCAAGGTCCTTCCTTGCGCTCCGCTTCTTCTATTCCCAGTTGTCACTTTGACCATGCAGGTGGCAGGTGAAGTTTTCTGAGGTGTGAAACACAGGAATAACACCAGAGGAGAAACTGCCACTTGTGCACTTTGATATGTGATCGTGAAACATGCAATGGTGCAGTGTGACAAACAGAGAAGGGATAAAGGGAAGCAAGCTAACCATCAGGAGACATGAAAGCAGTGCGAGATGCAGTGTCATAAATGCAGCATTCCAATGTGAGCCCCTTTTTGCATCTATCGGGTGGTGCTCAGAGAGTCTCTGATGTGTGAAGGTTGCTTGCCAAGGGCCAGAGGTACAAGCAGTGTAACTGGAGGGACTCAATTTCTTCCAGTTCATGGAGCTCTGTCGGACGTGGGCACTGAACAGTGCAAGAGAGTCCCCTCAGAGCCCATGGTTTTGTGGGTGTCCAGTTTGCTGAAGTGAGCCCTACTCAGATCCTCCTCCAGCAAGGGAAAGTCTTCCTTTCTCCATTTCTCCATGGACTCCAGGGCCTAGGATTCCTGAGGGTCACTCTTAGCATTAAAGCCTGAGACAAAGGTGGCCTTTTCTGTGTCCTCTCTCACCAGGGCTCTTGACCCATTTAGCAGCAGGCCCATATTTTCCATAATCAGCCTTTTGTTCCTGCTGTAGTGCTCTATTGTATTTTAAATAATTATTTATTATTATTTTATTCTGGAAGTTAAGAGTAAACATTCATAAAGAAATAAATGAGAGCACATGTTTCATGCCAAGTACATGGGAATGACAAGTGACTGCACACAGGACAGTTTTTGGCACTGATATTGTAACCATTGGGGATGTTTCCTCAGCGCTTCCTTGAGCTCCTTGTTCCTCATGCTGTAGTCAAGGGGGTTCAGTGCTGGAGGAACCACTGAGTACAGAATGGTCAGTACAGAGAGATCCAGAGCTGGGAAGGATATGGAGTGGGGAGAGGGGGGAATAAAGTGGCTAAGGGTGACATTTCACTGCCCCTGTGACCGGGGGTAGGAGTCAGACCCAACCAAATGGGTATCACGACCTCTAATCCCTCCAGGGGACTGCAGGTGACTGCACAGTCCAGGGCATCCGGACTGCAGAGCATTTCCAAGGGTGGTCGTTGTGTCCAGTTGTGCCTATACATCCTGCCCCTGGTATTTGATAGATGGTGACCCAGAGGGCTCTCCGTTCTCCCTTCTTCCTGGCAGTTGAGTCCTCACTGCCTCTCCTGAGACTGCAAAGTCCTCTTTTGTCTGCAAATACCAAGTGCTTTACCTCTAAGAAACTCTATCTTTGAGGACCTCTCCCTTTATGAGGCTCTACTCACAGTCCATCCCAGGCATATGCTGTCCCAGGAGGATCTCTGTGCTCTCCTGACACCTCCAGCTTCCCCTCCATGAAAACAGCCATCTGACACTGTGCCTTTATACATAGGAGAGCTGTGCATGTGTAAATCCATGACCATTCAGCGTCTCCACTATCCTTGGACTCTGATAGGTGAATTCCCAAAACTGCCCTTGGTCTCTCAAAGATCATTACATGATTCTGAGCTCTGTGTTGCTGAACCCATGGAGAATCCTGTGCAGCAGACCCTTGAGGGGTGCAAGTCCTTGGGCCTATTCTTGACCCCAGCTTTGGAGGAAAAGCCCAGCTTTCATGTACGGTACTGATAGAAATTACTTTATTACAGAGATACTGTTAGGGAGCCAGTCCTTGTCCAGCATTCGACAAAATTTAGGGTATCAGGTGAGACAGAGCAGACACCATAAAAAAGGGAATGAATACAAGTAGTTGTGTGTTTTTATTATCACTAGTAAAAGTCATAATAAAAATAACGTGAAGAAACAATGCTCAATCCAGATACAGCATACAGAAAGAGTCATTTGTGGAGAGATGTGGAAAAATTACCACTGCTTGAAAATGTCCATGAAATCACTTTCCTAATGGCACCCTTGAGCTCCTTGTTCCTCATGCTGTAGATGAGAGGGTTCACTGCTGGAGGCACCACCGAGTACAGAACAGCCAGCACCAGATCCAGAGCTGGGGAGGAGATGGAGGGGGGCTTCAGGTAGGCAAACACTACAGTGATGAGAAACAGGGAGACCACGGCCAGGTGCGGGAGGCACATGGAAAATGCTTTGTGCTGGCCCTGCTCGGAGGGGATCCTCAGCACAGCAGTGAAGATCTGCACGTAGGACACCACAATGAAAGTGAAACAGCCAAAGCCTAAACACACACTAACCACCAGAAGCCCAACTCCCCTGAGGTGGGAGCGTGAGCAGCAGAGCTTGAAGATCTGGGGGATCTCACAGAAGAACTGCTCCACCACATTGCCTTGGCAGAGGGGTAGGGAAAATGTGTTCCCAGTGTGCAGGAGAGCACTGAGAAAGCCACTGGCCCAGGCAGCTGCTGCCATTTTGACACAAGCTCTGCTGTCCAGGAGGGTCCCGTAGTGCAGGGGCCTGCAAATGGCAACGTAGCGGTCGTAGGCCATGACTGTGAGGAGAAAATACTCCGCTGATACGAAGAAAAGGAAGAAAAAGACTTGCCCAGCACATTCCAAGTAGGAAATGGCCCTCATGTTCCACAGAGAATTGTGCATGGATTTGGGAACAGTGGTGGAGATGCAGCCAAGGTCAAGGAGGGAGAGTTTGAGGAGGAAGAAGTACATGGGGGTGTGGAGGCGGTGGTCGCAGGCTACGGCTGTGATGATGAGGCCGTTGGCCAGGAGGGCAGCCAGGTAGATGCCCAGGAAGAGCGAGAAGTGCAAGAGCTGCAGCTCCCGTGTGTCTGAGAACAGCAGGAGGAGGAACTCGTTGAGGGAGCTGCTGTTGGACATCTGTTCTATTGGGCTCAGGAAAACTGTGTAGGGAAGAAAAGGCAATAATAGCTTAGAAGAATTTTCTCTGAAATAAACTTTCCGTTTTTCATAGAAATGCTTCTCGATCCCTGTCTCAGCTCTCAGTAATTCCTTCTTCACACTGTCACCTTCAGTCAGCTCCTCAGTCTCTGCTCCAGCTGAGTGTTCTGGCAGGAGCCAGAGCCTGAGTTACTCTACGCCAATGTGTATAAAGGACTGGTTCTTGATATCCCTCCTTTTCAGAGTTGATGTCACAGGACATCCACCTTTAATATAAAGGGTCTTTTAATATTCCCACACACACTTCCAAGGAGTCTGGGGTGCAGCAGGGGGGTTTAACTTTTTTTAAAAATTACTTATTTGGGAAATTTTTAGATTCTGTCACCATATCTCGTCAGGTTCTTTGCATGTCTTTATTGACATGCAAATAAAGACAGATGTCTCTGTTTCTGAAAATGTGAACATTAAGCAGGCTGGAGATGGAAATGGGCTCTCTGCTGCTTAGGGAACAGTGAGGAGTGCTGTTGAGCCCATCTGCTTTGTTCCTCCAAACAAACCTGGACTCTGTTGAGATCATAGAAGACTGGTTTCAAAGCACTCACTTAACTTTGCTCGCCATCTAAGTTCAAGGTGGATATGTGATGGAGAGAACAGGACACTGCTCTTTACATGGCAAAGCCTCTGTGCACTGAGTCCTATTCTGGAGGGTACCTCACAACCCCAGCAGGGCAACGGAGACATTCACGTGTCCTGACAGTCACAGAGTCTCCTAAAGGGAGAGTCAACCCCTTTGCAGCCCCTCCAATGACGCTGCCCAGCACCTTGGGCACATTGCCCCTCTTCAGACACCTCCATGGCAGGACCTCAGGGTGAGTATCTGAATTTGTAGCTGAAGCCCCAGCTGACTGCCAGGACAAGAGCAGAAAGGAGAGGCAGGGAAATGAGGAGAAACACTGTGACTGCTGCCAAGGGAGGACAGAGAGACAGAGCAGCACCGTCCCCAGGTTGCACCTCCCAGACAGTGTGGACTCCCAGGGCAGTGGTTCTCAGCCCCTGCGCCTTGCAATGGGAAATAGGCACATGGCAGGAGAGAGGCAGCTCTGCTGTTCTGGAAATCTGACTGCAGAGGAGGTCAGAAATGCCCTGGAGCCCTTCCCCTTGAGAGCAGAGTGAGACTAAGCACAATGAGAATGAGGAGAGCTGCAAAGGGGATATTGCTGCTGCCCACAGGTGAAAAGGCAGTTGAAGGAATATTGTGGAGTCCTCCCAGACCTATTGATCCCTCAGAGGAGCACTGCAGAACTCTCCTTCAGGCATCTGAACCAAAAATGTTCCATTCATTTGCTGCCTTGTCAAAGATACAAAACAAAATCCTAGCCTCTGGATATTGCTGTCCCTTTCATAGAAGCTTTCCAAGAGTGTCCTCTTGCAAAGCCCCTTCCAGATATGTTGTGTGGGTGAGGCTGAGCTGTGAGCAGCCCTGACCCCACACAGCAGCCTCTCAGCAGGAGAATGAACCTGCCCAGGGGGGATCTCTCCTCCCACCCAGAGCTTCTCCCTGCAGCACTCTGGCAGGCTGAGTGCTGATCCTCACAGAATCACTGCCCCGGGCACACAGCACCCTGGGGCGCATGGACACTGCTCTGAATTCGAACAGTGCTCTGAAGAACCTGTGTGCACACATTGCCTTCAGTGTCCTGCACCAGCTCCAGAAGAAGCAGCCATGATGCCCTGCCTTGTGATGCTGGGACAGGGAATTTCTGTTCTGAAGCATCTCCTCGTATGCAAAGTAGAAGCAGGGAGAACAGTCCTCAAAAAAAGAAAAGTCATCAGCTGGGAGGGGGTGCTGCAGGCCCCTCCAGAAACCTCAGCAGCATTACCCTGCAGCCGGTGACTTACCGTGTCACAGATTGCTCCCACCATGAGCTCTCCTCTGTCCTCCCATCCACGCTGCCTTTCACCTCTCTGTCCTCTCTCCTCTCTTGTCTGCAGCAGCAGGCAGTGCTCGCAGCCCTGCTGCTCTTGGCACAGGAGCTGCTCCTGCACTCGGCTGTCTCTGGGCAGTGCTGACAGGCTGCCACGAGCTGCAGCCCAGCTGAATTCAGGAATTACTCTGTCCCTTGGGATTCCTCCCTCTGGGATATGTTCCATCAAGTAGAGTCACTTGTTTTCCTTCCCTAAGGAGTACAGGGATACATATTCCAACATTGCAGTTTATTTCATCAGATAATGATTATTTACCAAAGTTAGAAATGTCCCACGGGAAGTCCTGATTCACATCTCTTAACTAGGCAGGACACCCAGACAGGGATAAGAAGGGAGCTTGTTGATACATGGTGCATATATGATTCAGATGACTTATTCAGCTGGCTTATTGGGGCTCCACATGTCTGTTCAGAAGCGCCAGGTTTGGAGAAGGATTCAGCTAACTCATGAACTCCGCAAATACATGGCAGGTGGGATTCCCCCTTACCAAGCTAAGCATGCACATGGTCTGCTTGCAAGCTCCTGGCCTAAAGGTCCTAATGGAATCACTGGAGATAGAGCTTCGGTGGGAGGCCAGGCCAGGAATTTCCTTGGTCATCTCTAATGACCCTGGATGCCTTCTATCCTGCTAGAGCACCACTCACAATAAAGCTGAGGGACAGGCAGATCCCTACAGCTCAAAAAGCTGATCTATTCCAGTGGAGACCATTTATAGAATCACAGAAGGGTTGAGGGTGGAAGGAGCTTCGTAGATGATCTAGTTCAATCCTCTTGATCAAGCACTGTCACCTACAGCACAATGCACACGATCCTGTCCAGGCAGGTCTGGAATATCTGCAGAGGAGGTGACTCTCTGGGCAACCCATGCCAGTGCTCTGTCACCTTCACAGTCAAGATGCTTTTCCTCAAATTCAGCAGAACTTCCTGTACTTCAATTTGTGTCTGTTGCCTCTTGTGCCATCACTAGTCACCACTGAAAAGAGTCTGAGCCATCCTCTTCTGCTCTTGGCACCCTCCCTTCAAGTATTTTCACACCCTGACAAGATCCCCTCTCAACCTTCTCTTCTCCAGGCTAAAATAGGCTCAGTTCTCTCACCTTCTCCTCATAGGAGAGATGCTCCAGCTCCCTGACCAACTTTTCAGTCCTGTGCTGGTCTCTCCCTAGTAGCTTCATGCCCCTCTTGTAGTGGGGAGCCCAACACTGGACACAGGACTCAAGGGGTGGCTTCCCCAGGACTTAGTAGAGAAGCAGGATCACCTCCCTTGACCTCCTGGCAACAGGTTTCCTACTGCACACCAGGAGATCATGGACCCCTAGGTCCTTCTTTGCAGAGCTGCTTTGCACCACCGTGTTCTTCAGGGCATCTTCTGCCTAGCAGGAACCTTTGGCCTCAGGGGGTGCTCTGCCAGCAGTCTGCAGGTGCGCAGAGAGGCTTCAAGGGGGCTTGAGTGACGGAAGGCACCTTTCTCTGGTTGCAAGGGACGTTTGGAGATCACCTAGTCAGATGATGGTCAAGTCAAGGTTTGCAAGCACCTGGGAGGCCAGCAGCAGGCACATGGCACTGCTCCTGCTTGGCAGGGGGCTCACATTGTCTGTGCTCCTGACTGGACAGCACCAGGCATTAGCAGGTCCATCCATGTCTGTGAGGGTGACCGTGAGCTCTGCTCTTTGCTGAGTCCCAGGCAGGCCAGCAAGAGGCGCCTGGCTGGGCAGTTCCTTGGGAGGTCCCTGCTGGCAGAGCAGCTGCGAGGCCAGCGCTGGCCCATGGCTGGGGACGGGCTCTGAGGCCGCTCGTGTCCCAGCAGCAGCGCGGCCGGCAGCGGGGTCTGGTGCAGACACGCAGGGAGGTCCCTTGTGCGCGCGGAGCTGCCGGGGCAGCAGCAGGCGCTGCCTGTGAGGCCAGGGGTGTCTCAGCAGCGGGCAGGGACACGGAGGCCATTGCGGGGACGCTGCCGGGAGGCCCCTGCTCTCTGCAGGGCTGGCTCTGTGCTGACGCGTGGGCGTCGGCTGGTGACGTCACTGCTGCCGCAGCCCCTGATAGGCCAGGCCGCGCAGCTGGTTGTGACGTCAGCAGCCCCTTCCTGGCCGGGGCGGCTCTGCCGAGGAACCTGGTGTCCCTGCAGCCCGCGGCAGCAGCAGCCCACGCTGGGCTGTGCGTGAGTGAGGTCTCCTAAACAACACTGGACCCCTGGTCTCAGCCCACCTGCCCTTGTCCCGCTGTGACTCTGTACCCCAGAGGTCCCTTGGTGTCAGTGCTGGAAAAGACGCTGCAGAGGGAAACTCTCCTCCCTGCACTGGGCACATCCAAGGGAGCTCAAAGAAGCGGCTCAGAGAATCCCCCCTGTCTGCTAGTGAAGGGGGAAGCCTGGCTTCCTGCTTTATCATGGTCTGTGTTTAAGTGCTAAAAGAGAGATACCTGTGCAGACATGACAAAAACTAGGCATCTTTATTTTAGTATTTATTAGTTTAAGATGGATGTAAAAGAGAGAATTAAAAAAGGAAATGGATAAAATACAGCCTTGATGCCAGATATCCTGGTGAGTGAATGAAACAGTTGTTATCACTGACCTTGTACCCACTGGATGAGTTTCCTCAGTGCCTCCTTGAGCTCCTTGTTCCTCATGCTGTAGATGAGGAGGTTCAGGGCTGGAGGCACCACAGAATACAGAATGGACACCACCATATCTAGAAGTGGGGAGGAGATGGAGGGGGACTTCAGGTAGGCAAACAATGCAGTAATGACAAACAAGGAGACCACAGCCAGGTGTGGGAGGCACATGGAAAAGGCTTTGTGCCGGCCCTGCTCCGAGGGGATCCTCAGCACAGCTCTGAAGATCTGCACGTAGGACACCACAATGAAAGTGAAACACCCAAAGAGTAAAGAGGTACTAACAACAAGAAGCCCAACTTCCCTGAGGTAGGAGTATGAGCAGGAGAGCTTGAGGATCTGGGGGATCTCACAGAAGAACTCCTCCACCACATTGCCTTGGCAGAGCGGAATGGAAAATGTGTTGCCAGTGTGCAGGAGAGCATAGAGAAAACCACTGACCCAGGCAGCTGCTGCCATTTTGACACAAGCTCTGCTGTCCATGAGGACACCATAGTGCAGGGGTCTGCAGATGGCAACGTAGCGGTCGTAGGCCATGACTGTGAGGAGAGAAAACTCTGCTGAAAAGAAGAAGAAGAAGAAGAAGATCTGGGCAGCACATTCCAAATAGGAAATGGCCCTGGTGTTCCACAGGGAATTGTGCATGTCTTTGGGAACAGTTGTGGAGATGCAGCCCAGGTCGAGGAGGGAGAGGTTGAGGAGGAAGAAGTACATGGGGGTGTGGAGGCGGTGGTCGCAGGCTACGGCTGTGATGATGAGGCCGTTGGCCAGGAGGGCAGCCAGGTAGATGGCCAGGAAGAGCGAGAAGTGTAAGAGCTGCAGCTCCCGCGTGTCTGAGAATGGCAGGAGGAGGAACTCGCTGAGGGAGCTGCTGTTGGACATTTCACTCTCTCCAAGCTTTGTGGATTGTTCAGAAAAGAAAATATATTGAGCAGTTATCCCAGATTTTTAAAGTTAAATATCTCCCGACTTGTTCCAGTTCTAATACACTGCCCATATTGCCTCTCTTCATGGAGATGTTTGTGCCGCTCCCTTCCTTGAGTCTCAGCGTGGGGTGGCCGAATGTGCTGTGAGGAGCAGGGGCACCTTCCCATGGGCTCCAGAGAAGTCTGTCCAGCTCTACAGTAGTGGGAAGGAGACAAGAGGAATGATGAGCTCTGAGATTCACAATTTTTCAGGTGAAAACCCCCTGGTTTGTAGAAGGGCTTTTCAGTATCTACAGCACCACTTATAATGAACGTGTATTGAGAGCACAATTTGGGGATTTTTAACAGTTATTTTGACATGTGTTTTCTTTGGGATGCCCTTCTCACCTCTGCAGAGTGTTCCTCAGAGGCAGAATTTTTCAGCATTTCTACTGGGAATCGTGAGAAAATGGATTTATAGTCACGTTATGCAGAGTGAGGAGCGCTCCTCTGCCTATTAGCCTTGATTGCAGCTGTTGTGTGCCCAAACCTCTTTGAAGTGCATGATGATCACCCTAATCAGTTGTCCTAGAAAGAACCCAGCCCCTCCTAAGAGCAGAGAAGTCCAGTTTCAAAACCTCCAATCTCCAACTTCTCTCCCTTTCTCAGGGCACCTGAGGGAGGTCTCCAAGCTTCGCTTCTAGGCAAGAATATGCAGGGCTCTTTTCAGCTGCCCGTATGCAGTTTCCAAACCGTTTTTTCATACTCTCAGTCTCTGTAACAGATTCTTCAAAGGTCTCCTGGACATCACAGAGATGGCAGGAGGCAGTAAGGTCCCTCCTGAGGGCACCTCCAATCTGTTAAGACTTTACAGGCAAAAGGATCAAATGAAGTTGTATTGAAGATGGACTTTGCTTAAGGGAGAGTTAGCTCAGTTCCTAAACCCCTGGGCTGCATTTCATGGAGTTGTAGAGGGGACTGGAAGCACCTCACTCCCATGCATATTCCTCTCTTCCACAGCTTGCAGGGTAGGTGTCTGAACTGCATCTGGTGACTCTGCAACCCCAGGGAGTCCAAAGCAAACCAGCAGCTGGTTTGCTGAGTGAATAAAGAGTAATGGGAGGATTCCCAATCCTGCAGCTTTACAATGCCCACCTTGTGTGCTGTGAAGGTGAGGTTAGAACTTGTCAGTTCAAGCAGGACATGTGGGAATGGGAGAGCCACACAACTCCTAGGCGTCCTGGGCCATGGTGTGGGCCGTGCCGCTCTTGGCAATCGTAGACCTCTCTGTGCTTCTGTACAAAGGCAGGCACAAAGCTCCGATGCAAGTCCCTAGACAAAAGGGATTTTCTTGGCTGCTCAGAGCGACCCAAGCACAACATGGGGATGTCAAAGGAAGGCCTCCATCAGGCCTTCAGATGCACAACTTAGAGCTTCAAGGGAGCTCCCTAAACCAGCACTTCCCATGACCCTGGTAATTCAGTAGACATGGAGGAGACAATGGAGAGAGGAGAGGAGAAAGGGTAGAAACTCCAAACGCGTGCTCAGTGTGCCATAGACAGGATGATAGAGGCTGAATAAGTAACAAATAAAGGAGTAAAGGTCGTGCTTCCCTTTGCAGTGGCTTGGAAAGCCCCATCTCTGACAGGCTCCAAGGAGCATGGAGTCTGCTTTCTGCAAGACTGGCCGCAGGACTGTGCAAAGATTAGGAGGAGAGGAACGTTGGTTGTGGGGATGCTCACAAGCTTCAGCAGCTGGGGAGCTGGGAGATGGTCATCTCACCACCTTGTGAACAAGTCAAAATCATAGAGTCATAGAAAGCTTAAGGTTGGAAGGGACCTGTAGAGGTCATCTAGTCCAACACCCCTCCACACGCAGGGTGACCTAGAGCACATGGCACAGAACTGTGCCCAAGCAGATTGTGAAGATCTCCAGAGAAGGAGACTCCGCAACCTCTCTTGGCAACCTGTCCCATATTTAAACAGTTTTTAATCCATTAATATTCAGCATGTATGTTTACTAGCAGACCTCACCTCTGACAAGTTCACAAAGGCTTCCCTCCTATGTGAAAGAGCTCACTCCATAGCCCTGTTACCTTATGCCCATTTCTCTGGTTGCTGCATTCAAGATTTCATGACAAGTAGAAAACATGGTAAAATACACCATATTGGAAAATGCAGCTCCTGAGCCCGGCAGTGCCTTACGGGCTCCAGACAGGAGTCTGCATGGCAGCACTGCAGTGTGTGGCCACGTCCTGAGGCGCCCAGAGGCAAAAATGTGTGGGAGATCCAAGGTGCTCTACGGACCCAAAAGACAGACCGCTTGCCAGGGACTACACCCAGGGGAGAAACACTACTTGAAGGTGTCACAGAAAAGCCCAAGGCCCAACTAAGGTCCAAGATAAGAAATGGATTTCCTCCGGGTCAGACAAAGGAAAGCTTGGCAAAATTCACAGAATCTGGAAAAACTTCCCCACGTTTGCTACCTGGATTGACCCATGGTTTTTAGTGTGGCAGGAACCAGTGTCCCAGCTAAAGCCCTCTGGAAGGAAGACGTGTTAAAGGCACATTGACCTTTTCTGATGTATCATTTCCATCTCAAGTACCACAGACCAAGAAACCTTGCTCAAGCCTTTTAAAAGCAAAGAGTCAGTGCAGCCTGTCTCAGAAGAGCAGATCCCTTGCACCTGCATTGGGGGATCCAGCGCCCTGCTGAAGGCAGGTCCCAGCAGAGCTCTGGATTATCCCTGAAGATGGAGATCGGAGAATGTTTCTGCATGCCTGGTCTCCCAGAAGGACCCTGGGGTGGCAGGCTGGGCTCTGGGCGCAGAGCACCGCCCTCTCCAGACATCTCCTCCCTTCTGAGCACCTAGACCCTGGGGACACCCTGGGGCCATCCTGCGCTGCAGCTCTCCACAACCTCCGTACCTAAACAGAGGGTGGACAGCCTAGACAGCCTACACCTGCCTCTGCATGAAGGATGCACAGGGCTAAGCACCACACATGGCATCAGACAGGACACCACAAAGTGCCCCAAGATGCAGGAAGCCCAAGTCTCCATCCATTCCATGCACTTCTAGACCACCAGCACCTTTCAACAGGCACATGGGACTTCTCCTGACCCATCAGCTGCTCACACGGAGGCGACCTCACAGGTGCAAACCCCCCACATCCCTGCTGATGCCCTATGGGCTGCAGAGACAGCAGCTTCCTCAAATCCCTTCGCAACACAGGAACCACTGCTGCCCTCTCAGCTCCTCTCACCACAGAGACCCCCCACCCACTGCCCACGCCTGCCTGCCTGCTGCCGGCCAATCAGGCACTCACAAAGACATGACGTCACAGCGCCGTCCCGCCCAGCTCTCTGGCCCTGCCCTCCAGGGCAGCAATGGCCTCCCCAGCCCTTCCCCGCCAGGAGCCCAGCCCGGGCTCAGCAGCTGCTCCGCGGAGATGATCTCAGCAGCGCAGAGCCCCGCAGGGCCCGGCTGCTGCCCAATGAGGCGCTGCAGGAGCGGTGACCTCACAGTCACCAGGCAGAGCCAGCCCTGCTGCTGCCCAATCAGCTCTGCCCGCAGCGGGGACCTCCCAAGCAGCAGCCACGCCCTCTCCCTGCAGCTGGCCTATCAGGGGCTGCGGCAGCAGTGACCTCCTCGTGCCCAGCGCAGCCATTGGCTGTGAGGCCCCGCGGGGCTCCTGGCTGTGCTGGGGGCTGTGCGGGGCCGGGGCAGGGAGGGGAGCCCAGCTCGGGGCTGCGGGTGCTGGGGGTGCTGGTGTGGGGGCCTGGGGGGCTGTGTGAGCTGCTGTGTTGGGTTCAGCCAGCACTGCCCACCCCGGCGTGGGGGAGAAGAGGGGCAGCCAGTGCCAGGGAAACCTGCCCTGGATTCTCTCCTTCTGCCCCCAGCACCCACACAAGGGTTGGAGCTGCCCCACGGGAGCCTTGGGGCTTGGGGAAGCCCCAGCCCCAGGGGTCCTGGCTACCATGTTGTCCCCTGAGCAAGGTGGGACCCTCAGGGAGGACTCCTGCGACACCCCCATCCCTGAGCAGCTGCTGCCACAGCCTGGGATCCACAGGGGTCTTTGCAGTGACAGTTTCTGTGTGACACCTCGGGAAGGAGCTCCCAAAGCTCGGAGCCTTGTTGGAGAGCAGCAGGATCCCTGGGAACAAGAACTGAGGTCCAGGCTGCTGGTGTTGATCCATCAGTCCCCATCTCACTCATCAGTCCCCTCCTCATTTGACTCCATCAGCAGTTTGTGAGATGACCAGCTCCCTTCTCTGCAGCTGATGAAGTTGGTGAATATCCCTGCAACCTCCCTTCATGCTCTTCCTCATCTCTGCAGAGTCCTGGGGACCATCTTAAAGAAGAAAACCCCATCTCCCTGGAACCCTGTCAGAGATGTGGCTTTCCAAGTCACTGCCAAAGGAAGGACTTCTTTGGGTTGCTTATTCATTCTGTGGCAGCTCATCAGTGATGCTGTGAGCCCAGCTCTTCATGCTGGGGGTCTTGGCCCATTCTCTCCCCTGTCTCCTGTGCATCTACATAAGTCTCCCATTCCAACATGTCCTGTTTAAAGTGACAATTTCTAACATCCCCTTTTGGGCACTATCTGGACACATTGTGACTCCGCCCGACACTCTGTTCACTCAGAGACTCAGTGGCTGGTTTGCCCTTTAGGGAGGTTAAAGCTTGCTCTGTCTTTCTGCAGTCTGCCCCATTAGCCAAGCCCTTGCTATATGTATGGATTGTATGGACTTAGCATACATTCAAAGAGTGTCATTATTTTCCATGAAACTCCGCTCTGCTTTATTTTTTTTTGTTTCCTTGTAGCTAAAAGAAGATCCCCCTGTGCCTGTTGGCAGCCAGTTGTCTAAGTAAAGCAGGTGAGAATTGGGGCAGGTGACCTATAACATTGAGTGCAGACTTAGGTGGACTAAGGCTGGCTTTCCACACGAGTGATTTAAATTCCCAAGAGGCTGATGAGGGAACTGGTAGGGCTGGGGAGGTGGGGAGGAAGATTGTGCATACAGTGCCTCATCTCTGGGACACTGCTTTTCCTACATGTGCTGCCTTCATTAGGAGTCGCTCTGGATGGCTATGAATTGGACGGTGTGCTGTCACCTATTCTTTAGAATAATAATAGAAAACTTTAAAAATATGAAATACTTGTATATGATTGTTGTATTCAGCTTTCATGCTATGCTTACAGAACGTCTCCAATTAGCCATGGACACTTGAAGGAAATAGCAGGGAGAGCCCGAGTTTATCAGGGCTTTTTACTTTTTAATGAGCTCCATGCAGTACTTGGAGCTGAGTCCATGAACTGCAGCTGTTGAAAGGAGATTGAAAATATCCGTGAAAAAGTCAAAGTCAGAAGGAAACCCTAAAGTTTTGTAGAGTGCTAATGGATCCCACTGAGGCCATTAACTACAACAACTCACCAGGGCCTGATTAAAGCTAAAAAATATAATCACTGGTAATAGATAGGTAGAAAAAATACTCATGTGGCTCTGATGCTGAACACACCCTTGATGTATTTTGTCAACACACATTGGCCAACCACTGGCAGAGAAAACCTGGGAAGGGAGATCCTTTCCTCCATGCGTTGCCCAAGTCTCTTCCTGGCATCAGTGTTTGGGTGAGGGTGTGCAATGCTGAGTGCAGGACAAACACACGACACCTCCCAGGGTCCCCAGAAGGATAAAGGGGGCAAAGAAGTCCTGATGATTCGGGGTAGGCCTCGGTGACAGACACAACAGCCATAGTCAAGAGGATAAAGACCTCCATTGTGTTGGGGCGTGGGCAGTGCTCTTGGCCATCTCTACCACAGGTCATCCTATAGCTGCTCCTGTGTCCCTGCAGACTATGCACACTTAATGTCCTTCCCCAGCAAGTTCTCACAAGAGGTACTCCTTCCCTTCACTGAGAGCTTTTCCATCCTCAGTGGCTGTTTCTTGAAACACAAAGCCATTCGTGGTAACAGACTCGCTCTGGGTGCCCTGTAGCACCACTGCTCTACCCTTCAAGTGATATTTCTTCACTTGGGGCGAATATAACCTTGTGTATCACAACAGAGTGCAACAAGAGGAACTGAAGTGCCAGGGCCTGAACGACAGGCCCGAGTCGGGGTTGACTTAGAGATGAATACGGCACTGCCTTTGCAGTGCACAACACTCGCCTGTAGAATTGCTCATGCCAGCTTGCACGGAGGCTTATTAAACAGTAGCTTTTTAAAGCTCTCGTGCGGCTGTTTTTGACCTTGAAGGGAACCCTCCCATCTGAGCCCTGGGCTCTGACCAGATCCCCATCCCACATGATAGGGAAAGTATGCCACATCAGATGTTACCGCTCACAAACAAAATGCAAGTTATCATGATTTGCTGATTTGGCTCTATAAAACATGGACACTCTTGCTGCGATTTTGGAGACCTCACGGGTTTATGCGCTACGTAAGACCTCCCAGCTGCTGGGAAAGTTCTCCAAATCGCCGAAACAGGGACTCCCCAGCGACTGGGGATTTGTATGATGATGACATATGATGGTACATTTAGGCAATTGGTGATGTATCTTTTAATCACTATTCTCTTTCTCATATACTCATGGTTATGTGCATTACCTTGATTATTTTGTCTGTTGCTAAAACCAGTGTGTAATAAGCTTATTTTGTTAAATGTATCATTCCGTACTGCCTTAATATTAATTGTGAAATAAGACCATTCTTTCCAGTGGCGTCTGGTTCTTTCCATCGCCCTGTCTGCTCCTGAGCTGTGCCGGTGCTATTATTTCTCATGGTGCTGCTTTGCATGCCCCAAGCCCCCTGCCCTTATGGCCCTGAGTAGCAAGTGTGTGTTACAAGCAGGATGCAAATTATTGCCTGATGACTTTTAAAAGAAGGGAAAGATGCCTCTTCTCTTGCTGCTCTCCAAGAAAAAGCAGCCCAGCCTGAAGCAGGCAATGCCTGTAACAAGACCAAGCAAGGTAGAGCAAGGTCCTTCCTTGCGCTCAGCTTCTTCTATTCCCAGTTGTCACTTTGACCATGCAGGTGGCAGGTGAAGTGGTCTGAGGTGTGAAACACAGGAATAACACCAGAGCAGAAACTGCCACTTGTGCACTTTGAGATGTGATCGTGACACATGCAATGGTGCAGTGTGACAAACAGAGAAGGGGTAAAGGGAAGCAAGCTAACCATCAGGAGGCATGAAAGCAGTGCGAGATGCAGTGCCATAAATGCAGCATTCCAATGTGAGCCGCTTTTTGCATCTATCGGGCGGTGCTCAGAGAGTCTCTGATGTGTGAAGGTCGCTTGCCAAGGACCAGAAGTACAAGCAGTGTAACTGGAGGGACTCAATTTCTTCCAGTTCATGGAGTTCTGTCAGACGTGGGCACTGAACAGTGCAAGAGAGTCCCCTCAGAGCCCATGGTTTGTTGGTGTCCAGTTTGCTGAAGTGAGCCCTACTCAGATCCTCCTCCAGCAAGGGAAAGTCTTCCTTTCTCCATTTCTCCATGGACTCCAGGGCCTAGGATTCCTGAGTGTCATTCTTAGCACTAAAGCCTGTGGCAAAGGTGGCCTTTTCTGTGTCCTCTCTCACCAGGGCTCTTGGCCCATTTAGCAGCAGGCCCGTATTTTCCCTAGTCAGCCTTTTGTTCCTACTGTATTGTATTGTATTTTAAATAATTATTTATTATTATTTTATCAGGAAGGTAAAGGTCAAAATTCAGAAAGAAATAAATGAGGAGCACATGTTTCACGCCAAGTACATGGGAATGACAAGTGACTGCACACAGGACAGTTTTTGGCACTGACATTATACCCATTGAGGAAGTTTCCTCAGTGCCTCCTTGAGCTCCTTGTTCCTCATGCTGTAGACAAGGGGGTTCAATGCTGGAGGCACCACTGAGTACCCAATGGCCAGAACAGAGAGATCCAGAGCTGGGAAGGATATGGAGGGGGGAGAGGGGAGAATACAGTGGCTAAGGGTGACATTTCAGTGCCCCTGTGACCAGGGGTAGGAGTCAGACCCAACCAAATGGGTATCACGACCTCTAATCCCCCCGGGGGACTGCAGATGACTGCACAGTCCAGGGCACCTGGACTGCAGAGCATTTCCAAGGGTGCTCGTTGTGTCCATTGTGCCTATACATCCTGCCCCTGGTATTTGATAGATGGTCACCCAGAGGGCTCTCCGTTCTCCCTTCTTCCTGACAGTTGAGTCCTCCCTGCCTCTCCTGAGACTGCAGAGTCCTCTTTTGCCTGCGAATACCCAGTGCTTTACCTCTAAGAAACTCCATCTTTGAGGAGCTCTCCCTTTATGAGGCTCTACTCACAGTCCATCCCAGGCATATGCTGTCCCAGGAGGATCTCTGTGCTCTCCTGACACATCCAGCTTCCCCTCCATGAGAACAGCCGTCTGACACTGTGCCTTAATACGTAGGAGAGCTGTGCATGTGTAAATCCATGACCATTCAGCATCTCCACTATCCTTGGACTCTGAGAGGTGAATTCTCAAACCAGCCCTTGGTCTCTGAAAGATCATTACATGATCCTGAGCTCTGTGTTGCTGAACCCATGGAGAATCCTGTGCAGCAGGCCCTTGAGGGGTGCAAGTCCTTGGGCCTATTCTTGACACCAGCTTTGGAGGAAAAGCCCAGCTTTCACGCACTGTACTGATACAAATTACTTTCGTACAGAGACACTGTTAGGGAGCCAGTCCTTGTCCAGCATTCGACAGAATTTAGGGTATCAGGTGAGACAGAGAAGACACTGTAAAAAGGGGAATGAATACAAGTAGTTGTGTAGCAACACAATAAAAAATATTATCACTAGTAAAAGTCATAATAAAAATAACATGAAGAAACAATGTTCAATCCAGTTACGGGATACAGAAAGAGTCATTTGTGGAGAGATGTGGAAAAATTACCACTGCCTAGAAAGGTCCACGAAATCACTTTCCTAATGGCATCCTTGAGCTCCTTGTTCCTCATGCTGTAGATGAGGGGGGTCACTGCTGGAGGCACCACCGAGTACAGAACAGCCAGCACCAGATCCAGAGATGGGGAGGAGATGGAGGAGGGCTTCAGGTAGGCAAACAGACCAGTGCTGAGAAACAGGGAGACCACGGCCAGGTGCGGGAGGCACATGGAAAAGGCTTTGTGCCGGCCCTGCTCGGAGGTGATCCTCAGCACAGCTCTGAAGATCTGCACGTAGGACACCACAATGAAAGTGAAACACCCAAAGAATAAACAGGCACTAACCACCAGAAGCCCAACTTCCCTGAGGTAGGAGTGTGAGCAGGAGAGCTTGAGGATCTGGGGGATTTCACAGAAGAACTGCTCCACCACATTGCCTTTGCAGAGGGGTGGGGAAAATGTGTTCCCAGTGTGCAGGAGAGCATTGAGAAAGCCACTGGCCCAGGCAGCTGCTGCCATTCTGACACAAGCTCTGCTGTCCAGGAGGGTCCCATAGTGCAGGGGTCTGCAGATGGCAACATAGCGGTCATAGGCCATGACTGTGAGGAGATAACACTCTGCTGACATGAAAATAGTAAAACTTAAGAGCTGCCCAACACATCCCAAGTAGGAAATGGCTCTGGTCTCCATGAGGGAATTGTGCATGGATTTGGGGATAGTTGTGGAGATGGAGCCCAGGTCGAGGAGGGAGAGGTTGAGGAGGAAGAAGTACATGGGGGTGTGGAGGCGGTGGTCGCAGGCTATGGCTGTGATGATGAGGCCGTTGGCCAGGAGGGCAGCCAGGTAGATGGCCAGGAAGAGCGAGAAGTGCAAGAGCTGCAGCTCCCGTGTGTCTGAGAATGGCAGGAGGAGGAACTCGTTGAGGGAGCTGCTGTTGGACATCTGTTCTGTTGGGCTCGGGAATACTGTGTAGGGAAGAAAAGGCAATAATAGCTTAGAAGAATTTTCTCTGAAATAAACTTTCCATTTTTTCATAGAAATCCTTCTTGACCCCTTCCCAACTCTCAGTAATTCTTCTTCGCACTCATTTAACTTTGCTCTCCCTCTAAGTTTAAGGTGAATATGTGATGGAGAGAACAGGACACTGCTCCTGACATGGCAAAGACTTTGTGCACTGAATTCTCTTCTGGAGGGCCCCTCACAACCCCAAGAAGGACAACAGAGACAGTCACATGTCCTGACAGCCACAGAGTCTCCTAAAGGAAGAGTCAACCCCTTTGCAGCCCCTCCAATGACACTGCCCAGCACCCTGGGCACATTGCCCATCTCCAGACACCTCCATGGCAGGACCTCAGGGTGAGTACCTGAATTTGTAGCTGAAGCCCCAGCTGACTGCCAGGACAAGAGCAGAAAGGAGAGGCAGGGAAACGAGGAGAAACACTGTGACTGCTGCCAAGGGAGGACAGAGAGACAGAGCAGCACCGTCCCCAGGTTGCACCTCCCAGACAGTGTGGACTCCCAGGGCAGTGGTTCTCAGCCCCTGTGCCTTGCAATGGGAAATGGGCACATGGCAGGAGAGAGGCAGCTCTGCTGTTCTGGAAATCTGACTGCAGAGGAGGTCAGAAATGCCCTGGAGCCCTTCCCCTTGAGAGTGGAGTGAGACTAAGCACAATGAGAATGAGGAGGGCTGCAAAGGGTATATTGCTGCTGCCCACAGGTGAAAAGGCAGTTGAAGGAATATTCTGGGGTCCTCGCAGACCTATTGATCCCTCAGAGCAGCACTGCAGAACTCTCCTTCAGGCATCTAAACCTAAAATGTCCCATTCATTTGCTGCCTTGTCAAGGATACCAAACAAAATCCTAGCCTCTGGATATTGCCTTCCCTTTCATAGAAGCTTCCCAAGGGTGTCCTCTTGAAAAGCCCCTTCCAGATATGTGGTGTGGGTGAGGCTGAGCTGTGAGCAGCCCTGACCCCACACAGCAGCCTCTCAGCAGGAGAATGAACCTGCCCGGGGGGATCTCTCCTCCCACCCAGAGCTTCTCCCTGCAGCGCCCTGGCAGGCTGAGTGCTGATCCTCACAGAATCACTGCCCCGGGCACACAGCACCCTGGGGCGCATGGACACTGCTCTGAAGAACAGTGCTCTGAAGAACCTGTGTGCCCACATTGCCTTCACTGTACTGCACCAGCTCCAGAAGAAGTAGCCATGATGCCCTGACCTTGTGATGCTGGGACAGGGAATTTCTGTTCTGAAGCATCTCCTCGTATGCAAAGTAGAAGCAGGGAGAACAATCCTCAAAAAAGAAAGTCATCAGCTGAAGGGGTGCTGCATTAGCAGTAGCATCAGTAGCATTACCCTGCAGCCGGTGACTTACCGTGTCACAGATTGCTCCCACCATGAGCTCTCCTCTGTCCTCCCACTCCCCGCTGCCTTTCACCTCTCTGTCCTCTCTCCTCTGCTGTCCGCAGCAGCAGGCAGTGCCCGCAGCCCTGCTGCTCTTGGCACAGGAGCTGCTCCTGCACTCGGCTGTCTCTGGGCAGTGCTGACAGGCTGCCACGAGCTGCGGCCCAGCTGAATTCATGAATTACTCTGTCCCTTGGGATTCCTCCTTCTGGGATATGTTCCATCAAGTAGAGTAAGCTGTTTTCCTGCTCTAAAGAGTACAGGGATACAGATTCCAACATTGCAGTTTATTTCATCAGATAATGATTATCTACCAAAGTTAGAAATGTCCCACGGGAAGTCCTGATTCACATCTCTTAACTAGGCAGGACACCCAGACAGGGATAAGAAGGGAGCTTGTTGATACATGGTGCGTATATGATTCAGATGACTTATTCAGATGGCTTATTGGGGCTCCACATGTCTGTTCAGAAATGCCAGGTTTGGAGAAGGATGCAGCTAACTCATGAACTCCCCAAATACATGGCAGGTGGGATTCCCCCTTACCAGGCTATGCATGCACATGGTCTGCTTGCAAGCTCCTGGCCTAAAGGTCCTAATGGAATCACTGGAGATAGAGCTTCAGTGGGAGGCCAGGTCAGCAATTTCCTTGGTCATCTCTAATGACCCTGGATGCCTTCTATCCTACTAGAGCAGCACTCACAATAAAGCTGAGGGACAGGCAGATCCCTACAGCTCAAAAAGCTGATCTATTCCAGTGGAGACCATTTATAGAATCACAGAATGGTTGAGGTTGGAAGGAGCTTTGCAGATGATCTAGTTCAATCCCCTTGATCAAGCAGTGTCACCTACAGCACGATGCACAGGATCCTGTCCAGGCAGGTCTGGAATATCTACAGAGAAGGAGACTCCACAACCTCTCTGGCCAATCCATGCCAATGCTCTGTCACCTTCACAGTCAAGATGCTTTTCCTCAAATTCAGACAGAACTTCCTGTGCTTCTATTTGTGTCTGTTGCCTCTTGTGCCATCACTACTCACCACTAAAAAGAGTCTGGGCCATCCTCTTCTGCCCTTTTCATCCTCCCTTCAGATATTTGCACACCCTGATAAGATCCCCTCTCAGCCTTCTCTTCCCCAGGCTAAAATAGGCCCCGTTCTCCTCACAGGAGGGAGGCTCCACCTCCCTGATCAACTTGGTAGATCAATCCTGGGCTCTCTCCAGTAGCTTCATGTCCCTCTTGCACTGGGGAGCCCAGCACTGGACACAGGACTCAAGGGGTGGCCTCCCCAGGACTTAGTAGAGAGGCAAGATGACCTCCCTTGTCCTCCTCATAACAGTCTTCCTACTACACCCCAGAAGACCATTGGCCTTCTTGGCAGCAAGGGGACATTTCTGGCTCATAAGCAAGCTTCAAGGGGTCTTGAGTGAGAGAAGGCACCTTTCTCTGGTTGCAAGGGACGTTTGGAGATCATCTAGTCAGATGATGGTCAAGTCAATGTTTGCAAGCACCTGGGAGGCCAGCAGCAGGCACATGGCACTGCTCCTGCTTGGGAGGGAGGTCACACTGTCTGTGCTCCTGACTGGATAGCACCAGGCATTAGCAGGTCCATCCATGTCTGTGAGGGTGACCATGAGCTCTGCTCTTTGCTGAGTCCCGGGCAGGCCAGCAAGAGGCGCCTGGCTGGGCAGTTCCTTGGGAGGTCCCTGCTGGCAGAGCAGCTGCGAGGCCAGCGCTGGCCCATGGCTGGGGACGGGCTCTGAGGCCGCTCCTGTCCCAGCAGCAGCGCGGCCGGCAGCGGGGTCTGGTGCAGACACGCGGGGAGGTCCCTTGTGTGCGCGGAGCTGCCGGGGCAGCAGCAGGCGCTGCCTGTGAGGCCAGGGGTGTCTCAGCAGCGGGCAGGGACACGGAGGCCATTGCGGGGACGCTGCCGGGAGGCCCCTGCTCTCTGCAGGGCTGGCTCTGTGCTGACGCGTGGGCGTCGGCTGGTGACGTCACTGCTGCCGCAGCCCCTGATAGGCCAGGCCGCGCAGCTGGTTGTGACGTCAGCAGCCCCTTCCTGGCCGGGGCGGCTCTGCCGAGGAACCTGGTGTCCCTGCAGCCCGCGGTGGCAGCAGCCCACGCTGGGCTGTGCGCGAGCGAGGTCCCCCTGCCCGAGGAGCTGCTGGGCCAGCAGGAGGCTCACGGCGGGTGCTGGCGCTGAGGTTGCTGCTGCCAGAGCAGTGAGGGCCCAGCAGCAGCGGCGGGGACGAGAGGGTTTGCTGAGGGTGCCCCGTGGTGGGGCTGACACCTGCGGAGCTCTGCAGTCCTGGAGAAAGGCAGCTCCTTAATCAAGAGGAGGGAGATGGAGCACTTAGCACCATGAATTTGTGCCACTGTGAGCATGATCTTCTCTGGCGAACGTGGACAAGGAGCAGAGACTTGTGGCCAGCTACCATTGGACCAGGGAGTCCAGCAAGACCTTTTAGGCTGCTAAATGAATCCAGTGCCTGAGTGAGCATGGTGTAACAAGAGTAGTGGCATTAGTAATTGATGACTGCCAGGCTCCTTGTGCTGCAGTAATTCCCATCCCTGTCTGCTGCGTGAGTTAATGTAGACTTGGCTGAATTGCACTCTGAAGGTGTGGTAAGGGAAATGATGGGCACTGTCCCCAGCAGCAAGTTCACAGAATCACAGAGTGGTTAACATTGGAAGGGACCTCTAGAGCTCATCTAGTCCAACCACCTGCTCAAGCAAGGACACCTAGAGAATGTGGCACAGGGTGGCATCCAGGTGAGTTTTGAAGATCTCCAGAGAAGGAGACTCCACAACCTCTCTGGGCAGCCTGTTCCAGGGCTCTGGCACCCTCACAGTAAAGTTCTTCCTCACATGGAGATGGAACTTCCTGTGTTTCAACTTGCACCCATTACCCCTTGTCCTGTCACTGGTCACCACCAAGAAGAGTTTGGCCCCATCCTCCCTACAGTCATCCCTAAGGTACTTATTTCTACATGTTGATCAGGTCTCCTCTCGTTCTTCTCTTCTCCAGACTAAACAGGCCCAGGTTGCTTAGTCTTTCCTCATATGATAGATGCTCCAGTCCCTTAATCATCTTGGTTGCTTTATGCTGCACCCTCTCTAGAAGCTCCATGTCCCTCCTGTACTGCAGAGCCCAGAACTGCACACAATACTCCAGGTGAGGCCTCACCAGAGCTGAGGAGAGGGGGCAACATCTGCTGGCAATACTCCTCCTGATGCAGGCCAGGATGCCATTGGCCTTCTTGGCCACGAGGGCACACTGCTGACTCATGGTTAACTCCTTGTCAACCAGGATTCCCAAATCCCTCTCTGTGGAGCTGCTTTCCAGCAGGTCAACCTCTAATCTATACTGGTGACTGGGGTTATTCCTCCCCAGGTGCAGGACCCCGCACTTGTCCTTGTAATGTGATGCTGGGCAATATTTCTAAATGCCTCTGCCTTTGCCTCTGCCTTTCTTCTCCTCTACTACTCTTCTCTCATCAGCACAGTCACGTGTGGGGCAGCCTGGCACAGGCAATGCAGAGACCATTGCCTATCTGCAGTGGTCACTGAGAGATGAACCCTAGATTGAGGCTAACAGATCACCCTGGAATGCTGAGGTCATCCCCTGGATCTCATGGAGTTCACAAGCAGAAGAGCAGGCCCATTTGTGGTTGCACATCCTTGGGCGTATTTTTGGATTCCAGTTTCTAAAGAGAGGCCGCATTCAGAACCATCATAGGGCAGATCCCCTTTTATTATGGAAATGTTATTCTGGAGTCCAGCTGTGTCTTAAGGGAGACCAAAGACTGGTCCTGCCTGTTCCTCCAGGGTGTGAGGGAAAAACAAGCCTATCTCTACCAGGTTTTGAGAGTTCCAGGGCCATATCTGCAGAATAAAGCATGGAAGGAAAGCACGGAAATGAGGAGGACAGCTCTAAATAGAGAAAATCCTGCTGCCCTCCTGGAATATGTCTTCAGGAAAGATGAACTGCCATGGGAAGGCTGCCTCTAGACTTTCCTTCAATTCACTCATGTTTAGTTTTGTGTGTTGGAGCTTTGCATACAACCGTGGAAACCTGTGGTGACCCTTGGTTGCCATTTCTGTCATATTAGAGAGATTGGAGATCACACTGTAGCCATAGCCACGAGAGCGGAGATCTCCTAAACAACACTGGACCCCTGGTCTCAGCCCACCTGCCCTTGTCCCGCCGTGACTCTGTACCCCAGAGGTCCCTTGGTGTCAGTGCTGGAAAAGACGCTGCAGAGGGAAACTCTCCTCCCTGCACTGGGCACATCCAAGGGAGCTCAAAGAAGCGGCTCAGGGAATCCCCCCTCTCTACTAGTGAAGGGGGAAGCCTGGCTTCCTGCTTTATCATGGTCTGTGTTTAAGTGCTAAATGAGAGATTCCTGTGCAGACGTGACAAAAATTAGGTGTCTTTATCGTTTATTATTTTAAGATGTATGTAAAAGAGAGAAGTAAAAAAGAAAGAAAAGGATAAAATACAGCCTCGATGGCAGATATCCTGGTGAGTGAATGAAACAGCTGTTACCGCTGACCTTGTACTCACTGGTTGAGTTTCTTCAGTGCCTCCTTGAGCTCCTTGTTCCTCATGCTGTAGATGAGGGGATTCAGGGCTGGAGGCACTACAGAGTACAGAATGGACACAACCATATCTAGAAGTGGGGAGGAGATGGAGGGGGGCTTCAGGTAGGCAAACAATATAGTAATGACAAACAAGGACACCACAGCCAGGTGTGGGAGGCACATGGAAAAGGCTTTGTGCCGGCCCTGCTCAGAGGGGATCCTCAGCACAGCTCTGAAGATCTGCACGTAGGACAGCACAATGAAAATGAAACAACCAAAGGCTATGCAGGCAGTAACCACGCTAACCCGGACTTCCCTGAGATAGGAGTCTGAGCAGGAGAGCTTGAGGATCTGGGGGATCTCACAGAAGAACTGCTCCACCACGTTGCCTTGGCACAGTGGTATGGAAAATGTGTTCCCAGTGTGCAGGAGAGCATTGAGAAAGCCACTGGCCCAGGCAGCTGCTGCCATTTTGACACAAGCCCTGCTGTCCATGATGGTCCCGTAGTGCAGGGGTCTGCAGATGGCAACGTAGCGGTCATAGGCCATGACTGTGAGGATAGAAAACTCTCCTCCAAAGAAGAAGACCAACAGGAAGACCTGGGCAGCACATGCCAAAAAGGAAATGTCCCTGGTGTCCCACAGAGAATTGGCCATGGATTTGGGGACAGTTGTTGAGATGGAGCCCAGGTCGAGGAGGGAGAGGTTGAGGAGGAAGAAGTACATGGGGGTGTGGAGGCGGTGGTCGCAGGCTACGGCTGTGATGATGAGGCCGTTGGCCAGGAGGGCAGCCAGGTAGATGCACAGGAAGAGCCAGAAGTGCAAGAGCTGCAGCTCCCGCGTGTCTGCGAATGGCAGGAGGAGGAACTCATTGAGGGAGCTGCTGTTGGACATTCACTCCCTCCAGTCATGTGGGCCTATCTAAGGAACAGAAGACATTGAGAAGTTAGGAGAGACTTTTCAAGAAAAAAAAAAACCTCCCAAGTCATTCAGTTTTATAACACTGACTGCCATTGCCTCTCTTTAGCAAGAGTATCTTAGTACAGTTGCTTTGCTTGAGCTCCATTTTGCACTGGCTGAGAGTGCTGTGGGAAGCACTCAGGCTTCATCATACATCAACCCATGTATTACAAGGATCTGTTGTGTTGTACAATAGTGGGACCTGGGCAGTGAAGGTCACACACTTGCACATTCACCTTTTCTGGCAGGTGAAATCCACTCAACATGTACGTTAGCTTTTCAGCATCTTTACTGAGAAGAGTAAGCAAAGAGGTTTGAGGAACTGTAGTTTTATTTTTGGTAAACAGTTCTGAGGTGTCTTTGTCACTCCTGGCGAGGCTTCCCCAAAAGGACAAATCCTTCACATTTCAGCTCTCAGTCCTTAAGGGAATGCATCCACAGTCACTATGTGCAGAGTGGGGACATCTTGTTTGTCTGTTAGTCTCCTTCCCACAGCTCCTGTCTCCTTGAGGTAGAGGGTGGTTGCTCCCATATGCTGCCCTAAAAGGAGACAGGCCCTGCTGAGGGCAGAGCAGTGCAGTGTCTTAGTGCCCATATCCAAATTTCTCACCCTGTCTCCATATACCCAAGGGTATGTTCCCTCCTAGCCAAAACACCCTCAATGTGCTGCCAAGAGAGGCAAGGAGAGGTACAGAGAGGCATTCTGGAAAACCTTCACCTTACCAGATGGGTATGTCACCTCACAGAAGGGGACACCTTACTCCCTTGGTGGGGAGGCTGGAAATGGTCCCGTGGCAGGAGAGATCGCCCAGGTCTGGCTGCAGAGGAGGCGGCTCCTGCCCTGCACTTCCTGCCCCTTCCCTGCCCATCTCTGCTGCCTGCAGCTGTCCCTGCCGGCAGCCCTTCCTCTGTCCCTGGGTCTTGTCCCTGCCACTGCTCACAGATCCCATATGACCCTATCTGTGCTCAGCTCCGCCCTGCATAAACCTCTGGGCAATGTCCAAGGGAAGCTCTGAAGTTGCAGGTCCTAAGAAGTAGGTTATAGAAAGTCCTATGAGGCCACAAAGATGATATTGATGCAGCCTCCAGGCTAAGATGGGGATTAAGCAGCTTGCTGAGGTTTCTCACAGAACTATTAATTCTCTCTTAATCTTTCAGAGTGAAGGTTTAGGACTCTCAGATCCTTATCAAAGTAGAAAACTTGTTCTACCTTCTCCCAGGCATAATAAGGTGGTTGAAAGAGCAGAGACCTGAAGGAAAGCTCATTCCCTTTCAAATAGCCCTTCTCTTGCTCTTCTCCAGTAAAGGACCCCTCGTGCATGTGGCAGGGAATCTCCTCCTCCTGCTAAACCCTGGATACTCCAGGAGAGAGACCTTTTAAAATCCCAATCCTTAATTATATGCACTGAGTTCAGAAGAGCTCTCCAGGAACCTCAGCAGATTTGCCCTGCTCACCGTGTCAAGGGCTGGAAAGGTTGCTCCCACAACAAGTTCTCATCTCTGCTTCACGCTGCCGTTCCCCTCTCGCTGCCTTCTCTCCTCTGCTGTCCGCAGCAGCAGGCAGTGCCCGCAGCCCTGCTGCTCTTGGCACAGGAGCTGCTCCTGCACTCGGCTGTCTCTGGGCAGTGCTGCCAGGCTGCCACGAGCTGCCTCCATCCCAGGAGCCTGGCCCCGCTCAGGAGCAGAGGCCCAGCTGAACTCATCAATTTCTCTGTCCCTTGTGCTCCCTCCTCCTGGGAAATGTGCATGAAGCAACCTAAAAGAATCACACTTGTTGTCCTTTCCTAATTAATGGGGGAAAAAAGGATTCCAAAATTGCCGTCTGTTTCATCAGAGGATGACTATGAAAGTTGGAAGTGTCCCACTCTGGAAGGCTCTAGTTATGAAGCCCCTAATAGGCAGGACACCCAGAAAGAGGCAAGAGGGGGGCACTACGCGAGCACCATGTAGTATAATGTAGAGACCCTGGCAGATCATTACAGTGCGAAAAGTTCATATAATTCAGTGCAGACATTTAATTCAGTGACATAGAAATAGGCTGCAGGGCCAAGATAGATGTCTGGCTTGTGCAGCATAACCAGATGTTTCCTCTAGGAGGCACAGCCTGGGATCTATGGCAAACCATGTCCAATCCCTCCTGCAGCTGAGCATGCTTCATAACTGGGAGAGGCACCTCACACCAAGGGGTCTGCACTGGTCTCTGCTCTCCTAAAAGCTTCTCGCTTTGTTCCCACACAACCTCTTTGCACCCTGGAAAACAGGATGGGGCTAATGCTGACCCCAGGATTGGTGGATCACAGTTGGATCAAGCCCAAGGACATCTTCAAGGGCACCTTCTCCTGCCTGGACATGGGCTCACCTCTGTCCCAGGCCCCAGGGTGCTACAAATCAGCTCCGGCAACAAAACCCTCTCCTGTCGCTCCCTCACAGCCCAGCTCTGTTTCTCCCTGGTCTTGGGCACTGCTGCCTTGGCTCTCTTAGTGGGAACCTCCTCTCACCATTGCATTGACCCCTGCTCTCCATGCCAGCATGGCTCTGCTCTCAAGTGGGGCCATTGCACACAGGTTTCACCAGGACCAATCTGTCTTCTGTGCCACATCCTGATATTTTGCAGCCCAAATATATGCAAATGCCTGTAGCCTGGCGTGGAGACAGAAGCACAAGCTGTCACAGGACCTCAAAACCATTGCAATAACTGCGATGCATTATCACCACCCACACAACTGGAGGCCTGCGCTGCTGGGGTAAAAGCTCTTCAGGGGAGGTTTTGAGGAAAGAGGAGGAGGGGGCAGGTCCTTTGTGTGGAGGGGCAGCTTGGATGTACAAAGTGCTTCCATGGTATGGACAAGGTTTGGGTATGTGCTTGTGGGCGAGCATCAGATGAAGGGTGACATCATGCTGGGAGCTACAGACCATGCAGTCAGGCTGAGGGCATGGATGACATCTTTAAGCAACATGACAAAGTCCGTGGATCATAGGCCCTGGTTCTTACTGGCAGAACAGGCTGGAAGGCTCTTGAATCCCCCTAACATTCCCTGGAAAGGCAAAGACCAGGATGTAAACAGGCCGTGAGGTTTCTGGAGTGTGGAGACCAGATGCAACAGAGAAGTCTCAGTTAAGGTGGAAGATATGCAGCAGTTTGGGTAACAACAGGATATAAAATACTACTACTGTTAATAAAAAATGAAGTGAAAAAATATTAAAAATGTAATATAAATATTAGGAAAAATAGTGAAGAAACAATGTTCAGCATTGGTATAGGATGCTGAGGGAATCATTTTTAGAGAGCAATGACAATTTCCCTAGGCTGAAAAATATCCGTGAAATTATTTTCCTCAGCCTCCTTGAGCGCCTTGTTCCTTGTGTCGTAGATGAGGGGGCTTCGCTGTTGGAGGCACCACCGTGTACAGAACAACCACTACCAGATCCAGAGCAGGAGAGGAGACATAGGGGACCTCAGGTAGGCAAACATGACAGTGCTAAAGGCAGACAGCGGGCAGGTGTGGGAGACACATGGAAAAGGCTTTGGGCTGGCCCTGCTCTCACAGAACAGCAAAGATCTGCTCATAGGATAACATTGTGACAATGAAACAATCAAACATCAAACTGGCACTAATAATAAGATGACTAACTTGGCTGAGGTAGGAGTGTGAGCAGGAGAGCTTGAGGGTCTGAAGGATTTCACACAAGAACTGTCTACAGAGTTCTCTCTACAGAAAGAAAACAGGAAAGCATTAGCAGTGGGGACAGGAACAGGTACAGTAGGGCACCTGTAGGAAAACCATGTCCCACTGCAGTGCTTGCTGGGCAAGTGCCCCAGGTTATGATGGGTTTCCTACCTCTACCCTAATAAATGAATTCCAACACTGACTGTAGGGAAAATCCATCTCGCCTGCACGCAGCGTGCTGCAAAAATAGGAGACGCATCACACTGAGCTCTGTGCTCTGGTCTCTGAACTCTCACACCCTTCTAGCTCTCCTGCCCTGAATTTCTGCTCACTCCGCCAGATGATATGAACAGGGACTGGGCTAATGAGGGCCTCAGGGTGGATGGACTGCTGGCTGCCCAGGCCTAGGGACTTCTGCAGTAGCACGTGTGCTTTCCCAGAGATTGCTTCAAGAAATCTGCCATCCTGCCCTGTCCCGCAGGCTAGGCAGCTGTGATAGTCACAAGTGGTCCATGTGCCCACCTACAAGCACTGCACACGCACACCCATGGTCCCTATGTCACTGGCATGGCCCTTGGGTGCCTGGGATCCCTTCGTTATCTCCTTAACCCTGCTTTGTGGACTCGGAGGGCCAGCAAAGGGGCTGCTGGTGCTGTACATGGGCCAGAGTGGGCAAAGGCACTTCTGGAACTTCCTCACAACCTGCTGATCTCTCCATGGGCTTTGGAGTCTACAGTCATTGGAGTCTTCACTCAGTGTCCTTGGGGTGCCCTTTGCTCTGGCACAGTGATGCACAGAACATGCCTCCAGCAGCAGCATCCCTGCACATCTGGGCATGCACTGATGCAAGACGGAGAAACATGTCCTAAGGATTCATGGTTTAATTCTGCATTTCAGATACCCTAATTCATATTGCTTACATGTACCCTCATACCGGTTTATTACAAGATGAAATTGGAGAGGATAAATAGCATGGGTCTTTCCCGCTCTCTCCCCCTTTTTTTTCTCTTCTTTTTCAGTTTATATTTTCAGTAGGAGTTGGAGGAGGACCTGGAGCTGAGCCCACAGCAGGGCACCAAGACTGCAGGTTGTCACATATCCTTTGGATGGAGGCTCTTCCCATCTGCTGGCCTGATGGTCATCAACCAGGTGGCCAAGAGGGTGATGAGAGCCTTAAACTGGGAGTGACTCAGGGGAGAAGACTCCAGCAAGAGTGAGGAATTGATGACCTGGGATGGCAGGGAAAGGTGCAAGTGATGTGAACAAAGGAACCCCTGGAGAGAGCAGTGGGATGCAGGGAGCTCTGCTTAGGGACGGACAGAGAGCCAGTCAGGATTGTAGGGATGAGGATTAGTGGGCAGAGCAACAGAGCTGGCCTTGTGTAGATCTCTACTATGGATCTCTAGAAAGACCTCATGATGGGATCCCCATGGTTTTCACCAAGACATTGTGATGGTGTCTTTCTCCAAGGTCTCCACCAAGGAATCATGATGGGACCTCCATAGTCCCCACAAAGGCATCATGATGGGGTCTGCCATGGTGTCCAGCAGGGCATGATGATAGGGTCCCCATGGAAACCACCAGGGCTTTGTGATGGCAGTGATAGCCTGCCCGTAAGGCCATTGTGAGCGGGTGATCCCCACGGTGACCATGTTCTTGTTGGGGGCCAAGGCCCCAGGTTCCCCACTCTGAGGAGAGCAGCCCCAAGCAGCTCTGAAGGGTGGAGGACCTCAGGAAAGGCAGCCATTAAGTAAGCATCTGTCAAGAAGAAGAATGCTCCATACAAACAGTTGGTAAAATTAGGAAACATCTCTGGAGCCTAGCTTGACTAAAAAGGGAACTGGCATGTGGCCTTCAAGTCAATAAGGCAGCATGTGGTAAGGGGAAGAAGGGAGAGGCTGCAAAGGAGGAAGTCAGAAATATTGTTGAGCAAAGTAAGGATGGTTTGGGGAAAGCCAAATCTCCCTGCTCCTGCTTCAGTGAGAGTAAAAGAATGAAGAAGGAAAATGTGGGCTCATGGCTGAATGGGACTGGGATTCTAGCAAGCGCAGCCATGCTTGGCTTCAGTCAACCTTCACCAACAAGGTGAAGCCCGAGAAATGTCTGAAAGGGGCAACTGGAGAGGTCACTTCTCTGTCCCTGCCCTAGCAAGTGTGTGCCCTGGGCAGACCTGTGGGATTGCCTGGGGTTGGGGCTTGGTTTGAGGGTTTGCGTTTGGTAAGACAGGATCAAAGGCCTGTGGGATGAAAGAGCACAAAGTCTGAGCACAGGCTGAGATGAGGGTGAGCCTCAGTTCCATGATAACTGCTGTGGGCTGCTCTTTGGGTAGAAGTGGGATGGAGGACAGTCTGTGGCAGAAGACAGTCTTCCTCCTGGAGGCACCAAAGCAGGCTCGCTGTTCTTCACTTCCTCAGCAGGGTTTCATGCACTGTGCTGATTAAGATAGAGATGATAGGCCAGAAAAGAGCAAAGGAGCCCTTAACACAGATCCCCCTGAGAACTTTATCTAGGGCTCTGCTTCCTGCCTTGCTTCATGGCCGTGGTGAAAGTAGTGCAAGAACATGGTGCTGCCAAATTAGAAGAATGAAAATGTATTTCAAATTGTTAAAGACTGCCTGAAGTTTTGGAAAAGGCCGTCTTTGTTATTCTTTCAGGATATTCCTGCTTATGACTATAATCTGCTTTAGGGGATGGATTCAATTTGATCACGTAGAGAGGCTGGTGCTGCTGGAGATGCCCTGGGCTAGTTCCCTTGTGGTGCTGAAATTTTTGCAGGTGGCTCCTGCAGGCCCTTAGCTTGTCATTAGGAAAAATGTCTCCTTCACCGTGTGTCTATCCAGGCTTTACTAACTGTTTGTGACAAGAGGTTCAAGGAAGGTTATTCCTTGTAGGCTGTGGAGCTCCTTGGAGGCAACTCGGGACTCAGCCTGCAGTTGAGGAGTGCATTTTGTTTCCTATTGACATAGGATCCAGGTTATTTTGTTTTATCATACTTAATACTTTTACATGTTTGCAGCTAGTTCAGGTGGGAATTGGTGCACATGAGCTGTAACATTCAGCTACTGGAGTGAGAAAAACAGTTTGATTTTAGCCAGAGTGATCCAAGTCCCCAGTGGCTGATGAGAGAAGTGGCAGGGCTGGGGAGCTGAGCAAGAAGGTTCTTCATACAGGTCTCCTCTCAAAAGCACTGCTTTTCACACATGTCCAGACTTCATTAGGAGACACTCTAGGAAGTGGAGAAAGTGTGCATGGCTGATTCAGAAAATGGAAAAAATTAAGAAAGCTCAAAAAAAAAAAAAAAACACTTTCTTTTCCAGGTGCTCATTGTAATCAGTCTAATGTTAAGACACTCCTTTCCAATTAGCTATAGAAGATTTGAAAATTGAAGAAAATTATGGCAAGAATCATGGCTCCTGAAGGGTTTTGCATTTGACTGACCCTTTGGGAGTAGTTGGTGCTGAGTCCATGAACCACTGATGCTGAGAGGAGACTGAAGAAACTTCTCAAGAAGTTCAAGTGAGAAGCACATCCCCAAGTTTCTTGGAGGGTTAATGGGTCCCACTGTGGTTCATTACCAAGCAAAGCCTCCCCAGGGACTGATTAGAGCAGAGAGTTGGAAGTCATGATTAAACATAGGAAAAATGCAACGTGCAGGTGCCTCTGATGTCAAGTCAACCCTACATGTTTATTTTCAAGCAGATTGACCAAACAGAGGCCCAGACCCTAAGTAGGGGGATCCTTTCCATCAGGCTTTGCTCAAGGCTTTTGGTTGGAGCAGTGTATAGGTGGGGGTGTTCAAGGTCTAGGGCAGGACACTGATCCAGGACCTCTTGCGTCCCTGGGGGAAAGCAGGCAAGGAGGCCCTGTTGCCAGAAGGAAGAAGTTTCTTCTTCTAGGCCTCAATGGCAGAGACACCAGCCATGGCCAAGAGGACATAGACCTAGTTCTTGAGGAGGTGTTGGCACCGCCCTCAGCTGTCTCTCCCTTGAGTTCTCCTACACTTTCCCATGCCTGTGCCTGTTTCCCTGCAGCCTGTAGACATCAAGCTGCTTCCCCACCTTGTTCTCACCCTAGCATCTCTCCATCTTTTCTCATGTCTCTCTGTCCTTAGTGACTGTTGTTTGAAACACAATGGCATGGTTTGCTCTCAGGTCCCCTCCAGGTCACCTCTTGCACCACAGCACTGCTCTTAAGTGACATTTCTCTTTTCTTCAAGTCAAGTCTGTACCTCAAGCTTCAGTTTGTGGCTCTTTCTCCTTCTCAGTTTCTTTCCCACTACCAGAACATCTTCCATCATCCCTGAAACCACCCTGCAGGCAGTCACAGGCTCCTGTTCTCTTCCCATTAGCTGTAACACTTGAGCAGGCTAAAGAAGCTCATGGCCTTCAGCTTCTGCGTGCAGGCCATGTGCTGCCCAGGCCTGAAAAAGCAACCTCACCCCAGTAGAAGGGTCTCAATCCGGGGAGGAAAAAAAAGAAAAAAAAAGTAAAAAAGGAAAAAAAGGAAAAAAAAAATCAGTAGAAGCCTTAACTTCTTTGTACTGAACAA
Organism: Tinamus guttatus; assembly: GCF_059628265.1. NCBI lineage: Eukaryota > Metazoa > Chordata > Aves > Tinamiformes > Tinamidae > Tinamus > Tinamus guttatus. The sequence goes on along the minus strand of NW_028289694.1, from coordinate 280,030 downwards.
ACCCAAACCCTCTCCTCACAGTGGGGCAAGTGGTGCTCCAGCCCCCAACCACCTTGGGCGCCTGACACTGAACTCCACGTGATGAGCAGAGAGACCAATTGAATGCAGTATCTAGAGGTACTCTAGTGAGTACAGAGTAGGGGACTCCTGTTCATGCAGTCGAGGACACTGTGGCCTCCAGAACATTTTGCTGGTTCACATGCAGCTTGCTGCCCACAAAGGTCCTTCTCCAAAGAACTGCTGCCCAGCCGGACACTCGCCAGCCCATATCACTGCAAGGCTTGGTCTGTCCTAAGGGCAGGACCTGGTTTTTGTCCTTATTGGAACACCATCCCTACAAAGTAGACAATACTATCCTGTGTAGCCAAGCTGATCTCCCAAGGTGTGTTCTAGTTTTAATGAGCATCGGGATGGACCATCCTTTTGCTGGGTGGCTGTGCTCCTTAAAGACCTGCTGGCTTTCCTAAGCTCCACCACCCTTCAGATTGCTGGATTCCCCCAGCAGGAGGGAGCCTATGCAAGCTCTCACCCAGACCTTGATCCATCCCATGCAAGAGCTCCTTCCATCTGAGCTGTCCCTTCACATCAAGGACATCCACTCCATCCTGCTTTTCCCCCCTAACCTTCCTGCCTGGGGAGCTTGTCCTCTGCCATCACAGCCCCCTAGTCATGTGAGTGGTCTCAAAGCATCTCCATTATTGCAACTGTGTTTCCGTGCAGTGACAGCTTGTGCCTCTCCATCTGTCATAGAATCATAGAATCATAGAATCATAGAATGCTTAGGGTTGGAAGGGACCTCTAGAGATCATCTAGTCCAAACCCCCTGCATACGCAGGGACACCTAGAGCACGTGGCACAGGACTGCATCCAAGCGGGTTTTGAAGATCTCCAGAGAAGGAGACTCCACAACCTCTCTGGGCAGCCTGTTCCGGTGCTCTGTCACCCTCACTGTTAATAAATTTTTCCTTAAGTTCCTATGGAATTTTTGGTGTTTCAATTTCCGGCCATTTCCTCTAGTCCTATCAGTGGCCACCACTGAAAAGAGACCATCACCATCCTCTGCACTCCCTCCCTTGAGGTACTGACAGACACTGATCAGATCCCCTTTCAGACTTCTCCTCTCCAGGCTGAACAGGCCCAGCTCCCTCAGCCTCTCCTCATAGGGCAGATGTTCCAGGCCCCTGATCATCCTTGTAGCCCTGCGCTGGACTCTCTCCAGCAGCTCCACATCCCTCTTGTACTGTGGAGCCCAGAACTGGACACAATACTCCAGATGCGGCCTCACCAGGGCTGAGTAGAGGGGCAGGATCACCTCCCTCGACCTGCTGGAGATGCTCTTCTTAATGCAGCCCAGGATTCCATTGGCCTTCTTGGCCACGAGGGCACACTGCTGCCTCATGGTCAACTTATCATCCACCATGACACCCAGGTCTTTCTCCGCAGAGCTGCTCTCCAGAAGGTCGGTCCCCAGCCTGTACTGGTGCCTGGGGTTATTCCTCCCCAGGTGCAGGACCTTGCACTTGGCCTTGTTGAATTGCATGAGGTTTTTCACCGCCCAGTTGTCCAGTCTGTCCAGGTCCCTCTGGATGGCAGCACAGCCCTCTGGGGTATCGGCTACTCCTCCCAGTTTCGTGTCATCAGCAAACCTGCTGAGGGAGCACTCCGTGCCTTCATCCAGGTCATTGATGAATAAATTGAACAGGACTGGACCAAGGACTGACCCCTGGGGGACCCCACTAGCCACAGGCCTCCAACTAGACTCTGCACCGCTGATTACCACCCTCTGAGCCCTGCCATCCAGCCAGTTCCTAATCCACCTCACTGTCCACTCATCTATCCCACACTTCCGGAGCTTGCCCAGGAGGATGTTGTGAGGGACGGTGTCAAAAGCCTTGGTGAAGTCGAGATAGACGACATCCACCGCTCTCCCCTCGTCTATCCAGCCGGTCATTTCATCATAGAAGGCTATCAGGTTAGTCAGGCAAGATTTCCCCTTGGTGAATCCATGCTGACTACTCTTGAGCACCTTCTTGTCCTCCATGTGCTTGGAGACAACGGCCAGTATGAGCCGTTCCATCACTTTTCCGGGGACGGAGGTGAGGCTGACTGGCCTGTAGTTGCCTGGGTCCTCCTTCTTGCCTTTTTTGAAGACTGGCGTGACATTGGCCTTCTTCCAGTCTTCCGGCACCTCTCCCGTTCTCCAGGATCTTTCAAAGATGATGGAGAGCGGCTTAGCTATGGCATCTGCCAGCTCCCGCAGCACTCTGGGCTGCATCCCATCAGGGCCCATGGATTTGTGGGTATCGAGGTCTGTGCTCCTGACTGGACAGCACCAGGCATTAGCAGGTCCATCCATGTCTGTGAGGGTGACCGTGAGCTCTGCTCTTTGCTGAGTCCCGGACAGGCCAGCAAGAGGCGCCTGGCTGGGCAGTTCCTTGGGAGGTCCCTGCTGGCAGAGCAGCTGCGAGGCCAGCGCTGGCCCATGGCTGGGGACGGGCTCTGAGGCCGCTCCTGTCCCAGCAGCAGCGCGGCCGGCAGCGGGGTCTGGTGCAGACCCGCGGGGAGGTCCCTTGTGTGCGTGGAGCTGCCGGGGCAGCAGCAGGCGCTGCCTGTGAGGCCAGGGGTGTCTCAGCAGCGGGCAGGGACACGGAGGCCATTGCGGGGACGCTGCCGGGAGGACCCTGCTCTCTGCAGGGCTGGCTCTGTGCTGACGCGTGGGCGTCGGCTGGTGACGTCACTGCTGCCGCAGCCCCTGATAGGCCAGGCCGCGCAGCTGGTTGTGACGTCAGCAGCCCCTTCCTGGCCGGGGCGGCTCTGCCGAGGAACCTGGTGTCCCTGCAGCCCGCGGCGGCAGCAGCCCACGCTGGGCTGCGCGCGAGCGAGGTCCCCCTGCCGAGGAGCTGCTGGGCCAGCAGGAGGCTCACGGCGGGTGCTGGCGCTGAGGTCGCTGCTGCCAGAGCAGTGAGGGGCCAGCAGCAGCGGCGGGGACAAGAGGGTTTGCTGAGGGTGCCCCGTGGAGGGGCTGGCACCTGCGGAGCTCTGCAGCCCTGGAGAAAGGCAGCTCCTCAATCAAGAGGAGGGAGATGGAGCACTTAGCACCATGAATTTGTGCTGCTGTGAGCATGATCTTCTCCGTCGAACGGAGTAGATGGAGTAGAGACTTGCAGCGAGCTACCAGTGGACCATGGAGTCCAGCAAGATTTTTTAGGCTGCTAAATGAATCCGGTGCCTAAGTGAGCATGGTGTAACAAGAGCAGTGGCATTAGTAATTGATGATTGCCAGGATGTTTGTGCTGCAGTAATTCCTCTCCCTGTCTGATGGGTGAGTTAATGTAAACTCAGCTGAATTGCACTCTCAAGATGTGGTAAGGGAAACGATGGGCACTGTCTCCAGCAGTGAGTTCACAGAATCACAGAGTGGTTAACATTGGAAGGGACCTCTAGAGCTCATCTAGCCCAACTCCCCTGCTCAAGCAGGGACACCTAGAGCATGTGGCACAGGGTGGCACCCAGGTGAGTTTTGAAGATCTCCAGAGAAGGAGTCTCCACAACCTCTCTGGGCAGTCTATTCCAGGGCTCTGGCACCCTCACAGTAAAGTTCTTCCTCACATGGAGATAGAACTTCCTGTGTTTCAACTTGCATCCATTACCCCTTGTCCTGTCACTGGCCACCACCAAGAAGAGTTTGGCCCCATCCTCCCTACAGTCACCCCTAACGTACTTACTTCTACATGCTGATCAGATCTCCTCTCAGTCTTCTCTTCTCTGGACTAAACAGGCCCAGCTCGCTTAGTCTTTCCTCATATGATAGATGTCAGGATCCCATTAGCCTTCTTGGCCATGAGGGCACATTGCTGACTCATGGTTAACTACTTGTCAACCAGGATTCCCAAATCCCTCTCTGCGGAGCTGCTTTCCAGGAGGTCAAACTCTAGTCTATTACTGGTGTCTGGGATTATTCCTCCCCATCTGCAGGACCCTGCACTTGTCCTTGTAATGTGATGCTGGGCAATATTTCTAAATGTCTCTGCCTTTATCTCTGCCTTTTTTTCTCCTCTACATTGCCCTATTAGCCTGGAGCTAAGTAATGAGATCCCAGTCTACCCAAGGGATATCTGCTGGTTTGAATGCCCTGAGGTATCTGATAGTTTTAGTGAGTATTGGAATGGCCCATCCTTATGCTTGGTAGGTCTGTCCTTAAAGACCTGCTGGCTTTCCTGAGCGGTGATGTCCTTGAGGGCTGCTGCCTGGGATCCCCCACCAGTCCCCTGAACAGGTCGGGAAGTCAGCTCTTCTGAAGCCCAGTCTCTATTCTGCTACTGTCCTTCTGCACTCCCCTCAGCATTAGGCACTCCAGATTCTCATGGTCACCGTAGGCAAGGCAGACACTGACTATCCCATCCCTGATCGGTTTGTCCTTGTTTGAAATGTCCAGATACCACAAAGCATCGTCCTTATCAGCCCCTCTGGCAGCTGTGCAAAAAAGTTCTCCTTGATGTCCTCCAGAAGCCTCCCAGACTGCTCGCACCCTGCAGTTGCCTTTCCAGGTCATGATAGGGGGATTAAAGTCTGCCCAACAAGAACCAGGGCCAGTGGTCCACAGACTTTTTTTATACTGCTGAGAAATAGGAGAGCTCCCTCTTGAGATGATCACCCACAAGCTCTCGCTTCAAACCTTGCCTCTTCCAAGGAAGAGCTCCACACATCCAATCTGCTCCTTCACACGAAAGGCATCCTCCCTCATCGTCCATGGATCACCATTCCAATGATATTTCAGGCCTGTGACATCTTGCACATCTTCACGTGCTCCTGACTCTACTTCAGGCTGCCTACGCTTACATATATTTGGGCTATAGAGCTTCAGCTGTGGCACAGAGAACAGAATGGTCGCAGAGAAACCTGTTACCAAGAGGCAAAGACACTGGGTGTGCAATGGCCCAGTTCAGAGTAGAGCCATGCCGTCATATATAGCAGGAACAATGCAATGGTGGAGGCAGCTTCCTACTAAGAAAGTGAATCCAGCAGTGTCTGAGGCCAGGAGGACACAGAGCTGGGCCAATGAGAAACAGCAGGAAAGGGGGTTCTGCCTGAGGTGACTCTGTGGCTATACTGGACCTATGACAGACTCCTTGCACAAATCTCCAGGAAGGACAAGGTACCCCTGACGATGTCCATGGACCTTGACAGTCTGTGATCCAGCCATGCTGAGGTCCTCATTAGCCCAGTACCTGTTCATATAATATGATGGAGTAAGCAGAAGTTGAGGGGAGGAGAGCAGGAAGGGTTTAAGAGTGCAAAGAATCTCAAGATACCTTGGTGTGATGTGCCTCATTTATGCAGGACACATGGATTTAGATGGGATGGACTTTCCCTACAGAAGTGCTGGATTTCATTTTTTTGGGTTCAGGATGGAACCCTAGGATTCCCTGGAGCACTTGCCCAGCAAGTGCTCCAAAGGGGATAGTTTCCCTGTAGGTCCAATCTGCTAGAGACATATGGTTGAGCTGGACAACCCAGGCATCTGACAAGGCTCTTCCAGCACTTTTCAACGCCATCAAATCAAGTGTCTGCTCTGAATTACAAGAGCTGCTGTTTTGCCGCTCAAACGGCGCAGCGACCTGGTTCAGGAACGGCACGGCGACCACCCACAGGCCGCTCGGGCCATCAGCTCGCTAACACCAATGTGGTGGATGGCAAATGGCCTTTATTGATGGGTAACAAGGTGTGATATAGCTAAGGTTTACAACGTCACATCCGTCTGCTTACATCATAAACTAAATGCTAATGGCTATTAGGGGCCCTATCTTTCTGTAAAGCGCGATATCTTCCGGCCGCCGGACCCTATCTGCAACACTGCTGGTTAATACTGGAATCTTCCTATGCCTCAGCTGGAGTGAGTGGGGCTCTAGTTGTATTTGGCACCAGGAGGACATTTAAGATAGCCAAGACAATTCCCCATCTGATCCTCACCTCATCCTCTAGGATGATGCAGGTCCCCCAGTTCCTGCATCAGAGCAAGCAGACACTGACACCACATCTGTGTGTGGCACATCTGCTTTGGACCACATCTGTCTCTGTCACCAGATATCTGTGTGTAAGCGACTGACTCTTCCATCTCCAATGATTACAGTGGGATCTTAGACAGAGCACACATGCAGACCTCTGTGTTGTGCTCACTTGGTTTTTGGCAAGGGGAATCCCACCAATGGCGTCTGTGGAGTTTACAGGAATAATCTGAATATCACTTCAGACCCAGGCCTCGGGGTCTGAATTCTGTAATGCCCAAATTGATTAATCCTAATCAAAACCTGAACCATGTCTAAGTGAGTTGGCTTTTGTCCCTTCTAGAAGTTCCTGTCTGGTTGAGAGATGAAAGTCATTCTTCCAGAGTGGGACATTCACAACTTTCATAGCTCCTCATCCTCTGATGAAATAAATTGCAATTTTGGAACCTCTCTCCACTCACGAGAAAAGGAAAACAGATGATTATTTTAGTTTGTTTGAGGGAGCATTCCCCAGGAGGAGGGGGCACAAGGGACAGAGAAATTGGTGAGCTCAGCTGTTCCTCTGCTCCTGAGCGGGGCCAGGCTCCTGGGACGGAGGCAGCTCGTGGCAGCCTGGCAGCACTGCCCAGAGACAGCCGAGTGCAGGAGCAGCTCCTGTGCCAAGAGCAGCAGGGCTGCGGGCACTGCCTGCTGCTGCGGACAGCAGAGGAGAGAAGGCAGCGAGAGGGGAACGGCAGTGTGGAGTGGAAGGACAGAGGAGACCTCCACAGCTCTTGACATGGTGAGTTTGTGCTTACAGGACAATGCTACTGAGCTTCTTGAAGGGGACATAAGAACACATCACACCTCATGGCTGGCAGCATTTTTCTCTCCTTTATCCTGGCTTTTTCAAAGCAGAGGAAGAGGAGCTGCTTCAGAGCAGGGATTCTCTAAGATACCACCTAAGGGCAGGGCATCCTGCTGCCTTCCCCAACAGAAACAGCAGTGATGTGAAGCCAAGTTGTGCAGACAGGGTGAGAGGTCTGCACTTCAGAGCAGGGTCCCTGCACCCAAAGGTGCTGTGTGCCCGCAGCAGTGACTGTGTCGCCTGTGAAGGTCAGCGCTCAGCCTGCCCAGGGAGCTCCCCACAGCACTGAGGGGAGAAGTTCTGGGTGGGAGGATTATCCTCTACCAGGACAGGCTCCTTCTCCTGCTGGGAGGGTGCTGCGGGGGTCAGCTCTGCTCACAGGTCTAGCTGTGAGCACATTTCAGGGGGCACTTTGCAAAAGGAAAGGCAGGGCAGGAATTTCCTAGAAGAGAAGCCAATGAGATGGTGCTTAGATGGTCCTTCCACTTGGTAAGAGGAAAATGGAAACGAAACGGTCAGATTTGGACAAGAGACTGAGACTCATTAAGAGATTCAAAGTGCAGCCAAAGAGTCTGCCAGGGACATCTGAATGTCCCCTCAGCCATCCCTTAGTGCATAGACAGCACCAGCTTCTCCTCGACTGCTGCATCAGGGTCTATCTGAGCTGCTCCTTAGCACCTGCAAACATGGGGATGCCCCTGGACAGTCCCCTGCTCCTGGGAGGTTTCTGCAGGGAGAACTGGGCTCACTTGTGAGTGTCGTTGTCCTTCATGTGAGTGAGGTGCAAGTACACGACAATGAGGGGCAAAGCTCGGTGATGAAGCAGGTCCCATGACAAAGTCCTAACAAGGATTTATTTTTTTTTCCTTTTGGAATGCACAAGGGTTTATGCTGAGAATGATTGAAGCGCCAAAAATTTCTGCTCTATCAAATAATGTTCCCACAGTGAGTAGGTACCTTTGTGTGTTTGTGTGTGCACCATCATATACATTAGTTATACGCACACTTATATATCAACAGACTCCTCCACTTATCCTTTTGCAGAGAAGACTTGATTTCCAAATGTTGAAGAGTCCTGCCGTAGAAGGGGTGGACATCGTCTCCTGCAGGTTGTGTGCATCAAAGCTACTCCTTCTCTCTGCAGTGCCTGGAATAAGGGTGCAGGGTTAAAGGAGGCATGAGGACAAGGTCTATCTCTAAACCTCTCGACATGTAGAAAGGGTAAGGTCTATCCTTGTCTCCTTTTGACTGTTGTTCTCCCTTGTTGGAGTGAGATCTGTTGTGGCAGACTCAGATAGAAATATCTCTGTTGAGGAGGGCAAGACTGATGGGGGTGAATCCCTCACAGAGCTCTTCTTCAGATACAACTGGTGTGAGGGCTCTATTCAGCTCTCATGGTGGTGAATGGAGAATATTCCCACCTGGTCTCTGGACTAAGTCCATTCCAAGCAATGCAATACGCCATTCCAAGGCATCTCCACAAATACCAGTGAAAGACTAGTGCATTTATTTCCACCTACAGCAAAGCAGAAACAGCTCCTCCAGAGCTATGGGCAGGAGTCCCTGCTGAACTTGGCACACTCAGCCAGTTCAAAGTGGAGCACCAGAAAGGGAGCTGAAATAAGGGAGAGAGGAAATGTAGGGAGTTCCTTGAGAAACTGAAATGGTTTGGCTCAGAAAAGCCTTCCTTAACTTTTGGCTTTCTTTCCTTCCTTGGACGGGACTCCTGGGCCCCGAAGGAACTAATGTCCAACAACAGCTCCCTCAACGAGTTCCTTCTCTTGGCATTCGCAGACAAGCGGGAGCTGCAGCTCTTGCACTTCTTGCTCTTCCTGGCCATCTACCTGGCTGCCCTCCTGGCCAACGGCCTCATCATCACAGCCGTAGCCTGCGACCACCGCCTCCACACCCCCATGTACTTCTTCCTCCTCAACCTCTCCCTCCTTGACCTTGGCTCCATCTCCACGACTGTTCCCAAAGCCATGGACAATTCCCTGTGGAACACCAGGGCCATTTCCTATTTGGGATGTGCTGCCCAGATATTTTTCATGGCCTTCTTGTTTGCAGGAGAGCTTTCTCTCCTCACAGTCATGGCCTACGACCGCTATGTTGCCATCTGCAGACCCCTGCACTATGGGATCCTCCTGGACAGCAGAGCTTGTGTCAAAATGGCAACAGCTGCCTGGGCCAGTGGCTTTCTCAATGCTCTCCTGCACACTGGGAACACATTTTCCATGCCACTCTGCCAAGGCAATGTGGTGGAGCAGTTCTTCTGTGAGATCCCCCAGATCCTCAAGCTCTCCTGCTCAGATTCCTACCTCAGGGAAGCTGGGATTATTATGGTTAGTGCCTGTTTAGTCTTTGGGTGTTTCACTTTCATTGTGGTGTCCTACGTGCAGATCTTCACTGCTGTGCTGAGGATCCCCTCGGAGCAGGGCCGGCACAAAGCCTTTTCCATGTGCCTCCCGCACCTGGCCGTGGTCTCCTTGTTTGTCATTACTGTATTGTTTGCCTACCTGAAGCCCCCCTCCATCTCCTCCCCACTTCTAGATATGGTTGTGTCCATTCTGTATTCTGTGGTGCCTCCAGCCCTGAATCCCCTCATCTACAGCATGAGGAACAAGGAGCTCAAGGAGGCACTGAGGAAACTCATCCAGTGGGTACAAGGTCAATGATAACAACTGTTTCATTCACTCACCAGGATATCTGTCATCAAGGCTGTATTTTATTCATTTCTTTCTTTTTTACTTCTCTTTTACATCCATCTTAAAATAATGAATAATAAAATAAAGATACCTAGTTTTTGTCACGTCTGCGCAAGAATCTCTCATTTAGCACTTAAACACAGACCCTGGCAAAGCAGGAAGCCAGGCAGTATTGGGTGCAATCCTATTCAACTTCTCCATCAGTAACCTGGAAGAAGGAGCAGAGTGCACTCCCAGCAAATTTTGTGATGATACAAATGTGGGAGGCTTGGCTGATACACCAGAGAGGCTGTGCAGCCATGTTCCCGTGTTAGGGAAAGAGGACTGGATTCAACTGTCACTTGTGGGTGCCCAGGCCCCTGGAGAGGGTGAGTACTCAGGAGGGATCTGCTGAGGACAGTCCCACTCATTACAGAGCTGGGACAGATGCCCATCCTCCTGGAAGGGGCTATGGAGCCACCATGGAGCACAGGAGACCTCCAGGGGCAGAACATGCCTGGAGTGGGGGTGAGTGCTGTGCTGGGAGAGGGGCTGCCCAGAGGGGCTGAGGAAATGATTCATGTATTCAAGACATAGAAAATATGGGGGCGATGACAGAGATTTCCTCAACAGTCCAATGGAGAGAGAAGTGGACACTAAAAGGCAAGGGCAGATAAATAGTTCTTCACAGCAGATTCAGCAAGTTCCTGAAGATTTCCACTCTTTCATCGCTGGAAAACACTCAAAACAGTCCTTCATCTTTGCAGGCAGAGTTCAAGTGTCCGAGCACCAGCACCCAGAGGGACTTGGAGATGTCCCAGTGTCTCTGAGTGACCTGCGTGGGCCTGAGAGCTCTCGCAGGGACCTGCGGGAGAGCAGAGCCCCTCAGAGCTGCAGACGGAGGCTGGGGACAGGGGACCACGGCACCTGGAACGGCACCAGCTGTGCAGGACTCTGGGACTGCAGCCCACCCACTTCTGAAAATCACTTCCCTTTTCAAGAACAAATGATCATGCCGAAGTCTAGTGTACTAAAACACAACAATGAATAATGGCGGGAAGTATAACAAATCATTTTTTTTTCTTTAATTCTTTCTCTTAATTTCTGTCTAGATTTTTTTTTATCAAATTTTCTAAACTTTTCTGTTACTATCAGGCCTATACCTGTAAGGTTTCTTTGTCCCACTCAGAGCCCTGTGCTCAGAAAAGCCCCCTGCCCACAGCTGTCCCTGCCACCCCTCACTCTCTGCACAGAGCACGTTGCACTCGGAGGTGTCATCCTCTCTTGACTGGTGCAGGAAGTTGGGGACCAGCTTCAAGGAAATGCTCTGTTTTGGCAGGGCCAACTTTGCACAAACTAAATCTACACCAGTTACATCAACGCCCAGGTCCAGGAATAAATGAACCTTCCCCAGAAGAGCTCTCAACTCTCCCCTCATGCCGGCTCCCCTTCCAAACCATCCTTGTGCTCTCCGTGTTGGTGCCATCCCCTCTGCCTGCTTCTCCCTTCAGCCCCACTGCTCACCTCTCTCCCGCTCTCCTGCAAGCCTGAGAGCCCGTCTGTGGGCTGGGAGCAGGCGTTCGCCTGCCGCTCCTTGTCCATGTTCAGGATCCTCTCGTGGGGACCTGACAGTGGCACCAAGGGGAGCTGCTCCCTCCTGATGGAGCTGCTCTCCTCAGAGTGGGGAGCCTGGGGTCTTTGTCCCCAACAAGGGCATGGTCACCATGGGGACCGTCCCCTCACAGCGGCCTTATGGACATGATGCCACTGCCATCACAAAGCCCTGGTGGTTTCCATGGGGACGTTATTCCGATGCCCTGGTGGAGACCATTGAGACCCTATCATGATGCCTTTGTGGGGACTATGGAGATCCCATCATGATGCCTTGGTGGAGACCATGGAGAAAGACACCATCACAATATCTTGGTGAAGACCATGGGGACCTCATCATTATTGCTTTTTTCGAGATCTATAGCAGAGATCTTCACAAGGCCATAGCTGTTGCTCTGCCCACTAATCCTCATACCAACAATCCTGACTGGCTCTCTTTCCATCCCTAAGCCTCGTTCCCTGCATCCCATTGCTCTCTCACCTGCACCTTTCCCTCTCATTTCAGCCCATCACCTTCTCTCTCTTGCTGGAGTCTTCTTCTCCCCTGACTCACTCCCTATTTTAGGCTCTCCTCACCAGCTTGGCCAGCTGGTTAATGACCTTCATGTTGGCAGATGAGAAGAGTCTCCTTCCAAATGAAATGTGACACACGACAGTTTTGCTGCCTTGCCGTGGGCTCAGCTCCAGGTCCTCCTCCAAATCCAGCTAAAAAAGAAAAAGTAAAGTAAAAAAAAAAAAATCTTTGCTCATTGTCCTCTCCATTTTCAGCTTCTAATAAGCTGGTAAGATTGTACAGTAAAGTAATATGAATTATGATATCTGAAATGCAGAATTAAACCATGAATCCTTAGGACATGTTTCCCCTTGTTGCATGAGTGCATGCCCAGATGTGCAGGGATGCTGCTGCTGGAGGCATGTTCTGTGCATCACTGTGCCAGAGCAAAGGCCGCCCCAAGGACACTGAGTGAAGACTCCAAAGCCCATGGAGAGATCAACAGGTTATGAGGAAGCTCCAAAAATGCCTTTGCCCCCTTTGCCTGTTGACAGCACCAGTAGCTCCTTGGCTGGGCCTATCTGGCCAATAAGCATGGGTAAGGAGATAACTCAAGGGGCGCCAGGCACCCAAAGGCCATGCGAGTGCCATAGGCACCATGGGTGTATGTGTGCAGGTGCTGTAGGTGGGCACATGGAGCACTTGTGACTGTCACAGCTGCCTAGCCTGAGGGACAGGGCAGGATGGCAGATTTCTTAAAGCAATCTCTAGAAAAGCGAAGGTGCTACTGAAGAAGTCCCTGTTCGTATAATCTAGCGGGGTGAGCAGGAATTCAGGGGAGGGGAGCTAGAAGGGTTTGAGAGTTCAGAGGCCAGACCACAGAGCTTGGAGTGATGTGCCTCCTCTTTTTGCAGCATTCTGCATGTAGGTGGGACAGTTCTGCATGTAGGTGGGACAATTTTCCCTACAGTCAGTGCTGGAATTCATTGATTAGGGTAGAGGTAGGAAACTCTGCATAGCCTGGGGCACTTGCCCAGCAAGCACTGCAATGGGGCATGGTTTTCCTGCAGGTGCCCTGACGCTCTGGGATGATGCAGGTCTCTGAGGAGCTGCATCAGAGCAAGTGGGTCCTGGCACATGCCTTGGACCTCCTCAGTCTTTTGGACTGTCCCCAGGTTTTTGTGCAGGAGCCACTGACTCCCATCCTCCATCTGCAGTGATTGCAATTGCAGCTTAGACAAGGAGCTCTCTTGCAGACCTCTGTGTTGTGCTCACTTCCGTTTTGAAAGGGGAATCACTTGACCTGCCTGTGGAGCTTGTAGGATTTTTCTGAATCCCACTTCATGCCAGGGACTGTTAGACCACAATGAGATGGGCAGAGTGACTCATCCCCTGAACCTACTGTGAGAGTGACAGAGCCCTGGAACAGGCTGCCCAGAGAGGTTGTGGAGTCTCCTTCTCTGGAGATCTTCAAAACCTGCCTGGATGCCACCCTGTGCCATGTGCTCTAGGTGTCCCTGCTGGAGCAGGGGGGTTGGACTAGACTGGTTGGACCAACCTTAACCATTCTGTGATTCTGTGAAGACATGAGCATCAGAGGTTCCACAGGAGCACATTTCCATTTCTCATAGGTAGTGATGCTCTGATGAATGAACTTGGTTAATCTATTGTCAACCAGGACTCCCAAATCCCTCTCCGTGGAGCCGCTTTCCAGCAGGTCAGCCCCTAATCTGTCCTGGTGCCTGAGGTTATTCCTCCTCAGGTGCAAGACCTGGCACTTGTTCTTGTTGAATTTCATGAGGTTCTTCTCTGCCCAATACTCCAACCTCTCTAGGTCCCTCTGAATGGCAGCGCAGCCCTCTGGAGTGTCGACCACTCCTCCCAGTTTGGTATCATCTGCAAACTCGCTGAGGGTGCCCTCTGTCCCCTCGTCCAAGTCATTGATGAACAGGCTGAACAGCACTCGGCACAGTACGGACCCCTGGGGGACACCACTGGCCTCAGGCCTCCAACTAGACTTGGCCCCATTTATCACAACCCTCTGAGCTCTGCCATTCAGCCAGCCCTAAATTCACCCCATTGTCCACTCATCCAGCCTGCACTTCCTGAGCTGCCCTATGAGGATGTAACAGGAGATGGTGTCAATCTATGTGAGGAAAGGAGCTTCCTTCATGAAAGGAAGTGGGTGAGGAAGAAGCACAGAGGAGGGAAAGGGGAAGAGCTAAAGAAAGAGGTGGAGGGGGAGAGGAAGAAGCACAAAAGGGAGAAAGGGGTCAAGGCAAAAGGAGATGGGAGGTGGGTGAGGTATATGCACAGAGGTGGGAAAGGCAGAGAGGAAAGGGGAGAGGTGGAGGAGGTGAGGAAGAAGCACAGAAAGGGGCTAGGGTGAGAGTTAAGGAAGAGGAGGAGCGGGAGAGGAAGAAGCAAGGAGGAGGCAATGGGGGATAGCTAAAGGAAGAGGTGGAGCAGGCGAGGAAAAAGCACAGAGAAGGGTAAAGGGGAGAGGAAAAGGGAGAGGTGGAGCAGGCAAGGAAGAAGCCAGCAAGAGGGTTAATAAAATAAAACTAAACTAAAACTATCCCCAACCCAACCTTCATCCTTCTGCTGGAGCTGCTCTCCTCAGAGTGCGACCCTGAGGGTGGTGTTCTGGCCCAACACAGCCTTGGTTGCCATGGGCATTGCCCCATCACAATGGCCTTGGGGACATGATGCCAACCGCATCACAAAGCCCTGGTCGTTGCCATAGAGACTCCCAGGGGTATGTCCTGGTGGTGGCCAAGGGCACCCACATCTCATCTCAGTGCCTTAGTGGTCAGCAAGGGGAGGCCTTTTGGGTCCCTGTGCCATAGATTGGCCACCCTCACGGATTTTTATTTGGGAGAGCACAGCCAGTGGGGCCACATGCGTGTTCTATCACTCTTTTTGGCACAGTGGACACCATGCCTCTATACTGGATCCCACTTGGGCTCTCCAGTTCTGCCAGGAAACAAACAAACAGGAGGGAGTTCAGCACAGGGACAACAAGTTGGTCAGGGGCTGGAGCATGGGGCAGGTAGGGGGAGGCTGGAAGAGGGATGTTTGTTCAGCCTAGACAAGAGAAGGCCAGGAGAGATCTTCATGCTGTGCACAAATACCTTGTGGAGAGCACAGAGCAGCAGGATTTTCTTGGAAGGACACGCTAATTGCATGGGAGGCAGCAAGGAAAAGATGGACAATGGGAAATTTGCAGCGTGTGAAGGATTCACAGGCTTCAGTGATGTGAAAGCAAAGACCTTTATTTAAATGCAACTTATAGAGCTCCTGACCCCAGAGACAGCCCCCGCCCTGCCCAGCAGGACACGAAGGTCGCCACAGGATTGAGGGGGGAAGTTCTGTGTGGGAAGATCATCCTCTACCAGGACAGGCTTCTTCTCCTGCTGGGAGGGTGCTACAAGGCTCAGGTCTGCTTACGGGTCTAACTGTGAGCGCATTTCAGAGGGCACTTTTCAAAAGGAAAGGCAGGGCAGGCATTTCCTAAGAGTCGTTTGACACATTCATTTACACCTGCAGCACAGCAGAAAAAACTGCTTTGGAGCCATGGGCAGGGGTCCCTGCTGCACATGACACATTCAACCAGGGCAGAGCAGAGTCACAGAAAAGAGAGGTGAAATAAGGGGGAGAGAGAGGAAATCTGGGTTTTTCCTTGAGAAACGGAAAGGATTTCTCTCCCCAGATCCATGGCCAATTGTGTGTGGAACAGCAGAGCTATTTCCTACTCAGGATGTGCCACCCAGGTTTTCCTGGTCGCATTTTTGTTTTCAGCAGAGTTTTCTCTCCTCACAGTTGTGGCCTATGACCACTACAATGCCATCTGCAGACCCCTGCACTACAGGACCCTCATGGGCAGCAGAGCTTGTGTCAAAATGGCAGCAGCTGCCTGGGCCAGTGGCTTTCTCAATTCCCTCCTGCACACTGGGAACACATTTTCCCTACCCCTCTGCCAAGGCAATGTGGTAGAGCAGTTCTTCTGTGAGATCCCTCAGATGCTCAAGCCCTGCTGCTCAGTCTCCTACCTCAGGGAAGTTGGGCTCATTGGGGTTACTGTCTCTTTGGGCTTTGGGTGTTTCATTTTCATTGTTGTGCCCTATGTGCAGATCTTCACTGCTGTGGTGAGGATTCCCTCTGAGCAGGGCTGGCAGAAAACCTTTTCCATGTGTCTCCCGCACCTGGTTTCCCTCTTGACCAGCACCACAGTTTTTGCCTACCTGAAGCCCCCCTCTATCTCTTGCCCAGCTCTGGATCTGGTGCTCTCTGTTCTGTACTGAGTGGTGCCTCCAATGATCAACCCCCTCATCTATAGCATGAGGTACAAGAGTCTCAAGAATGCATTGAAGCAATTAGTACAGTCGGTGCTAGAAATAAGCTCCCCATCCTTCCTAACAAGGGGTTTCTAATGCGTTTCAGAGAGTTCTGTGCTTTGGGAATTCTGTCTGTGTTTATAATTTTTTTTTTTTAACATAAGGTTTTTAATTCATGCTACTTTGCCAGAAGGGTGAACCCACTCTGTCTAATTGCCATATCTGCTGTAAATATGTCTGTCCTTGTGTCTCTGTGTCAGTCATGGCTTCACTCAATTAAAAATGGATTTCCTCAGGACGATGCTTAAAGGTTGGCCTCTCCTTCCAAAGCTGGAGTCCATAATGTGCTCAAGGACTTTAAGCTTCACAGAGTCTGTTGCTCTTCTGGGACTCTCCAGGGCCCCCTGGCAATGGTGTGTTAGGTAATGTGGGTTGGATTCAGTTTCCAGCTGTGGGTGCTCAGAGCTCCTGCAGGTGGTGAATGGTCAAGCCGTATCTGTCATATGACAGGGCTGGAGATGGATATGGTGCTTCCAGGAGAGCACAGGGCGTCTTCAAGGGCACTGTGTTCCTGGGAGTGAATGGAGCTTCAGGAACTCAAGGGGAGCCACCCAAATGGAAAGGGCAAAAACAACGAATGTCTACGCTAGGGAGAGCTCTGCAGTCCCACAAGAGGCAGTGGGGACCCAGGAGGCCCAGGGAAGGGAGCCTGGAGAGTCACTGAGGTCCCCTTCAGTGTCAGTGTTTGGCTGCCTGGGCAGCTCCTTCCTGCCGGCCTCGGTGCCTGTAGCCAGAGGACCAGCCGGCCCTGCCCAGCCTCCCTCCCAGCTCAGAGGCCAAGGACGGCTCTGCACCAACCCCAATGTGGTACAAGGCTGGGCCCAGCAGGGTTTGTGGGGGGACAGGGCAGTGCGGGCTGTCATGGGGACCATGTCAGAGGGACATTTCCCCAGGGCTGAGCACCCTGTCCTGGGTGCTGTCTGCACAGTGGAGCCAGGGAGCCGTGTGCGGGTGCAGGGATGGGCACACATGGAAGCCCCCGTGTTCCCCCTGGGAGAAGGGAACCTGCCAGGAGATCTCCCACCCCTGCCCCATCGGCACCAGTGATGACCAGCCCTGCTGCTGCACCCACACTTTCTTGGTGCTGAACTCAACCACGTTCCCAAGCTGCTCCCTACAGCTGGCTGAAGGGACACCCATGGGGTCTGGCCATTCCTGCTCCTCACAAGCAGCTTGTCCAAGGGAATGTTGGAAGAACAGGCCTGGCGCCATCCTCTTGCCTGTGCTCACTGGGACAAGTGAGCAGTCCCCTCCAGAGAATGGTTCCTGGGACAGGCACTTGGGAACAAGCAGCTGGCAGTGTTGATGGGAGCCCAACCGGGACATGTCCTCTGGGTGGACAAGGAGGCCTCAGGCTCCCTCAGCCTGTTGGGGAGGAGTTGTCCGCTGGGAGGAGTGCGGGGAGGAAGGACGTGAGTCCTCCTGTGGTTTGCGAGGTGAAGGTGCTGACATGTGGTGGAGACCAGGGCACTACAAGCTTGAACTCAGGCCCTAGCCCTCATGGTCAAAGAGCTCCACACAGCTGAGCTGCCCCTTCACACTAAGGGGCATCATGAAATTTGCTGGGAGTGCACTCTGTTCCTTCTTCCAGGTTACTGATGGAGAAGTTGAATAGGATTGGACCCAATACTACTCTCTGGGGGACACAACTGGCTCCAGGCCCCCAGTAGACTCTGTGCAAATGTCTGGGCACAAGTAGGAAAACCTGAGAGAACCTGGGGTCTTTTCCTAGCAACTACTAAAGAAAGGCAGTTTCCTCATAGCTCCTGCCCGTGCAGATGTGCTAGAAATCCCAGGCATGTATCATGGCCTTGCAGGCCTACTTCAGTGTCCCTGTATCAAGTGCCCGAAATGAATTACAGTCACAGTTTACATTGTCAACATCTCCACGTGTTTCAGCTTCCTAGTGAGTGTGGCTCTAACACTAGTGAGCATCTAGTGCTATTTCAGATGGCCAAGGAAGATGCCCACCGGGCCTTGACCAGGCATTCTGGAAAGATGTGAGTATCACATTTGCTCTATCAGAGCAATAGGCACTAGCCCGTGCCTGGGACAACCCTGTCTCTTCAGATGTCACCTGGTGTCACCAGGCAATTGCCTCCCACCTGAACTGCCACAGGAAGGCGGTCTCTAGACTTTCTGTCAATTCACTAATGTTCAGTTTTGTGTGTTGGAGCTTTGCATGGAACCGTGGAAACCCATGCTGAGACTTGGTTGTCATTTCTGTCATATTAGAGAGATTTGAGATCACACTCTAACCATAGGCACGAGAGCTGAGATCTCCTAAACAACACTGGACCCCTGGTCTCAGCCCACCTGCCCTTGTCCCGCCGTGACTCTGTACCCCAGAGGTCCCTTGGTGTCAGTGCTGGAAAAGACGCTGCAGAGGGAAACTCTCCTCCCTGCACTGGGCACATCCAAGGGAGCTCAAAGAAGAGGCTCAGAGAATCCCCCCTCTCTGCTAGTGAAGGGGGAAGCCTGGCTTCCTACTTTATCATGGGCTGTGTTTAAGTGCTAAAGGAGAGATTCCTGTGCAGGTGTGACAAAAACTAGGTATCTTTATTTTAGTATTTATTAGTTTAAGATGGATGTAAAAGAGAGAATTTAAAAAGGAAAAAAGCGAGAAGTAAAAAAGAAAGAAATGCATAAAATACAGCCTCGATGGCAGATATCCTGGTGAGTGAATGAAACATTTGTTATCATTCACCTTGTACCCAGTGGATGAGTTTCTTCAGTGCCTCCTTGAGCTCCTTGTTCCTCATGCTGTAGATGAGGGGATTCAGGGCTGGAGGCACCACCGAGTACAGAATGGACACAACCATATCTAGAAGTGGGGAGGAGATGGAGGGAGGCTTCAGGTAGGCAAACAATGCAGTAATGACAACCAAGGACACCACAGCCAGGTGTGGGAGGCACATGGAAAAGGCTTTGTGCCGGCCCTGCTCAGAGGGGATCCTCAGCACAGCTCTGAAGATCTGCACGTAGGACACCACAATGAAACTGAAACACCCAAAGCCCAAAGAGAAAGTAACCCCAATGAGCCCAACTTCCCTGAGGTAGGAGTGTGAGCAGGAGAGCTTGAGGATCTGGGGGATCTCACAGAAGAACTGCTCCACCACACTGCCTTGGCACAGTGGTATGGAAAATGTGTTCCCAGTGTGCAGGAGAGCATTGAGGAAACCACTGGCCCAGGCAGCTGCGGTCATTTTGACACAAGCTCTGCTGTCCATGAGGGTCCCGTATTGCAGGGGTCTGCAGATGGCAACGTAGCGGTCATAGGCCATGACTGTGAGGAGAGAAAACTCTCCTCCCAACAAGAAGATGAAGAAAAATACCTGGGCAGCACATTCCGAGTAGGAAATGTCCCTGGTGTTCCACAGGGAATTGGCCATGGCTTTGGGAACAGTCGTGGAGATGGAGCCCAGGTCGAGGAGGGAGAGGTTGAGGAGGAAGAAGTACATGGGGGTGTGGAGGTGGTGGTCGCAGGCTACGGCTGTGATGATGAGGCCGTTGGCCAGGAGGGCAGCCAGGTAGATGGCCAGGAAGAGCGAGAACTGCAAGAGCTGCAGCTCCCGTGTGCCTGAGAATGGCAGGAGGAGGAACTCGTTGAGGGAGCTGCTGTTGGACATTAGTTCCTTAGGGGCACAGGAGTCCTGTCCAAGGAAGGAAAGAAAGCCGAAGGTTAAGGCAGGCTTTTCTGAGCCAAACCATTTCAGTTTCTCAAGGAACTCCCCACATTTCCTCTCTCCCTTATTTCAGCTCCCTTTCTGGTGCTCCACTTTGAACTGGCTGAGTGTGCCAAGTTCAGCAGGGACTCCTGCCCATACCTCCGGAGGAGTTTCTGCTTTGCTGCAGGTGGAAATAGATGCACTAGTCTTTGAGTGGTATTTGTGGAGATGCCTTAGAATGGCATATTGCATTGCTTGGAATGGACTTAGTCCAGAGACCAAGTGGGAATATTCTCCATTCACCAGCATGAGAGCTGAATACAGCCCTCACACCAGTTGCATCTGAAGGAGAAGAGCTCTGTGAGGGATTCACCCCCATCACTCTTGCCCTCCTCAACAGAGATATTTGTATCTGAGTCTGCCACACTAGATCTCACTCCAACAAGGGATAACAACAGTCAAAGGGAAACAAGGATAGACCTTACCCTTTCTACATGTCAAGATGTCTAGAGATAGACCTTGTCCTCATGCCTCTTTTAACCCTGCACCCTGCACCCTTATTCCAGGCACTGCAGAGAGAAGGAGTAGCTTTGATGCACACAATCTGCAGGAGACGATGTCCACCCCTTCTATGGCAGGGCTCTTCAATATTTGGAAATCAAGTCTTCTCTGCAAAAGGACAAGTGCAGGAGTCTGTTGATATATAAGTGTGCGTATAAATAATATATATGATGGTGCACACACAAACACACAAAGGTACCTACTCACTGTGGGAACATTATTTTGTAGAGCAGAAGTCGTTGGCATTTCAATCGTTCTCAGCATAAACCCTTGTGCATCCCAACAGGGAAAAAAAAAACAAAAAAACAAAAAAAACAAAAAAAAAAAAAAAAACTTGTTATGACTTTGTCATGGGACCTGCTTCATCACTGAGCCATACCCTTTACTGTCATGTAATTGCATCTCACTCAGATGAAGGACAACGACACTCACAAATGAGCCCAGTTCTCCCTGCAGAAACCTCCCAGGAGCAGGAGACTGTCCAGGGGCACCCCCATGTTTGCAGGTGCTAAGGAGCAGCTCAGATGATAGACCCTGATGCAGCAGCCGAGGAGAAGCTGGTGCTGCCTATGGACTAAGGGATGGCTGAGGGGACATTCAGATGTCCCTGGCAGACTCTTTGGCTGCTCCTTGAAACTCTTAAGGAGTCTCAATCTGTTGTCCAAATCTGACAGTTTTTTTTCCGTTTTTCTCTTACCAAGTGGCAGGAAATTCTAAGCACCATCTCATTGGCTTCTCCTTCAGGAAATGCCTGCCCTGCCTTTCCTTTTGCGAAGTGCCCCCTGAAATATGCTCACAGCTAGACCTGTGAGCAGACCTGAGCCCTGCAGCACCCTCCCAGCAGGAGAAGGAGCCTGTCCTGGTGGAGGATAATCCTCCCACCCAGAACTTCTCCCCTCAGTGCTGTGGGGAGCTCCCTGGGCAGGCTGAGCGCTGACCTTCACAGGCGACACAGTCACTGATGCGGGCACACAGCACCTTTGGGTGCAGGGACCCTGCTCTGAAGTGCAGACCTCTCACCCTGTCTGCACAACCCGGCTTCACATCACTGCTCTTTCTGTTGGGGAAGGCAGCAGGATGCCCTGCGCTTAGGTGGTATGTTAGAGAATCCCTGCTCTCAAGCAGCTCCTCTTCCTCTGCACTGCAAAAGCCAGAAAAAAGAAGAGAAAAATGCTGGGAGCCATGGGGTGTGATGGGTTCTTATGTCCCCTTCAAGAAGCTCAGTAGCATTGTCCTGTAAGCACAAACTCACTGTTTTAAGAACTGTGGAGGTCTCCTGTGTGCTCCCACTCCACACTGCCGTTCCCCTCTCGCTGCCTTCTCTCCTCTGCTGTCCGTAGCAGCAGGCAGTGCCCGCAGCCCTGCTGCTCTTGGCACAGGAGCTGCTCCTGCACTCGGCTGTCTCTGGGCAGTGCTGCCAGGCTGCCACGAGCTGCATCCGTCCCAGGAGCCTGGCCCCGCTCAGGAGCAGAGGCCCAGCTGAACTCACCAATTTCCATGTCCCTTGTGCTCCCTCCTCCTGGGAAATGTGCACTGTCGTCAACCAAAATAATCCCTGATTGTCCCTCTCTGAACCCTAGGAAAGACTGGTGTCAGCACTGTAGTTTGTTTCATCGGGGCATGGTTACTTGGAAGAGCTGGAAATGTCCCACTCAGGAAGCCCCTCTTCCCAACTCTTAGCTAGGCAAGATACATGAATACAAGAATAGAGCTCACTTTCCCAGTGTTCAGGTATTGGTTGATGTCACCCAGTTTGGGATTCTCAGGCTGGTTTAGAAGACCCTGGGCTGCCATGGTATTCTGTGGTGAGCTCCACAGAAACACACAACAGGTGGGATTCCCCTTGCCCAAGCTGAAGTGAGCACAGCAGGGATGCCTGGATGGGAGGTCTTGCTCTATGCTCCCAATCACTGGTCATTCAGGGTGGGTGTCAGCTGCACACACACAAACCCTTGGTGACACTGGAAGGGTCAGAGGTGTTTGAAGGCATGTGCCAGTTTCTGATTGCTATGATCACCATATCTACTTCCTTCTAGAGCATGTGTTGGGACCGGGTAGGGAATTGCTTCCGTCCCCCCAAATGTTATCAGATGCCCACTGCTACCAGAGCTCTATTCGCTAGGAAGCTGGGACATGAGCAGATGCTGACATTGAAATAGTTCATCTCATTCTGTTCAGGCACTTGATTCCCTGACACAGCAATAGGCCATGCTGGATGCCTGGGACGTCCAGCACAGCCGTGTGTCTCTAGCAGATACACCCTGTGACCTACAGGGTAAACGTGTCCCTTTCAAGTGGTTTTGGGCACTCAGGTTTCTCAACAGTGCCCACATCTCTGGATCTCACCACTGTCCTTCAGCCAAGTCCTAGAAGTCTAAGCCAAGCTTACTTCATCAATGAGAGAGGCACATCACACCAAGGTCTCCGCACCCTTAAAACCTTCTAGCTCTCCCTCTCTTGAAACTCTTCGCATCCCTAGATGGCATGAACGGGACTTGGGCCAATGATGACCTCAGGCTGTGAACTCAGGCCAAAGGACTTATTCGCTGTCATCTTGTCTTTCCTGTAGATTGGTTCACCTCTGTCAAGGTAAAGCCTGCTCCTGCCATTCTTTCTGCACAGCCCAGCTCTGTTTCTCCTGAGGCCTCCCCTCCTCCTGGCCTGGGTGAGAATGACGGTGCTGGGGCTGGGGCTGGAGGAAAAATACTCAACTTTGATAATGCTCAGCAGAGGCCACCAACAAAGGAAGATTGTAACACCCAGATCTCTGAGGAAGAACGGAAAGCACATAGCGGTTACATATTATCCTAACAAACAAAGAAGTTTGTTAGCTCAGGAGAAACAAGAACTGCTATTCAGGCTGCTTTGCTGCCAGCCTAACTACAAAATGCTGTCTAAGGATGTTTGAGAATGTGAGAATGAGAAGGATAAGGAAAGTGGGACCACCACATTGAGGAATGAGACCCCCTTCTGGAATGTGCGCATGCACAGTCTTAGAAGGATTCTATGACAGGAAGGTGGAGATTTGCCCGCCCCTGGGCAGCCTCCTGGCATGTACTGGCCTTATGTGACAGGATGCCCCAGGAATAAAACATGAGGGCAGACTCCAGCGGGACAGAGACTCCCAACATCGAGGTCAACGTTGTCTCCTGCAGGGATGTCCGCTATAACTGAGAGCCTGCCAGCCTCTCCACTCCGCTCTCTTGGAGAAATGTGTGGTCTCAGTAGTTCTGCTGGCAAGTATTATTCAGTAAGTAACCGTTTCCTATTCCTTTGTACTTGTACCTATGTTTTTTTGATTAAAGGTGTCAGTGTCAGTAAGTCTGTCTCATCAGATGAGTTTTTATTGCCAAATCCCAAGCCTGTGTGGCACACCTGGTCAGGAACAGAGGCCCAGCTCAACTCATGAATTTCTCCATCCCTCATGCTCCTCCTTCCTGGGGCATGTTCACTGGAATGGACTGAAATAATCAACAGCGGCCCCTGTCTAAGCACTGAAGGAAGATTGATGCCAGCATTGCAGTTGTTCTCATCAGAGGATGGTTATTTGCAAGAGGTGGAAACGTCCCACTCTGCAACACCTGATTCCCATCTCTCAGCTGTACAGGACACCTAGATGGGGACAAGAAGAGGGCTCAGTTTCCCAGAGTTCAGGTATTGACTCAGAAGAGCCAGGCTGGGCTTCTCAGGCTGGCCTAGGAGGCCCTGTGCTGGAGGGGAATTCAAATCCTTCCCATGTGCTCTACCAAAGCACCCAGGAGGTGGGATTCCCCCTGTGCAGGCAGAAGGGAGCACAGCAAGGCTGTGTGCAAGCAAGATGCTGCTCTATGCGCCCTTTAAAATCACTGGGGATGGAGGGGGAAAGCCAGCTGCTCACACACAAGCACATGGTGACACTGAAAGCGAGCGAGGTGCTTGAAGGCATGCACCTACTTCCGTCAAGAGTGTGAGTTGGGGACCAGGTAGGGAGTTGGTGACCTGAAAGGACACCACATGCCCACTGCCACCAGAGCTCCTTGACTAGGCAGCTGAGGCACATGCAGACACTGCAAGCACTTGATGTCGATCAGTGCAGGCACCTGACTCAGTGACACCAAAACAGGCCTGCAGGAACAGGTGGGCTGCCTGGGGTGTCCAGCACAACCCCATGTCTGATCCCATATCAGATACAGCCAGGCACCTATAGGAAAACCAGGACCCTTTGGAACGGTTTCCTGACAGCGCCCAAACAACTGGATGCCACCACTGCCTTAGGCCAAGCCTCCTTATCTCCAGTCAAGCGTGCTTCAGAAATGGGAGAGGCACATCACCCCAAGGTCTCTGCTCTAGTCGCTGCACCCTTAACACCTTCTATCACTCCCTCTGCAGAAACTCTTCACACCCCTAGAGGATATGAAGAGGAAGTGGGCTAAGGGTGACCTCAGGATGCCAAATCACAGGCTGCCCACGTCCACGGACTTCTTCACTGTTGTGATGTTATGATGAAGCAGTCCTGTCCCACATGCTGATCACTGAGGGATGCCACTAATAGCCAGCTGCCGTTTGGCAGCACTGCACTGCTGATCACTGTTCTCAGTGAACCTGATGCTCCATCCACCTCCCTTATAGTTCACTGATCCTCTGCAGATCAGTTCACAATTTGACTAGAAGGAGACTATGAGAAACCTTTTCAATACTCTTGCTAAAGTGAGAGTTCACAAAATCCCCTGCTTTGTCCTTTTGAATACAGGCTTTCCTCTTGAGGCGGGAGGCAACCAGGTTGCTCTGGGAAGGGCTAACTTTACTCTTGTAGCAGGTTGGTAGGTAGTTTCGCCAGGAAAATCTCCTGCCTCCTGTCCCAGTGCTGCTCAGCTACAAAAATTATTGTTAGTTTGTCCTTAAACTCTCTTGAAATTCCCTTTGCTGCTGCTTGTCCTTGTTGTCTCTTGTCCTCTCCTGCCCTTGGCCCCAATCAGACTTTCACCGAGGACAGTGACACCTTCACCTCTAAGCGCAGCCTTGCTGGGGTCCCCAGGCACCGCGCGGGCAGGCCTGCTCCATGGTAGGAGAGGGGTCTGCAGAGAGTGGGGCTGCCTTGGGGACCCTCAGCAACAGGCAGCAGAGCAGGGGCACATTGCAGGCACCTGGCGGTGACAAGAAGGCAAGAGCGTCCCTCCTCCCTGGGGGCAGACGCCTTCTGAGGGCAAGGGCACGCTGGAGATGTGGGGGGCCCTGGACCCTTCCACAAGGCTTCACACACGGTCTGTTTTTCTCCTGCTTTGGAGGTTTTCCCCACAGATTAATTTTTACTAGTAGTCTTACACTTTGCTACTTCTTCCCACGTTTTTCCCACATTTTCCTCTACTTTGATAATTTTCCCATGCTTTCACTTTATTTCCTTCTCTTTCACAAACATTCCCTCCCATGTTTGTGACCATTTTCCCACACTTGTGAAGATTTTCCTACCCTTTTGTCTTTTCCCCAACCTATCCTTTTATTCCCATGCTTTCTCAATATTACCGAGCTCTGTGTTCTTTTTGCACTTTCCTTTTTTTTCCCATCACTTCACTCTTTTTCCACTTTTCTAACCATTCCCGCACTTTTGACTATATTCCTACACTATCGTTCCTTACCCATGTTTTTCCCTATTTTCCAAGATCTGGGCACTTCTCCAATGCTTTTGCACTTTTTCCCACCATTTCAATCTTTTTCCAATGCTTATATTTGCCTTCTATTATTTTCCAACTCTTGCGCTCATTTGCTGCACTTTTCCCTATGCTTCTAGTAATTTTCCCATGCCTTCCCTTCTTCCCCTTCCTTTAAGTGTTCTCCTACACTTGCTATATCCTTGCCAATCATTTCCACTTGTAAAACCTCATTAAAAACCTGTATATATCAATAAAACCCATAACGATTTCTTACATATTAAGATGATAGCTAATGTCTCTTAGCTAGGCATGTACCTAGATGGGGACAAGAACAATTTCTTTACATTTTGATTGCAATTAATAAATAGTATTAACTCCCTTCTCCACTCTTACCACTCAATGCTGTACCCACAGGGCAGGAATTTTGGGGGTGGTAAATGAGTGTGGGCAGAAACAAGCCCATGTGGGGAACCTAAGCACAAGAGTCCCAAGTGTTTTGTCTTTTTGTGGAGGCCGGTTGGGGGTTGGTGTCACATGGAGCTGAGGGGGTGTAAAACGCGGCTGTTCCCATGTGCTGACCTGATGGTCAACAGGAGGCCACGCTGGTGAGGAGAGCCTCAAAGTGGGAGCAACTCGGGGAGCAGGAGGACTCCAAAAAGAGTGAGGAAGTGATGGCCTGGGATGGCAAGGAATAGCCACGGGGTGATGTGGGAAAGAGAAGCTCAGGGAGGGAGCAGTGGGATGCAGGGAGCTCTGCCTTGGGGGTGAACCAAGAGGCAATCGAGAGCACAGGGACGAGGACGGGGGTGGCCTCATGGTGGGTGTCAGCTATGGAGCGCCTGACGAGGGGCAGCCTCTGCAAGGCCTGGGGAGCGCAGAGCTGTGGAGAGGACAACTCATCCTGCGCCCCAGGGACCTGCTCAGGAGTGGGGAGAGGAGGTGCCTGGTGTCCCCATGGCGACTCCCAGGGCTTTGTGATGGGGGTGGCATCACACCCACAGGCCACTGTGATGGGGCAGTCCCCAAGGTGACCGTGTCCCTGCTAGGGTCTTCACTCTGAGGATTGCGGAGCAACCAGCAGGGAGCAACTCCCCTTGGTGCCCGTGCAAGAGGTCCTCAGAGAGGTTCCTAGAGATGGAGAAGGAGCAGCAGGCAAACGCCTGCACCTCATCCATGGAAGGGAACTCCAGTGCGCAAGAGTGCACGAGTGAGGTGAGTGTTGGGGCTGGAGGGAGAGCTGGGAGGCAGGGACAGGACCCGCATGGAGAGCACAGGGGTGGTGGGGAAGGAGCCCTGAGTCAAGATAGCCGGGCAGGAGCTCCTCCAGCGAGGGGACGTGCATTCCTGGGCACGGAAAAAGCAGCCTGACCTGCACTCTCCCCCTGTACTTGATGCTGGTGATGTTGCACCTCAAACACTGTGTTCAATTCTGGGCCCATCACTAGAAAAAGTAAAAATAAAAGCCATGGAGGCACTGGAGTGTGCCCAGAGAGGGGCACCAAAGCTGGTGAAGGCTTTGGAGCATGGACCCTATGAGGAGTGGCTGAGGGAGCTGGGGTTATCTAGGAGCCTCAGGGGAGACATTATTGCTCTGCGCAACAACCTGAGAGGTTTTTGTAGTGAGGCAGGGTTGATCTATTCCCAGAAATAGCTATCTATAAGACAAGAGGGAATGGCTTCAGGTTGCACCAGGAGAGGCTCAGGTTAAATATTAGGAAAACTTTCCAGGTGGAAAGAGTGGTGAAGCATTGGAAGAGGCTGCCCAGGGAAGGGGTAGAATCACTGTCCCTGGCAGCCTTCAAGAAATGCGCAGATAAGGCACTTTAGAGCGATGGTTTAGCAGACATGAGGTTGAGGGGTTTACAGTCGGACTGAATGGTTTTGGAGAACTTTCCCAACATAGTGATTCTATGATTCTCTGATCTGGATTCTCCAAGGCCCACATGAACCTCATGAGCTCTGTACTGAGGGCAGAAAACAGGTCCAGGCTACGCACAGCCGCATTGTGCTCCGCCAGGAGGTGCCCTTCGACACGAGGCTGGGGTTTCCCATGCTTAGGAGCTGCTCGTACCAACACAAGTGTCCCCATCACGGGCCTCCTTCTCCCCACAGGTGGGCCAGCAGGAGCTGCCCGCAGCAGTGCAGCGCAGCGGGACCCCGGCTTCGTCCCACCAAAGGGACCGGCTGTCGCCGCTGCCCGGCCCTCAGGGCTCGCACACCTGTGAACACGGCATCGCACAGGTACAGAGCTGAGCGGCGGTGGAGGCCGAGCCTCTGCCTGACTCCCCATGGGGCCAAGAAGCAGGTGGGACGTGCTGGGAGACACCAGGAGGTCTCTGTGCCCGGCAGGCCGAGCGCTGCTCTGCACGGCAGCCTGCACGCACCCGCCTCGGGCTCTCCGAGGAGCTGCCTTTGCCCAAGGCTTGCCCATAGGCACGAGCTCTCTCCCCAGGCAGCCTTTGGGAGCAGGGCAGCAGCCAACTGCATGGCAGAGCCATCGTCAAGGGGGTCAGAGGCTGCCGGAGGTTTCCCGTTGGGAAGGATGGAGGGAGGGACCAAGGACAGCAGTAAGGACTGCCTTTGTGGTGGCCTTCATTGCAGGTTGTGGAGGAGAAGGCCAGCGATGTCCCCTCCACAGTGCAAGAGCCGCAGCCCTCCACCAGCCTTGGAAGGCCTCAGGAAACGCCATCGCCCTCTCCACGGGAGCCAACACAGCCTGATGCCAATAGAGCTAGGATGGAGCTCGCTGTACCTGTGCCACCACACGCACTGGCACGCGTCATCCATCAAGACGCCCAGGCAAGATCATGGCAGCTCCAGAGCATAGAGTGGCGCCCCAGCACATCATCTTCTGCACCTCAGACAGGGCCTGATCCCTACAGTCATCGGGGACAATTCCAGTGCAGCATTCCTAGCTGGCCGAGCTGGCCTAGTGCACTAAGCTGCCCAACTGGGCCAGTGAGAGTACGGACATCACGGACATGGCAGCAGCCCTTGGAGATCACGTGCCACCTCCAAGGAAGGCCAGTGCACGTGCATGAAGACAACACTGCACGCTACCTGGCTGTGCTCAGCATCAGAACAGAGTCGCTGGAGGAGCTGGAGAGGAGCTGCCTGCAGCGCACTGGACAGAGCTTGGCCCAGCTCCGAGAAGGAGCTTTTCCAATGAGGGAGCAGAACCTGAGAGAGAGCCAGGGCGAGCAGGAGGAGGGCCGTGACAACCGTTTGTCCCTGACGCTGGCAGGATCACTCAATGCCAAACCCAAGGAGGTGAGTGCAAGGGAGTGCTGGGCCACGGGGGAGCCCTCCCGGTGCTGTGGCCAGCAGCTGTGCCGCGCCGTGCGGGACAGCCGGCTTGTCAAAGCACTGGCGGAGCCCCACGAGGCCTTTCCTCCCTTCACAAACCTCCCTCTCTCCTTCCAGCTCCTCGCCAGAAACTCCTTCTATGACCTCTGGAAACCAGAGATCGCGCGAGTGGAGCTCCTCAAAGGTGCAAGCTGCAAGTGGGAGGTGCTGGACCGGCTCTATGCTCATGCGCCCACGCGGGAGGCGCCGAGAGGCAAGAGAGGCCTGGGAGCCCTGCAGGAGGGAGCAGAGGACACTGATGATGAGGAGGAGGCTGGGGAAGAGCTCGTGCAAGGGGGGGAGGTAGAGGAAATTAACTCCTTGCCCTGGGTCAGAGCCAGCCTCTGCAGCCCGGCTGTGGACGAGGACACGGAGCACGAGAAGGTGTCCTGCTCGCCCCACGTCAGCACCACAGAGGCTGTGAGCGAGGCACCTGGCACTGTGGAGAGCCCCTCTCTGGAGCCAGCAGTGCCCAGGGGCGGTGAGCCAGGAGCACCTCCTTTGGCCAACAGCTTTCTGCACGCAGAGGACAGCGTGCCTGTCCCACCAGCAGCAAGTGCAGGAGCAGAACCGGAGGCCTCCCCTGCATCCAGTGACTGCATCCAGCATGCAGGGGAAAATGCTCCTCCGTCCCCATCAGTTCCTGCAGAAACTGCACAGGAGGCCTCTCCCTTGACTGAAACCCCTTGGGATGAGATGAGCAGCAGCCCGTCTCCCAAGGAAACCCTGCTGCAGGAAACAACAGCAGCAGCTTCTCCCCCAGCTGCAGGTCCTGCTCCCCAGGTGAGCAAGCAGCACCTCCCCTGTCCCCACCATCCCCGGGAGCTGCCGTGGGAGCTGTGTGGGGGGTGCCCAGAGCTGCCCCATCTCATCAGAGCCCCCCTGCCCATGGCATCCCACTGTCACTCCCAGGCATTTGCCCTCTGCCATGTCTCCATGGGGAGATGCCGGCTCCTCTCTGTTTCCCAGTGCCAAAGGCACAGCGATGAAGTCTGCTCCAGCCCACGTCACATTCAGCCTTGGGGTCTGGATGCTGAGCAAGGAGGGAAGAGACAGCCCCAGCAGCAGCCCCCTCCACACCAGGGCACAAGCCCCCTTGTGCCACACACGCCCCCAGCTGCCTCCATTCCCCCTGCCCAGCCCTGCTACTATGGCCCCACAACCAGCCTTGTCCCATTGCCGTGCCAGCCGCAGGTCCCTTCCCTTGGGACGAGCAGCCATTGGCAGCCTCCTCTGATCCAAACCCTTTGCCATTGTGCAGCCTGGGGCACTGGGACCCTCAGCAGGGCCAGCTGATGGCTGACGGGTGTGTGTTCTTGCTCTGCCCATGCAGGTGGCCTTGGAGCCCCGAGAGGAGGAGGAGGAGCCCTCCTCCTGCAGCCCCACACCCGACATTGAGCCAGGTACGTACCCGAGTGGAGAGCCCTGCTGGGGACAGTGGCCTGTCCTGGCACAGGGGGCGGCACCGAGGGCGGCAGCAGGAAGCGCTCGGGAGGTGCTGTGCCGAGGACAGAACCCCTCAGGAAGCCCTTGGCGGCAGGGACAGGCAGGTGCAGCCCTGCGCCCTGCAGCCCATTGCCCACAGCTCTGCTTCCCACCGCAGGCATCGCTGCCCTTCCGGACGTCACGGCTCCCCGGCGATGGCACTCGCGGCTCAGGACGGCGCTTCGGGCTCTGTGCAGAGCGTTCTGCTGCTGCTCCATCGTGGGGCAGCGAGAGGAGCAGCGAGCAGATGCACGTGCCAGACAGGTCCCCTGAGATGGGGGCTGGCGCAGAGCCGAGACAGAGCGACAGGCGCTGTGTCCTGGGGGCTTCAGAGATGCTCCCATATCGTGTCCCATAGCATCCGGGTGCCCACACAAGCTGTAGTCGCCAATAGCCATCCCCTGCTTCAAATAAACCCCTTTGGTAGCTTTTTCTCCCCATGTCAATTGGTGTCAGAAAATCTCCAGGGAGACAAGTGGGGCTGTGGGGCCATAAGGCCATGGGGCGACTCCTGACTCCACTCTGGTCTTGGTGGCTGGGGTGGGCAGTAGAGCCAGGCAAACAGGGCTCTCCACCACTGCTACTGCTGGCATGTGTCTGTGCTCTTTAATGGATCTTGGAGTGACCCCAGGGTTCTTGCA
Organism: Tinamus guttatus; assembly: GCF_059628265.1. Lineage (NCBI taxonomy): Eukaryota > Metazoa > Chordata > Aves > Tinamiformes > Tinamidae > Tinamus > Tinamus guttatus. The sequence goes on along the minus strand of NW_028289694.1, from coordinate 248,666 downwards.
ATAGCAGAAGTTTTCAGGTTTGCAGTAGCTCCAGCCTGTGGTGTTTCACTGTGAGTGCATGAAACACTCTCCAGTCCTCCTCCCTGGGCCTCCTAGGTCCCCACTGCCTCTCCAGGGATTGAACAGACTTTCTTTGGGCTTCCCTGGATTTAGTGCTTTGTCCTTGGGTGACCCTACCATGGACTGCCCCTTGTTTGGTGAGGCGTTTGCAGATGGCAACATAGCGATCACAGACCGTGACTGTGAGGAAAGAAAACTCTCCTGCAAACAAGACAACCAGAAAGACCTGGACAGCACATCCCAAATAGCAAATGTCCCTGGTGTCCTAGAATTGGCCATGGATTTGAGGAGAATGGTAGAGATGGATGCAAGGTCAAAAAGGGAGAGATTGAGGAGGAAGTGTGGGAAAAATGAGAAAGGGGAAATTAGAGAAACACTAGGGCCTAAGAGAAGTTAAGGCATTACAGACATAACCACCTACAGGATGGTTGGTATGTGTGGAGTTTACTTCTCCATGATTCCCTTGACGCAATCTGCCCTCCTAGCACACACTGATAGGAGTAAATGAAGAGTGGAACAGAACGGAGACACCATGGCCAAACATTACTGGCTTCTCTACAGAGGTGGCAATCTGATGGTGCCATGCAGACGATGAATGAGGGAGAATGGAGGGTGGAGCAAAGCAAAGGCACAGCAGCCAAACTCTGTTGAACTCCCTGCAGAGGTGGCAACTTGATGGTGCCATGTAGCTGGTAAGTCACATCATTGTATAATAAGATGTCTGAGGCTAGGCCAGCAATAGTGGCAGATCACTCCCTTTCCATGGACTTCACTCAAACTTTTCCTCATTCTACTTTCATTATAATACCAACACCCCATTCCAAAAGTTACCTGCCTCCAAGGAACGACCACTCCTCACTGAGCATGTTCTCTGGATTTTTGATTAACCCAAGACTTTTAAACCAATCAATAACGAAAGTAAGTATGACTAGAGTCACTCAAGTTCCACCTGAATGTAAAAGAAAATATAGAAAAGGTGAACTGAGAGAAATAGGAGGAAGAAAAAGAAAGAGGGAGGACGAGGGAAGAAGGAAGAGGGGAGAGGTAAGACTCCATCGTAACTTCTGGATCAGGACGCTGCCTGAGGAGACTCCCTAAGGTTGACAGACTTCTCCCATCTTCTGGAGTGAGTGATGATTGTGCATTTGTATATTAGAGCGAGCTAAAAACTCCACACAGTAGTAGAGAATTTTCTCTACTGACATCCAAAACCTGCTTTGTAAATGTTGCATTTGAATAAATCATGCTATTTGTGAACTCAACTACTTGTTTTGAAGGCAATTGGACCCACAATAGGCAGACCGTGAAGCTGGTACAAGGGACCTCCCCGCCTGTCTGCACCAGACCCCGCTGCCGGCCGCGCTGCTGCTGGGACAGGAGCGGCCTCAGAGCCCGTCCCCAGCCATGGGCCAGCGCTGGCCTCGCAGCTGCTCTGCCAGCAGGGACCTCCCAAGGAACTGCCCAGCCAGGCGCCTCTTGCTGGCCTGCCCGGGACTCAGCAAAGAGCGGAGCTCACGGTCACCCTCACAGACATGGATGGACCTGCTAATGCCTGGTGCTGTCCAGTCAGGAGCACAGACAATGTGACCCCCCTCCCAAGCAGGAGCAGTGCCATGTGCCTGCTGCTGGCCTCCCAGGTGCTTGCAAACATTGACTTGACCATCATCTGACTAGATGATCTCCAAACATCCCTTGCAACCAGAGGAAGGTGCCTTCTCTCACTCAATCCCCCTTGAAGCTGCTTATGAGACAGCAATGTCCCCTTGCTGCCAAGAAGGCCAGTGGTCTCTGGGGTGCAATAGGAAGACTGTTACCAGGAGGACAAGAGAGGTCATCCTGCCTCTCTACTAAGTCCTGGGGAGGCCACCCCTTGAGTCGTGTGTCCAGCGCTGGGCGCCCCAGTACAAGAGGGACATGAAGCTACTGGAGAGAGCCCAGTATATGTCTATCTATGTCTAAAGTTGATCAGGGAGCTGGAGCATCTCTCCTATGAGAAGAAGGTGAGAGAACTGGGCCTGTTTTAGCCTGGAGAAGAGAAGGCTGAGAGGGGATCTTATCAGGGTGTGCAAATACTTGAAGGGAGGATGCCAAGAGCAGAAGAGGATGGCCCAGACTCTTTTTAGTGGTGACCAGTGATGGCACAAGAGGCAACAGACACAAATTGAAGCACAGGAAGTTCTGCCTGAATGTGAGGAAAAGCATCTTGACCGTGAAGGTGACAGAGTACTGGCATGGGGTGCCCAGAAACGTTATGGAGACTCCTTCTGTGGAGATATTCGAGACCTGCCTGGACAGGATCCTGTGCATCGTGCTGTAGGTGACACTGCTTGATCAAGGGGTTTGAACTAGATCATCTGCAAAGCTCCTTCCTACCTCAAACATTCTGTGATTCTATAAATGGTCTCCACTGGAATAGATCAGCTTTTTGAGCTGTAGGGACCTGCCTGTCCCTCAGCTTTATTGTGAGTGCTGCTCTAGTAGGATAGAAGGCATCCAGGGACATTAAAGATGACCAAGGATTTACCTGACCAGGCCTCCCGCTGAAGCTCTATCTCCAGGGATTCCATTAGGACTTTAGGCCAGGACCTTGCAAGCAGACCATGTGCATGCTTAACCTGGTAAGGGGGAATCCCACCTGCCATGTATTTGTGGAGTTCATGAGTTAGCTGAATCCTTCCCCAAACCTGGCGCTTCTGAACAGACATGTGGAGCCCCAATAAGCCATCTGAATAAGTCATCTAAATCATATATGCACCATGTATCAACAAGCTCCCTTCTTATCCTAGAGATGTGAATCAGGACTTCCCGTGGGACATTTCTAACTTTGGTAGATAATCATTATCTGATGAAATAAACTGCAATGTTGGAATCTGTATCCCTGTACTCTTTAGAGAAGGAAAACAGGTTACTCTACTTGAGGGAACATATCCCAGAGGGAGGAATCCCAAGGGACAGAGTAATTCATGAATTCAGATGGGCTGCAGCTCGTGGCAGCCTGTCAGCACTGCCCAGAGACAGCCGAGTGCAGGAGCAGCTCCTGTGCCAAGAGCAGCAGGGCTGCGGGCACTGCCTGCTGCTGCGGACAGCAGAGGAGAGAGGACAGAGAGGTGAACGGCAGCGTGGAGTGGGAGGACAGAGGAGAGCTCATGGTGGGAGCAATCTGTGACACGGTAAGTCACCAGCTGCAGGGTAATGCTACTGAGGTTTCTGGAGGGGTCTGCAGCACCCCTCCCAGCTGAGGACTTTTTTTTTTTTTTTTTTTTGAGGACTGTTCTCCCTGCTTCTACTTTGCATACAAGGAGATGCTTCAGAACAGAAATTCCCTGTCCCAACATCACAAGGTCAGGGCATCATGGCTGCTTCTTCTGGAGCTGGTGCAAGACAGTGAGGGCAATGTGGGCACACAGGTTCTTCAGAGCACTGTTCTTCAGAGCAGTGTCCATGCGCCCCAGGGTGCTGTGTGCCCGGGGCAGTGATTCTGTGAGGATCAGCACTCAGCCTGCCAGGGCGTTGCACGGAGAAGCTCTGGGTGGGAGGAGAGATCCCCCCTGGGCAGGTTCATTCTCCTGCTGAGAGGCTGCTGTGTGGGGTCAGGGCTGCTCACAGCTCAGCCTCACCCACACAACATATCTGGAAGGGTCTTTTCAAGAGGACACTCTTGGGAAGCTTCTATGAAAGGGAAGGCAATATCCAGAGGCTAGGATTTTGTTTTGTATCTTTGACAAGGCAGCAAATGAATGGGACATTTTAGCTTTAGATGCCTGAAGGAGAGTTCTGCAGTGCTGCTCTGAGGGATCAATAGGTCTGCGAGGACCCCAGAATATTCCTTCAACTGCCTTTTCACCTGTGGGCAGCAGCAATATCCCCTTTGCAGCTCTCCTCATTCTCATTGTGCTTAGTCTCACTCCGCTCTCAAGGGGAAGGGCTCCAGGGCATTTCTGACCTCCTCTGCAGTCAGATTTCCAGAACAGCAGAGCTGCCTCTCTCCTGCCACATGCCCATTTCCCATTGCAAGGCACAGGGTCTGAGAACCACTGCCCTGGAAGTCCACCCTGTCTAGGAGGTGCAACCTGGGGACGGTCCTGCTCTGTCTCTCTGCCCTCCCTTGGCAGCAGTCACAGTGTTTCTCCTTGTTTCCCTGCCTCTCCTTTCTGCTCTTGTCCTGGCAATCAGCTGGGGCTTCAGCTACAAATTCAGATACTCACCCTGAGGTCCTGCCATGGAGGTGTCTGAAGAGGGGCAATGTGCCCAGGGTGTTGGCAGTGTCATTGGAGGGGCTGCAAAAGGGGTTGACTCTCCCTTTAGGAGACCCTGTGACTGTCAGGACACGTGACTGTCTCTGTTGTCCTGCTGGGGTTGTGAGGTGCCCTGCATAAATGGACTCAGTGCACAGAGTCTTTGCCATGTCAGGAGCAGTGTCCTGTTCTCTCCAACAAATATTCACCTTAAACTTGGAGGGAGAGCAAAGTTAAATGAGTGCTTTAAAACCAGTCTTCTATGATCGCAGCAGAGTCCAGGTTTGTCTGGAGGAACAAGGCAGATGGACTCAACAGCACTCCTCACTGTTCCCTAAGCAGCAGAGAGCCCATTTCCATCTCCAGTCTGCTTAATGTTCACCTTTTCAGAAATAGACATCTGTCTTTATTTGCATGCCAATAAAGACATGCAAAGAACCTGACGAGATATGGTGACAGAATCTAAAAATTTCCAAAATACGTAATTCTAAAACAAAATGCTAAAACGCCCTGCTGCACCGCAAACTCCATGGGAGTGTGTGTGGCAATATGAAAAGACCCTTTATCTTAAAGGTGGATGTCCTGTGACATCAACTCCGAAAAGGACAGATATCAAGAACCAGTCCTTTATACACATTGGCATAGAGTAACTCAGGCTGCGGCTCCACCCAGAACACTCAGGTGAAGCAGAGACTGAGGAGCTGACTGAAGGTGACAGTGAGAAGAAGAAATTACTGTGAGTTGGGATGGGGTCCAGAAGCATTTCTGTGAAAAATGGAAGGTTTATTTCAGAGAAAATTCTTGTAAGCTGTTATTGCCTTTTTTCCCTACACAGTTTTCCTGAGCCCAATAGAACAGATGTCCAACAGCAGCTCCATCAACGAGTTCCTCCTCCTGCCATTCGCAGACACACGGGAGCTGCAGCTCTTGCACTTCTCACTCTTCCTGGCCATCTACCTGGCTGCCCTCCTGGCCAACGGCCTCATCATCACAGCTGTAGCCTGCGACCACCACCTCCACACCCCCATGTACTTCTTCCTCTTCAACCTCTCCCTCCTCGACCTTGGATCCATTTCTACCACCGTCCCCAAATCCATGGCCAATTCCCTCTGGGACAGCAGGGACATTTCCTACTTGGGTTGTGCTACCCAGATATTTTTCTTTGTCTTCTTTATCTCAGCAGAGTATTATCTCCTCACTGTGATGGCCTATGACCGCTACGTTGCCATTTCCAAACCCTTGCACTACGGGACCATCATGGACAGCAGAGCTTGTGTCAGAATGGCGGCAGCTGCCTGGGCCAGTGGTTTCCTCAATGCTCTCCTGCACACTGGGAACACATTTTCCCTGACACTCTGCCAAGGCAATGTGGTGCAGCAGTTCTTCTGTGAGATCCCTCAGATCCTCAAGCTCTCCTGCTCACACTCCTACCTCAGGGAAGTTGGGATTATTGTGCTTACTGGCTGTTTATCCTTTGGGTGTTTCACTTTCATTGTGGTGTCCTATGTGCAGATCTTCAGAGCTGTGCTGAGGATCCCTTCTGAGCAGGGCCGGCACAAAGCCTATTCCATGTGCCTCCCGCACCTGGCCGTGGTCTCCCTGTTTGTCAGCACAGGTGCATTTGCCTACCTGAAGCCCCCCTCCATCTCCTCACCATCTCTGGATCTGGTGCTGGCCGTTCTGTACTCGGTGGTGCCTCCAGCAGTGAACCCCCTCATCTACAGCATGAGGAACAAGGAGCTCAAGGATGCCATTAGGAAAGTGATTTCATGGACCTTTTTAAGCAGTGGTAATTTTTCCACATCTCTCCACAGATGACTCTTTCTGTATCCCATAACTGGATTGAGCATTGTTTCTTCATGTTATTTTTATTGACTTTTACTAGTGATAATAAATGTTATGGTGTTGCTACACAACTACTTGTATTCATTCCCCTTTTTACGGTGCCTGCTCTGTCTCACCTGATACCCTAAATTGTGTTGAATGCTGGACAAGGACTGGCTCCCTAACAGTATCTCTGTAATAGAGTAATTTCTACCAGTACATTGCGTGAAAGCTGGGCTTTTCCTCCAAAGCTGGTGTCAAGAATAGGCCCAAGGACTTGCACCCCTCAAGGGCCTGCTGCACAGGATTCTCCATGGGTTCAGCAACACAGAGCTCAGAATCATGTAATGACCTTTCAGAGACCAAGGGCTGGTTTGAGAATTCCCCTATCAGACTCCAAGGATAGTGGAGACGCTGAATGGTCATGGATTTACACATGCACAGCTCTCCTACGTATTAAGGCACAGTGTCAGATGGCTGTTCTCATGGAGGGGAAGCTGGAGGTGTCAGGAGAGCACAGGGATCCTCCTGGGACAGCATATGCCTGGGATGGACTGTGAGTAGAGCCTCATAAAGGGAGAGGTCCTCAAAGATGGAGTTTCTCAGAGGTAAAGCACTGGGTATTCGCAGGCAAAAGAGGACTCTGCAGTCTCAGGAGAGGCAGTGAGGACTCACCTGTCAGGAAGAAGGGACAACGGAGAGCCCTCTGGGTCACCATCTATCACACACCAGGGGCAGGATGTATAGGCACAGCTGGACACAACGAGCACCCTTGGAAATGCTCTGCAGTCCAGGTGCCCTGGACTGTGCAGTCATCTGCAGTTCCCTGGAAGGATTAGAGGTCGTGATACCCATTTTGTCAGGTCTGACTCCTACCCCCAGTCACAGGGGCAATGAAATGTCACCCTTAGCCACTTTATTCCCCCCTCTCCCCCCTCCATATCCTTCCCAGCTCTGGATCTCTCTGTACTGGTCATTCTGTACTCAGTGGTGCCTCCAGCACTGAACCCCCTTGTCTACAGCATGAGGAACAAGGAGCTCAAGGGGGCACTGAGGAAACTTCCTCAATGGGTACAATGTCCGTGCCAAAAACTGTCCTGTGTGCAGTCACTTGTCATTCCCATGTACTTGGTATTAAACCTGTGCTCTTCACTTATATCTTTATGAGTTTTTACTCTTACATTCCTGAATAAAACAATAATAAATAATTATTTAAAATACAATAGAGCACTACAGCAGGAACAAAAGGCTGACTAGGGAAAATACGGGCCTGCTGCTAAATGGGCTAAGAGCCCTGGTGAGAGAGGACACAGAAAAGGCCACCTTTGCCTCAGGCTTTAGTGCCAAGAGTGACCCTCAGGAATCCTAGGCCCTGGAGACCATGGAGAAATGGAGAAAGGAAGACTTTCCCTTGCTGGAGGAGGATCTGAGCAGGGCTCCCTTCAGCAAACTGGACACCCACAAAACCATGGGCTCTGAGGGGACTCTCTTGCACTGTTCAGTGCCCACGTCTGACAGAGCTCCATGAACTGGAGAAATCGAGTCCCTCCTGTTACACTGCTTGTACCTCTGGCCCTTGGCAAGTGACCTTCACACATCAGACACCCTCTGAGCACTGCCTGATAGATGCAAAAAGGGGCTCACATTGGAATGCTGCATTTATGGCACTGCATCTCGCACTGCTTTCATGCCTCCTGATGGTTAGCTTGCTTCCCTTTACCCCTTCTCTGTTTGTCACACTGCACCACTGCATGGGTCACGATCACATCTCAAAGTGCACAAGTGGCAGTTTCTCCTCTGGTGTTATTCCTGTGTTTCACACCTCAGACAACTTCACCTGCCACCTGCATGGTCAAAGTGACAACTGGGAATAGAAGAAGCTGAGTGCAAGGAAGGACCTTGCTCTACCTTGCTTGGTCTTGTTACAGGCATTGCCTGGTTCAGGATGGGCTGCTTTTTCTTGGAGAGCAGCAAGAGAAGAGGCATCTTTCCCTTCTTTTAAAAGTCATCAGGCAATAATTTGCATCCTGCTTGTAACGCACACTTGTTACTCAGGGCCATAAGGGCCAGGGGGCTTGGGGCATGCAAAGGAGCATGATGAGAAAGAAGAGCACCTGCACAGCTCTGGGGCACACGGGGCAATGGAAAGAACCAGACACCACTGGAAGGAATGGTCTTATTTCACTATTAATATTAAGGCAGTACAGAATAATACATTTAACAAAATAAGCTTATTACAAACTCAGGTTTAGCAACAGACAAAATAGGCAAGCTAATGCACCTAACCATTACTATATGAGAAAGAGAATAGTGATTAAAAGATACATCACCAATTGCCAAGATACGTTACTGTCATACAGATTGACAGTCACTGGGGAGTCCCTCTTGTGGCAAGGATTTTGAGAACCTTCCTGGCGACTGGGAGGTCTTACGTGCTGCTTCCACTCATGAGGTCTCCAAAATCACAGCAAGAGTGTCCATCTTTTATAGAGTAAAATCAGCAGATCATGATAACTTGCTTTTTGTTTGTGAGTGGCAACATCTGATGTGGCATACTTTCCCTATCATGTGGGATGGGGATCTGGTCAGAGCCCAGGCCTCGGATGGGAGGGTTCCCTTCAAGGTCAAAAACAGCCGCATGAGAGCTTTAAAAAGCTACAGTTTAATAAGCCTCCATGCAAGCTGGCATGAGCAATTCTACAGGCGAGTGTTGTGTACTGCAAAGGCATTGCCGTATTCATCTCTAAGTCAACCCCGACTCGGGCCTGTCGTTCAGGCCCTGGCACTTCAGTTCCTCTTGTTGCACTCTGTTGTGATACACAAGGTTATATTCGCCCCAAGTGAAGAAATATCACTTGAAGGGTAGAGCAGTGGTGCTACAGGGCACCCAGAGCGAGTCTGTCACCACCCATGGCTTTGTATTTCAAGAAGCACACACGGAGGATGGAAAAGCCATCAAGGAAGGGAAGGAGAACCTCTTGTGAGAACTTGCTGGGAAAGCAGATTGGATGTCCATAGTCTGCAGGGACACAGGAGCAGGTCTAGGATGACCTGTGGTAGAGATGGCCAAGGGCACTGCCAAGGCCCCAACAGAATGGAGGTCTTTATCCTCTTGACTATGGCTGTTGTGTCTGTCACTGAGGCCTACCCCGAATCATCAGGACTTCTTTGCCCCCTTTATCCTTCTAGGGACCCTGGGAGGTGTCGTGTGTTTGTCCTGCACTCAGCATTGTACACCCTCACCCAAACACTGATGTCAGGAAGAGACATGGGCAACAAATGGAGGAAAGGATCTCCCTTTCCAGGGTTTCTCTGCCTGTGCTCTGCCATTTTCCCTGATAAAACACATCAAGGGTGTATTTGGCATCAGTGTCACATGAGTACTTCCTCTACCTAACTATTACCAGTGATTATATTTTTTAGCTTTAATCAGCCTCTCGTGAGTTGTTGTAGTTAATGGCCTCAGTGGGATCCATTAATGCTCTACAAAACTTTAGGGTTTCCTTCTGACTTTGACTTCTTCCCGGATTTCTTCAATCTCCTTTCAATAGCTGCAATTCACGGACTCAGCTCCAAGTAGTGCATGAAGATCATTAAAAAGCAAAAAGCCCTGATAAAACCGAACTCTCTCTACTATTTCCTTCAAGTGTCCATGGCTAATTGGAGAGGTTTGGGGAGTGTAGCTGAAAGCTAAAGACAACAATCATATACAAGTATTTCATCTTTTTAAAGTTTTCTATTATTGTTCTAAAGAATAGGTAACAGCACAGTATCCAATTCATAGTCATCCAGAGTGACTCCTAATGAAGGCAGCACGTGTAGGAAAGCAGTGTCCCAGTCATCAGGCATTGTATGCACAATCCCCAGCCCTACCATTTCCCTCATCAGCCTCTCAGGAATTTAAATCACTCATGTTGAAAGCCAGCCTCAGTCCACCTAAGTCTGCTTAGGCTGCTAACTCAATGTTATAGCTCACCTGCCCCAATTCTCACCTGCTTTACTTAGACAACTGGCTGCCAACAGACACAGGGGGATTTTCTTTTAGCTACAAAAAAAAACAAAAAAAAATAAAGCAGAGTATAGTTTCATGGAAAATAATGACACTCTTTGAACGTATGCTAGGTCCATACAATCCGTACATATAGTAAGGACTTGGCTATTGGGGCAGACTGCAGAAGGACAGAGGAAGCTTTAACCTCCCTAAAGGGCAAACCAGCCGCTGGGTCTCTGAGTGAACAGAGTATTGGGAGGAGTCACAATGTGTCCAGATAGTGCCCTAAAGGGGATGCTAGAAATTGCCAGTCTAAACAGGACATGTGGGAATGGGAGACTTAGGTAGACGCACAGGAGACAGGGGAGAGAATGGGCCAAGACCCCCAGCACGAAGAGCTGGGCTCACAGCATCACTGATGAGCTGCCACAGACTGAATAAGCAACCCAAAGAAGTCCTTCCTTTGACAGTGACCTGGAAAGCCACATCTCTGACAGGGTTCCAGGGAGATGGGGTTTCTCTTCTTTAACATGGTCCCCAGGACTCTGCAGAGATGAGGAAGAGCATGAAGGGAGTTTGCAGGGATATTCGCCAGCTTCATCAGCTGCAGAGCAGGGAGCTGGTCATCTCACAAACTGCTGATTGAGTCAAATGAGATGGGGACTGATGAGTGAGATGGGGACTGCTGGATCAACACCCGCAGCCTGGACCTCAGTTCTTGTTCCCAGGGATCCTGCTGCTCTCCAACAAGGCTCCCAGCTTGGGGAGCTCCTTCCCGAGGTGTCACACAGAAACTGTCACTGCAAAGACCCCTGTGGATCCTGGGCTGTGGCAGTGGCTGCTCAGGGCTGGAGGCTGCTGCAGGAGTCCTGCCTGAGGGTCCCACCTTGCTCAGGGGACAACGTGGCAGCCAGGACTCCTGGGGCTGGGGCTTCCCCGAGCCCCAGGGCTCCCGTGGGGCAGCTCCAACCCTTGTGTGGGTGCTGGGGGCAGAAGGAGAGAATCCAGGGCAGGTTTCCCTGGCACTGGCTGCCCCTCTTCTCCCCCACGCCGGGGTGGGCAGTGCTGGCTGAGCCCAACACAGCAGCTCACACAGCCTCCCAGCCCCCCACACCAGCACCCCCAGCACCCGCAGCCCTGAGCTGGGCTCCCCTCCCTGCCCCAGCCCCGCACAGCCCCCAGCACAGCCAGGAGCCCCACGGGGCCTCACAGCCAATGGCTGCGCTGGGCACGAGGAGGTCACTGCTGCCGCAGCCCCTGATAGGCCAGCTGCAGGGAGAGGGCGTGGCTGCTGCTTGGGAGGTCCCCGCTGCGGGCAGAGCTGATTGGGCAGCAGCAGGGCTGGCTCTGCCTGGTGACTGTGAGGTCACCGCTCCCGCAGCGCCTCATTGGGCAGCAGCCGGGCCCTGCGGGGCTCTGCGCTGCTGAGATCATCTCCGCGGAGCAGCTGCTGAGCCCGGGCTGGGCTCCTGGCGGGGAAGGGCTGGGGAGGCCATTGCTGCCCTGGAGGGCAGGGCCAGAGAGCTGGGCGGGACGGCGCTGTGACGTCATGTCTTTGTGAGCGCCTGATTGGCCAGCAGCAGGCAGGCAGGCGTGGGCGGTGGGTGGGGGGTCTCTGTGGTCAGAGGAGCTGAGAGGGCAGCAGTGGTTCCTGTGTGGGGAAGGGGTTTGAGGAAGCTGCTGTCTCTGAAGGCCACAGGCAGCAGCAGGGATGTGGTGGGTTTGCACCTGTGAGGTCACCTCCGTGTGAGCAGCTGGGTTTGGGGTTTAGGCTTTGGGGTTGTGATCAGTGGTGCAGAGCCTAGTTGGAGACCTGCAACTATTGGTATCAGGAGTCAGTCAAAGCCTGTTCAGTTTATTAACCAGTGACCTGAATGGACAGAGTGCACCCTCAGCAAGTTTTCTGAGGATAGAAAAGTGGGAGGAATGGCTGATACCCCAGAGGTCTGTGCAGGCTTTAAAAGGGACCTGGCAGCCTGGAGAGTTGGGGGCAGAGGAACCTCATGAAGTTCAACATGGGCAAGTGCAGGGTCTTGCAGCTAGGGAGGAATAACCCCATGCACCAGGACAGGCTGGGGGTTGACCTGTTGGAGAGCAGCTCCACAAAAAGTGACCTGGGAATCGTGGTTGGCAACAAATTGACCATGAGCCATCAGTGTGTCCCTGTGACCACTGATACTGGTGGCTGAGGTCTGACAGTACTCAGAGTGCGCCCACAATACTGCAATGGCAGCAGTGGCCACTAGCTGCAGGATGCAGTGTTTCACTGCGGGTGCAGGAGTCGCCCTCCACTGCCCCTTCCCTGGGCCTCCTGGGTCCCCACTGCCTCTCTGGGGATTGCAGAGCCCTCCTTTCCCCATGTGCACCTGGGTTTAGTGCTCTACCTTCTGGTCCCTGCACTGTGAGTCATCCCTGTTTCGTTAAAGCTGCACTCAGTGCCCACTCCCAGGCAAACCCTGTGCCTGGAGATCCCTGGGGGTTCTCTCATCAGCACAGTCACGTGTGGGGCAGCCTGGCACAGGCAATGCAGAGACCATTGCCTGTCTGCAGTGGTCACTGAGAGATGAACCCTAGACTGAGGCTAACAGATCACCCTGGAATGCTGAGGTCATCCCCTGGATCTCATGGAGTTCACAAGGAGAAGAGCAGGCCCATTTGTGGTTGCACACCCTTGGGCATATTTTTTGATTCCTGTTTCTAAAGAGAGGCCAGATTCAGGACCATCATAGGGCAGATCCCCTTTTATCATGGAAATGTTATTCTGGAATCCAGATGTGGCTTAAGGAAGCCCAAGGACAGGTCCTGCCTGTTCTCCCAAGGTATGAGGAAAAACAAGCCTCTCTTCTCAGGTCTATCTCTACCAGGTTATGAGATTTCCTGGGCCATATCTGCAGAATAAAGCGTGGAAGGACAGCACAGAAATGAGGAGGCCAACTCTAAATAGAGAAAGTCCTGATGCCCTTCTGGAATGTGTCTTCAGGAAAGATGAACTGCCATGGGAAGGCTGCCTCTAGACTTTTCTTCAATTCACTCATGTTTAGTTTTGTGTGTTGGAGCTTTGCATGGAACCGTGGAAACGTGTGCTGACACTTGGTTGCCACTTCTCTCATATTAGAGAGATTTGATATCACACTCTAGTCATAGCCACAAGAGCTGAGATCTCCTAAACAACACTGGACCCCTGGTCTCAGCCCACCTGCCCTTGTCCCGCCGTGACTCTGTACCCCAGAGGTCCCTTGGTGTCAGTGCTGGAAAAGACGCTGCAGAGGGAAACTCTCCTCCCTGCACTGGGCACATCCAAGGGAGCTCAAAGAAGCGGCTCAGAGAATCCCCCCTCTCTGCTAGTGAAGTGGGAAGCCTGGCTTCCTGCTTTATCATGGTCTATGTTTAAGTGCTAGAGGAGAGATTCCTGTGCAGACGTGAAACAAAACAGGTATCTTTATTATTTATTATTTTAAGATGGATGTAAAAGAGAGAAGTAGAAAAGAAAGTAATGGATAAAATAGAGCCTTGATGCCAGATATCCTGGTGAGTGAATGAAACAGTTGTTATCACTGACCTTGTACCCACTGGATGAGTTTCTTCAGTGCCTCCTTGAGCTCCTTGTTCCTCATGCTGTAGATGAGGGGATTCAGGGTTGGAGGCACCACCGAGTACAGAATGGACACAACCATATCTAGAAGTGGGGAGGAGATGGAGGGAGGCTTCAGGTAGGCAAACAATACAGTAATGACAAACAAGGAGACCACGGCCAGGTGTGGGAGGCACATGGAAAAGGCTTTGTGCTGGCTCTGCTCAGAGGGGATCCTCAGCACAGCTCTGAAGATCTGCACGTAGGAAACCACAATGAAAGTGAAACACCCCAAAATTAAACAAAGACTAACCACAATAATCCCAACTTCCCTGAGGTAGGAGTGTGAGCAGGAGAGCTTGAGGATCTGGGGGATCTCACAGAAGAACTGCTCCACCACGTTGCCTTGGCAGAGGGGTATGGAAAATGTGTTCCCAGTGTGCAGGAGAGCATAGAGAAAGCCGCTGGCCCAGGCAGCTGCTGCCATTCTGACACAAGCTCTGCTGTCCATGAGGGTCCCATATTGCAGGGGTCTGCAGATGGCAACGTAGCGGTCATAGGCCATGACTGTAAGGAGTGAAAACTCTGCTGAAAACAAGAAGTAGTAGAAAAATATCTGGGCAGCACATTCCGAATAGGCTATGGCCCTGGTGTTCCACAGGGAATTGTGCATGGATTTGGGGACAGTTGTGGAGATGCAGCCAAGGTCGAGGAGGGAGAGGTTGAGGAGGTCGAAGTACATGGGGGTGTGGAGGCGGTGGTCACAGGCTATGGCTGCGATGATGAGGCCGTTGGCCAGGAGGGCAGCCAGGTAGATGGCCAGGAAGAGCGAGAAGTACAAGAGCTGCAACTCCTGCGTGTCTGCAAAAGGCAGGAGGAGGAACTCGTTGAGGGAGCTGCTGTTGGACATTTCACTCTCTCCAGGCTTTGTGGATTGTTCAGAAAAGAAAAGATATTGAGCAGTTATCCCAGATTTTTAAGGTTAAATATCTCCCATCTTGTTCCAGTTCTAATACACTGCCCGTATTGCCTCTCTTCATGGAGATCTTTGTGCAGCTCCCTTCCTTGGGCCTCAGTGTGGGGTGGCTGAATGTGCTGTGAGGAGCAGGGGCACCTCCCCATGGGCTCCAGAGAAGTCTGTCCACCTCTACGGTAGTGGGAAGGAAACAAGAGGGATGATGAGCTCTGAGATTCACAATTTTTCAGGTGAAATCCCCCTGGTTTGTAAAAGGGCTTTTCAGTATCTACAGCACCACTTCTAATGAACGGGGAATGAATGGGGATGAATGAATGAATGGGGATTTTTGACATTTATTTTGACATGTATTTTCTTTGGGATGCCCCTCTCACCTCTGCAGAGTGTTCCTCAGAGGCAGAAATTTTCAGCATTTCTACTGGGAATCGTGAGAAAATGGATTTATAGTCAAGTTATGCAGAGTGAGGAGAGCTCCTCTGCCTATTAGCCTTGATTGCAGCTGTTGTGTGCCCAAACTTCATTGAGGTGCATGATGATCACCCTAACCAGTTGCCCGAGAAAGAACCCAGCCCCTCCTAAGAGCAGACAAGTCCAGTTTCAAAACCTCGGATCTCCAACCTCTCTCCCTTTCTCAGGGCACCTGAGGGAGGTCTCCAAGCTTCCCTTCTAGCCAAGAACATGCAGGGCTCTTTTCAGCTGTCCATATGCACTTTCCAAACCATTTTTTCATACTCTCAGTCTCAGTAACAGATTCTTCAGAGGTCTCCTGGACATCACAGAGATGGCAGGAGGCAGCAATGTCTCTCCAAGTCTGTTAAGTCTCCAATGTCACCTCCAAATCTGTTAAGACATTACAGGCAAAAGGGTCAAACGAAGTTGCATTGAACATGGACTCTGCTTAAGGAAAAGTTAGCTCAGTTCCTAAACCCCTGGGCTGCATTTCCTGGAGTTGCACAGGTTAGAGGGGATTGGAGACGCCTCACTCCCATCCATATTCCTCTCTTCCACAGCTTGCAGGGTGGGTGTCTGAACTGCATCTGAAAACTCTGCAACCCCAGGGAGCCCAAGAGAAGAACAGGAGGGGAAACAAGGAGCAATCCTGCGATCCTTCTGCCAAGGGGAGAAAGGGAAGACAGGCAGAGGGGCGCTCAGGAACACCCTTACCTCACGTATGTGGACATGCTACCTCACAGATGGTGACAGTGCAGGCCATGCATCTGAAGCCCCTGTATTGGGCAGCAGGAAATGTGCCCATAGGAGGAGGGATGCCCCTGTCCTTTGCCAGGGATCTGGCTGCAGTGGAGTGGGCTGATACCCTGGACCCCAAGGCTGTCAGCGCAGAGAAGCTGCTGGGTGGCAGAGGAGACGTGGCAGGGCTTGCTCAGAGGAAGGTGTCTGCATTGGAAGGACTGAGCATGACTTCCCCAAATCCATCCTCCCATCATGGTGGGCACTTCCTTCTCCTTCCCTGGCCATCTCTGCTGCCCACAGCAGTCCCTGATGGCACCTTACTCTGTCCCAACAATTTTTGTCAGTCTGTGCTCACAGAGACATCACCTTTGTGTGCTCAGTTCTGCCCTACACAAGCCTCTGGGGACAGGGCACTGTCCAGGGGCATCGCTGTGCAGGCACTTTATGGAGCAACTGAAATAAATTGCACAAAGGCAATGCTGATGCTATCTGCAGACTAAGGTGGGTTGAAGAGGCTCTATAAACTTTCTCACAATAGGTCCATTGATCTCTGAGAGGGAAGACTTGAGTCCCACTTCCTTGACAAAACAGAATACACTCCTCTTTTCTGCCTGCAGCAGTTAGGGAGATAACGGAAAGTGCAGACAGGAAGAGGAAAGTTCCTGCCCTTGGAAGTAGCCCTTCTCCTGATCTTCCTCTCTAAAAGACTCTTGGGACATGTCCTGTACATGAACAAGGTGAGCAGACTTGACCGAGGCAGCACAGTCTCAACAGGAAGATGATCCTGGCTGACTGGGACCAGCCCTGTCAGAGCTTCTCTGTGCAGCACTGACCTTGCAGGCAGCAGAGTCACTGCCCAGGGTGCTCCCTCCGGTGCAGGGATGCTGCTCTGATTCAGAAACCTGGAGAGACCTATGTGCACACCCAGCACTTGACACCCCTGCAGCGATACCTGGAAGAAAGGAGCAGCATGCCCTGCCCTGTGAAGGTGCATCAGGGAATCCCTGAGCTGAATCAGCTCCTTCTCCTGCCATGCCCTGGATACTCCAGGAGAGACAAGTCCTATCAGTCATGGGGTGGGATGGGTTCAGAAGATCCCTCCAGGAACCTCAGCAGCATTGCCCTGCAGCCAGAGACTTACCACACAAGGGCTTGTGAAGATTTCCCCCACAATGAGCTCTGCTCCCGCTCCACACTGCCGTTCCCCTCTCGCTGCCTTCTCTCCTCTGCTGTCCGCAGCAGCAGGCAGTGCCCGCAGCCCTGCTGCTCTTGGCACAGGAGCTGCTCCTGCACTCGGCTGTCTCTGGGCAGTGCTGCCAGGCTGCCACGAGCTGCCTCCGTCCCAGGAGCCTGGCCCTGCTCAGGAGCAGAGGCCCAGCTGAACTCACCAATTTCTCTGTCCCTCGTGCTCCATCCTCCTGGGAAATGTGCACTGTACTCAACTAAAATAATCCCCGATTATCCCTCTCTAAACACTAGGAAAGACTGGTGTCAGCCCTGTAGTTTGTTTCATCAGAGTCTGGTTACTTGGAAGAGCTGAAAATGTCCCACTCAGGAAGCCCCTCTTCCCAACTCTTAGCTAGGCAAGATAAATGAATACAAGAATAGAGCTCCCTTTCCCAGTGTTCAGGTTTTGGTTGATGTCACCCAGTTTGGGATTCTCAGGCTGGTTTAGAAGACCCTGGGCTGCCATGGTATTCTGTGGTGAGCTCCACAGAAACACACAACAGGTGGGATTCCCCTTGCCCAAGCTGAAGTGAGCACAGCAGGACAGCAGGGATGCCTGGATGGGAGGTCCTGCTCTATGCTCCCAATCACTGGTCATTCAGGGTGGGTGTCAGCTGCACACACACAAACCCTTGGTGACACTGGAAGGGTCAGAGGTGGTTGAAGGCATGTGTCAGTGTCTGATTGATGTGATCACCACATCTACTTCCTTCTAGAGCATGTGTTGGGACCGGGTAGGGAATTGCTTTGGTCCCCCAAAATATTATCAGATGCCCACTGCTACCAGAGCTCTACTCACTAGGAAGCTGAGACACAAGCAGATGCTGACATGGAAACAATTCATCTCATTCTGTTCAGGCACTTGATTCACTGACATAGAAATAGGCCTTGCTGGATGCCTGGGGCGTCCAGCACAGCCAGGTGTCTCTAACAGATACACCCTGTGACCTACAGCGTAAATGTGTCCCTTTCAAGTGGTTTTGGGCACTCAGGTTTCTCAACAGTGCCCACATGTCTGGATCCCACAACTGTCCTTCAGCCAAGTCCTAACAGTCTGCAGCCAAGCTTACTTCATCAGTGAGAGAGGCACATCACACCAAGGTCTCTGCACCCTTAAAACCTTCTAGCTCTCCCTCTCTTGAAACTCTTCACACCCCTAGATGGCATGAACGGGACTTGGGCCAATGATTATCTCAGACTGTTAACTCAGGCCAAGGGACTTCTTCGCTGGCATCTTGTCCTTCCCGGAGATTGGTTCACTTCTGTCCCACGTCCCAAGGTAAAGCCCGCTCCTGCCATTCTTTCTGCACAGCCCAGCTCTGTTTCTCCCAAGGCCTCCCCTCCTCCCAGCCTGGGTGAGAATGACAAAGGCACTGCCAAAGCTCAAACAACCCAAATAAGGTTGGCATCCTATTGGCTATGGCTGTTGTCTCTGCCACCAAGGAGACACTGGGCCTCACTGTCCCCCTTGCCAACACCCTGAAAGGTGTCATGTCATTGCCCTGCACTGAGCACTGCACGCCCCCACCCACATAACGTCCCCAGGAGGACCTGGAAAACATGTAGGGGAAAGGATCTCCCTTTGCGGAAGCTCAGTGACCGAGCTTGGACATTCTGCCTGATCAAACACATCAAGGGTTAATGTGGCATCACAGCCACCTGCACATTTCCTCTGCCTACCTGTTATCAGTGATTCCAGTGATCTCCTCTAATCAGCCCCTAGGGAATCTTTGCAGCTAACAACTCTCAGTGGGACCCATTAATACTCTACAGAACTTTGGAGGCTGCTTCTGACTTTGAATTCTTGAACATTTTGTTCTGGCTCCTCTCAGTAACTGAGGTTCATAGGCTCAGCCCCAAACACACTAGGGGACTCATTAAAAAGCAGAAAGCTCTGACCAACTATGTCTCTCCCTGTAATATTCTCCAAGTCTTGCATGGCTAATTGGAGACTTTTTCAGGAGTGTAGCTGAAAGGTGGATACATAAATAACTACAAGTATTTCTGCTTTTAAAGGCTTTTATCATTATTATAATTTAAGAGCAACAATCTCCAGCTGGTGTCAGTATAGAGTGACTCCTAATGAAGTCTGGACAGAGAGGAAAAGCGTGTCCTGGAGCTCAGGCACTGTATGGACACTTCCTTCCCCCTCCCCAACCCTGCCATTTCTCCCATCAGCCACATGGGACTTCCTCACTCTTGTTAGAGTGTTAGAAGCTTTCCTATTCCACTGAAGTCTGCAACTGAAGGTGGCAGTTCATCTGCCCCAGCTCGCACTTGCTTTCCTTAGAGAACTAGCTGCAAACAGGCACAGGATTTTTCTTAATTGCATAGAAAGAGAAACAGAGCAGGAATAATTTCATGAAGTGTAATTATTCTCTTTGGCTGTAGGCTAAGTCCAAGATGCCAACAATGAGGTCCCTTTGCTACAGGGGAGAGCCTTACTGGATATCTTTTGGAGAGATGGGAAAGGCTGGATATAAGCAGAACGTGGGGGACAGGCTCCTGGAAAGCAGAGCAGGCTTTAAACTCCCTGAAGTGCAAACCAGCAGCTGGGTTGCTGAATGAATAAAGAGTAACGGGAGGATTCCCAATCCTGCAGCTTTACAATGTCCGCCTCGTGTGCTGTGAAGGTCACGTTAGAACTTGTCAGTTCAAGCAGGACATGCGGGAATGGGAGAGCCACACAACTCCTAGGCGTCCTGGGCCATGATGTGGGCCGTGCCGCTCTTGGCAATCGTAGACCTCTCTGTGTTTCTGTACAAAAGCAGGGAAAAAGCTCCGATGCAAGTACCTAGAGAAGAGGGGTTTTCTTGGCTGCTCAGAGTGACCCAAGCACAACATGAGGATGTCAAAGGAAGGCCTCCAGATGCACAACTTAGAACTTCAAGGGAGCTCCCTAAACCAGCACTTCCCATGACCCTGGTAATTCAGTAGACACGGAGGAGACGGTGGAGAGAGGAGAGGAGAAAGGGTAGAAACTCCAAAGGCGTGCTCACTGTGCCATAGACAGGATCAAAGAGGCTGAATAAGTAAAAAATAAATGAGTAAAGGTTGTGCTTCCCTTTGCAGTGGCTTGGAAAGTCCCATCTCTGAAAGGCTCCAAGGAGCATGGAGTCTCCCTTCTGCAAGACTGGCCGCAGGACTGTGCAAAGACTAGGAGGAGAGGAACGTTGGTTGTGGGGATGCTCACAAGCTTCAGCAGCTGGGGAGCTGGGAGATGGTCATCTCACCACCTTGTGAACAAGTCAAAATCATAGAATCATAGAATGCTTAAGGTTGGAAGGGACCTGTAGAGGTCATCTCATCCGATTCCCCTGCACACACAGGGTCACCTAGAGCACGTGGCACAGAACTGCGCCCAAGCGGGTTTTGAAGATCTCCAGAGAAGAACACTCCACAACCTCTGTTGGCAACCTGTCCCATATTTAAACAGTTTTTAATCCATTAATATTCAGTATGTATGTTTACTCGCAGACCTCACCTCTGACAAGTTCACAAAGGCTTCCCTCCTATCTGAAAGGGCTCACTCGGTAGCCCTGTTACTTTATGCCCATTTCTCTGGTGCTGCATTCAAGATTCCATGACAAATAGAAAACATGGTAAAATACACCATATTGGAAAATGCAGCTTCTGAGCCCGGCAGTGCCTTACGGGCTCCAGACGGGAGTCTGCGTGGCAGCACTGCAGTGTGTGGGCACGTCCTGAGGCACCCAGAGGCAAAAATGTGTGGGAGATTGTTCCGGATGGGCTCGGCATTCGGCAATAATCAGCCAGAATGAGGTGACTACATCAAGCATTTATTCAGGTGAAAGCACATAAAATAAGCCAAGTATGGATAGCTATTCACGAGGTGATACCTGCCGATCCGGACCCGAACATCCTCTCGAGCTGGCAGACCAGAGAGAGTTGCTGACCGGCTCCCACGGAGACAGCACAGGCCTCAGAGTTAGGAGTTTCATCTCCCCCCCGCTCTCTCCGCACTGTCCACTTTTATGCCTGGTGCATCCTGGCACGTAGGGTCAGTACGACCCAGGAGGCAGGCCGGGGGGCGGACAAACGCCGGCTCTAGTTGTGCAACTCTCCCCCCTGGGTGCGCATGCCAGTCGGGGGTCCCAGCCCTCAATTCGAGGGTCCTGCCTTCCTCCTCCTCTTCCTCATTTCCGGGTGTTTGACCTCCAAAGCTAGTTTGGAGGACGTCTGTGGTTAAGTTGGCTACAAGCCCAGCCGAGCGGCCGGCTTCAACAGGTTTCCAGGAAGGGCTGCCTGGGAACCGGGCTGAGCAGCTGCATCCCTGTGACTTATCGCTCAGCCTGGGCAGGCAAACATCTTCTTTCCCAAGGTCTGGCCTCTTCTTCTCACAGGAGATTTTTATGACTCTACAGATCACAGAAATTTCCATCTCCAATACAGTGACAGAGCCCTGGAACAGGCTGCCCAGAGAGGTTGTGGAGTCTCCTTCTCTGGAGATCTTCAAAACCCGCCTGGATGCAGTCCTGTGCCACGTGCTCTAGGTGACCCTGCGTGTGCAGGGCGGTTGGACTAGATGATCTCTAGAGGTCTCTTCCAACGTTAACCACTCTGTGATTCTGTGAACTTGCTGCTGGAGACAGTGCCCATCATTTCCCTTGCCACATCTTCAGAGTGCAATTCAGCCGAGTCTACATTAACTCACCCATCAGACAGGGATGGGAATTACTGCAGCACAGCCTGGCAATCATCAATTACTAATGCCACTGCTCTTGTTACACCATGCTCATTCAGGCACTGGATTCATTTAGCAGCCTAAAAGATCTTGCTGGACTCCCTGGTCCAATGGTAGCTGGCCGCAAGTCTCTGCTCCTTGTCCACATTCACCAGAGAAGATCATGCTCGCAGCAGCACAAATTCCTGGTGCTAAGTGCTCCATCTCCCTCCTCTTGATTAAGGAGCTGCCTTTCTCCAGGGCTGCAGAGCTCCGCAGGTGTCAGCCCCTCCACGGGGCACCCTCAGCAAACCCTCTCGTCCCCGCCGCTGCTGCTGGCCCCTCACTGCTCTGGCAGCAGCGACCTCAGCGCCAGCACCCGCCGTGAGCCTCCTGCTGGCCCAGCAGCTCCTCGGGCAGGGGGACCTCGCTCGCGCACAGCCCAGCGTGGGCTGCTGCCGCCGCGGGCTGCAGGGACACCAGGTTCCTCAGCAGAGCCGCCGGGCCAGGAAGGGGCTGCTGACGTCACAACCAGCTGCGCGGCCTGGCCTATCAGGGGCTGCGGCAGCAGTGACGTCACCAGCCGACGCCCACGCGTCAGCACAGAGCCAGCCCTGCAGAGAGCAGGGGCCTCCCGGCAGCGTCCCCGCAATGGCCTCCGTGTCCCTGCCCGCTGCTGAGACACCCCTGGCCTCACAGGCAGCGCCTGCTGCTGCCCCGGCAGCTCCGCGCACACAAGGGACCTCCCCGCGTGTCTGCACCAGACCCCGCTGCCGGCCGCGCTGCTCCTGGGACAGGAGCGGCCTCAGAGCCCGTCCCCAGCCATGGGCCAGCGCTGGCCTCGCAGCTGCTCTGCCAGCAGGGACCTCCCAAGGAACTGCCCAGCCAGGCGCCTCTTGCTGGCCTGCCCGGGACTCAGCAAAGAGCAGAGCTCACAGTCACCCTCACAGACATGGATGGACCTGCTAATGCCTGGTGCTGTCCAGTCAGGAGCACAGACAATGTGACCCCCCTCCCAAGCAGCAGCAGTGCCATGTGCCTGCTGCTGGCCTCCCAGGTGCTTACAAACATTGCTGTAGGTGACACTGCTTGATCACTGATTGAACTAGATCATCTGCAAAGCTCCTTCCAACCTCAACCATTCTGTGATTCTATAAATGGTCTCCACTGGAATAGATCAGCTTTTTGAGCTGTAGGGATCTGCCTGTCCCTCATCTTTATTGTGAGTGCTGCTCTAGTAGGATAGAAGGCATCCAGGGTCATTAGAGATGACCAAGGAAATTCCTGCCCTGGCCTCCCACTGAAGCTCTATCTCCAGTGATTCCATTAGGACCTTTAGGCCAGGACCTTGCAAGCAGACCATGTGCATGCTTAGCCTGGTAAGGGGGAATCCCACCTGCCATGTATTTGTGGAGTTGATGAGTTAGCTGAATCCTTCTCCAAACCTGGCGCTTCTGAACAGACATGTGGAGTCCCAATAAGCCATCTGAATAAGTCATCTGACTCATATATGCACCATGTATCAACAAGCTCCCTTCTTATCCCTGTCTGGGTGTCCTGCCTAGTTAAGAGATGTGAATCAGGACTTCCCATGGGACATTTCTAACTTTGGTAGATAATCATTATCTGATGAAATAAACTGCAATGTTGGAATCTGTATCCCTGTACTCTTTAGAGAAGGAAAACAGGTTACTCTACTTGATGGAACATATCCCAGAAGGAGGAATCCCAAGGGACAGAGTAATTCATGGATTCAGCTGGGCTGCAGCTCGTGGCAGCCTGTCAGCACTGCCAGAGACAGCCGAGTGCAGGAGCAGCTCCTGTGCCAAGAGCAGCAGGGCTGCGGGCACTGCCTGCTGCTGCGGACAGCAGAGGAGAGAAGGCAGCGAGAGGGGAACAGCAGTGTGGAGCGGGAGGACAGAGCAGAGCTGTTGTGGGAGCAAACTTCCCCGCCCTTGACACAGTGAGTCTCTGGCTGCAGGGCAACACTGCTGATCTTCCTGAAGGGCTCTTCTAAACTCAGTGCATGTAATTACGGATTGAGATTTTAAATGTCTCTCTCCTGGAGTATCCAGGGTTAAGCAGGAGGAGGAGATGCTTCAGAGCAGGGATTCCCTGCCACACACTCACAGGGACAGGGCATCCTGCTCCCTTTTCTTAGGGAATATGGGGGGGTATGAAGCCATGGTCTGCATCCAGCTCTGCATTGGCTGTGATTGAGAGCAGCATCCCCCAGGCCCAGGGTGCTGTGTGCCCGGGACAGTGACTCTGCAGCCTGCGAGGGGCAGCAGTGCCCAGGGTGCTCCCCACAGCGCTGCGAGGAAGCGCTGCGTGGGGAGACAGACACCCGTGAGGGCAGGTTCATTCTGCTGCTAAGAGGCTGCTGCAGGGTGAAGTCTGCTCACAGCTCCAGCTCATACACAGGGCATGTGCGAGGGGTCCTTTACAGGAGCAAGATCAGAAGGGCCACTTGAAAGGGAAGGAGCTTTCCTTCCTCTCTCTGCTCTTTCAGCCTCCTTAATATTGCAGGGGGAATGAAGGAACAAGTTTTCTGTTTTGGCAGGGAACTGGGAGTCCTAGATCTTCATGCCTAGAGATTAATAGGTCTGTGAGAAGACTCAGCAAGCTGCTTCATGCCCACCTTAGCCTACAGGTAGCATCCATATCCTCTTTGTGGACTCATAGGACCTCATGTGACCGACTCCTTAGGATCTGCAACTGCAGAGCTGCCCCTGGACATGGCCCAGAGGTTTCTGCAGGGCAGAACTGAGCACACAGAGGGTGATACGATATGGGAATCTGTGAGCAATGGCAGGGACAGGACACTGGGATAGAGGAAGAGCTGGTGGCAGGGACAGCTGCAGGCAGCAGAGGTGGGCAGGGAAGGGGCAGGAGGTGCAGGGCAGGAGCCTCCTCCTCTGCAGCCAGACCTGCAGCAGAGGAGAGGGGCAGCTCTCCTGCCACAGGTCATTGCCTGCCGCCCCACCAAAGGGCTAAGAGGGACTGCCCTGCGACGTCCCCCTCGGAGAGGTGACATACCCAGCTGGGAAAGTGAAAGGTTTCCGGAAGGCCTCTCTGTCCCTCTCCTTGCCTCCCTTGGCAGCACATTGATGGTGTTGCTCCTTGTTTCCCCTCCCGTCCATGCTTTTCCTGTTCTTGCTCTCAGCTTTCTTCAGCTGGATATTTTCAGCTGCAGTTCAGACACTGATGCTACAAGTTGTGGAACAGAGGGGTCTGCATGGGAGTGAGGTTTCCCAAGCCCCCTTTTGTCCTGTGGAGCTCCTGGAAATGCAGCCTGTGAGCCTAGGAATTGCACTGACTCTCCCTTAAGGGGAGCCTGTCTTCAGTGCTAACACTCCTTTTGCTGTTTCCCTGTGGTGCCCTGCCAGGTTGCAGGTCCCACCTGCCCTCCAGAAAGGCTCTGCTGTCTCATGGCCATTCTGTGATACCTGAGCCATGTGTGAGGAAGCTGCCGAGATGCTGAGGGTATGGAGGTGGTGGTGGGAGGCTGTCCATGAGCAGCTGAAATGAGCCCTGTGTGTCTTTGGCTAGAAGGGGAGTGTGGAGACCTCCCTTAGGAGTGTGGAGAAAGGATGAGAAATTTGGAGATGGGCCGTTTGAAACTGCACAGCTCTGGTCTCAGCAGAGCCTGGTCTCCTTTGAGGGCAGCATAATGAACATGATGATCTTCTAGCTCAAGGAGACATGAGTACAGGACAGATGGGAACAAGACTAATAGATAAACAAGATAAACTGCACTAAGATACTCTTACTAAAGTGAGGTAATGGAGGATGGTATCAGACAACTGAATGACTTCAGGGCTTTTATGTTCAAAAGTTTATCTTAATTTCTCCATATCTTCTATTCTTTAGACAGTCCACATGACTGGAGAGAGCAAATGTCCAACAGCAGCTCCCTCAACGAGTTCCTCCTCCTGCCATTCACAGACACACGGGAGCTGCAGCTCTTGCACTTCTCGCTCTTCCTGGCCATCTACCTGGCTGCCCTCCTGGCCAACGGCCTCATCATCACAGCCGTAGCCTGCGACCACCGCCTCCACACCCCCATGTACTTCTTCCTCCTCAACCTCTCCCTCCTTGACGTTGGCTGCATCTCCACCACTCTCCCCAAATCCATGAGCATTTCCCTTTGGAACAACAGGGCCATTTCCTACTCAGGATGCGCTGCCCAGATATTTTTCATGGTCTTCTTGTTTTCAGCAGAGTTTTCTCTCCTCACAGTCATGGCCTATGACCGCTACGTTGCCATCTGCAGACCCCTGCACTATGGGAACCTCCTGGGCATCAGGGCTTGTGTCAAAATGGCAGCAGCTGCCTGGGCCAGTGGTTTCCTCAATGCTCTCCTGCACACTGCAAACACATTTTCAATCCCACTTTGCCAAGGCAATGTGGTGGAGCAGTTCTTCTGTGAGATCCCCCAGATCCTCAAGCTCTCCTGCTCAGACTCCTACCTCAGGGAAGTTGGGCTCATTGGGGTTACTGTCTCTTTGGGCTTTGGGTGTTTTGTTTTCATTGTGGTGTCCTACGTGCAGATCTTCAGAGCTGTGCTGAGGATCCCCTCAGAGCAGGGCCGGCATAAAGCCTTTTCCATGTGCCTCCCACACCTGGCTGTGGTGTCCTTGTTTGTCATTACTGTATTGTTTGCCTACCTGAAGCCTCCCTCCATCTCCTCCCCGCTTCTAGATATGGTTGTGTCCATTCTGTACTCTGTGGTGCCTCCAGCCCTGAATCCCCTCATCTACAGCATGAGGAACAAGGAGCTCAAGGAGGCACTGAAGAAACTCATCCAGTGGGTAAAAGGTCCGTGGTAACAACTGTTTCATTCACTCACCAGGATATCTGCCATTGAGGCTGTATTTTATCCATTTCTTTCTTTTTTACTTCTCGCTTTTACATCCATCTTAAAATAATAAAAAATAAAATAAAGATACCTAGTTTTTGTCAC
Source organism: Tinamus guttatus (assembly GCF_059628265.1). Classification (NCBI taxonomy): domain Eukaryota; kingdom Metazoa; phylum Chordata; class Aves; order Tinamiformes; family Tinamidae; genus Tinamus; species Tinamus guttatus. Next base: position 221,941 of record NW_028289694.1, on the reverse strand, counting down.
AACTGCACAGGAATCTCTCATTTTGCACTTAAACATAGACCATGATAAAGCAGGAAGCCAGGCTTCCCCCTTCACTAGCAGACACGGGGAATAATCTGAGCCGCTTCTTTGAGCTCCCTTGGATGTGCCCAGTGCAGGGAGGAGAGTTTCCCTCTGCAGCGTCTTTTCCAGCACTGACACCAAGGGACCTCTGGGGTACAGAGTCACGTGTCCAAGTAACCAAGTGTCACCACAGCTTTCCATGGTTCCATGCAAAGCTCCAACACACAAAACTAAACATGAGTGCATTTAAGGAAAGTCTAGAGGCAGCCTTCCCATGGCAGTTCATCGTTCCTGAAGACACATTCCAGGAGGGCAACAGGACTTTCTCTATTTAGAGTTGACTTCCTCACTTCCGTGCTGTCCTTCCATACTTTATTCTGCAGGTATGGCCCAGGAACTCTCATAACCTGGTAGAGACAGGCTTTTTTTTCCTTGTACCCTGGAAGAACAGGCAGGACCAGTCCTTGGGCTCCCTTAAGCCACAACTGGATTCCAGAATAACATTTCCTTGTTAAAAGGGGATCTTCCCTATGATGGTCCTGAATGTGGCCTCTGTTTAGAAACTGGAATCAAAAAATATGCCCAAGGGTGTGCAACCACAAAGGGGCCTGCTCTTCTGCTTGTGAACTCCATGAGATCCAGGGGATGACCTCAGCATTCCAGGGTGATCTGTTAGCCTCAGTCTAGGGTTCATCTCTCAGTGACCACTGCAGATAGGCAATGGTCTCTGCATTGCCTGTGCCAGGCTGCCCCACACGTGACTGTGCTGACGAGAGAACCCCCAGGGATCTCCAGGCACAGGGTTTGCCTGGGAGTGGGCACTGAGTGCAGCTTTAACGAAACAGGGATGACTCACAGTGCAGGGACCAGAAGGTAGAGCACTAAACCCAGGTGCACTTGGGGAAAGGAGGGCTCTGCAATGCCCAGAGAGGCAGTGGGGACCCAGGAGGCCCAGGGAAGGGGCAGTGGAGGGTGATTCCTGCACCCGCAGTGAAACACCACAGCCTGGAGCTAGTGGCCACCCAAAGACATCTCCTGCCATTGCAATATTGTGGGGGCACTCTGAGTACCGTCAGACCTCAGCCACCAGTATCAGTGGCCACAAGGGCACACTGATGGCTCATGGTCAATCTGTTGCCAACCACGATTCCCAGGTCCCTTTTTGTGGAGCTGCCCTCCAACAGGTCAACCCCCAGTCTGTCCTGGGGCATGGGGTTATTCCTCCCTAGCTGCAAGACCCTGCACTTGCCCGTGTTGAACTTCATGATGTTCCTCTACCCCCAACTCTCCAGGCTGTCCAGGTCCCTCCTAAAGCCTGCACAGACCTCTGGACTATCAGCCATTCCTCCCACATTTCTATCCTCAGCAAACTCGCTGAGGTTGCGCTATGTCCCTTCAGATCACTGATTAATAATCTGAACAGTTTTTGACTGACTTCTGATACCAATAGTTGCAGGTCTCTAACTAGGCTCTGCGCCACTGATCACAACCCTAAAGCCCAAACCCCAAACCCAGCTGCTCACATGGAGGTGACCTCACAGGTGCAAACCCACCACATCCCTGCTGCTGCCTGTGGCCTTCAGAGACAGCAGCTTCCTCAACCCCCTTCCCCACACAGGAACCACTGCTGCCCTCTCAGCTCCTCTCACCACAGAGACCCCCCACCCACCGCCCACGCCTGCCTGCCTGCTGCCGGCCAATCAGGCGCTCACAAAGACATGACGTCACAGCGCTGTCCCGCCCAGCTCTCTGGCCCTGCCCTCCAGGGCAGCAATGGCCTCCCCAGCCCTTCCCCGCCAGGAGCCCAGCCCGGGCTCAGCAGCTGCTCCGCGGAGATGATCTCAGCAGCGCAGAGCCCCGCAGGGCCCGGCTGCTGCCCAATGAGGCGCTGCGGGAGCGGTGACCTCACAGTCACCAGGCAGAGCCAGCCCTGCTGCTGCCCAATCAGCTCTGCCCGCAGCGGGGACCTCCCAAGCAGCAGCCACGCCCTCTCCCTGCAGCTGGCCTATCAGGGGCTGCGGCAGCAGTGACCTCCTCGTGCCCAGCGCAGCCATTGGCTGTGAGGCCCCGCGGGGCTCCTGGCTGTGCTGGGGGCTGTGCGGGGCCGGGGCAGGGAGGGGAGCCCAGCTCGGGGCTGCGGGTGCTGGGGGTGCTGGTGTGGGGGCCTGGGGGGCTGTGTGAGCTGCTGTGTTGGGCTCAGCCAGCACTGCCCACCCCGGCGTGGGGGAGAAGAGGGGCAGCCAGTGCCAGGGAAACCTGCCCTGGATTCTCTCCTTCTGCCCTCTCAGACACCTGTCACACTCAGACACTGCCCGCCCCTGTGACACCTCGGGAAGGAGCTCCCAAGCTTCGAGCCTTGTTGGAGAGCAGCAGGATCACCGGGAACAAGAACTGAGGTCCAGGCTGCGAGTGTTCATCCAGCAGTCCCCACCTCACTCATCAGTGCCCACCTCATTTGACTCCATCAGCAGTTTGTGAGGTGACCGGCTCCCTGCTCTGCAGCTGATGAAGTTGGGGAACATCCCTGCAACCTGCCTTCATGCTCTTCCTCATCTCTGCATAGTCCCGGGGATCTTCTGACAGTAGAGAAACCCCATCTCCCTGGAACCCTGTCAGAGATGTGGCTTTCCAAGTCACTGCCAAAGGAAGGACTTCTTTGCATTGCTTATTCAGTCTGTGGCAGCTCATCAGTGATGCTGTGAGCCCAGCTCTGCATGCTGGGAGTCTTGGCCTATTCTCTCCCCTGTCTCCTGTGCGTTTACGGAAGTCTCCCATTCCCACATGTCCTGTTTAAAGTGACAATTTCTAACATCCCCTTTAGGGCACTATCTGGACACACTGTGACTCCTCCCGATACTCTGTTCACTCAGAGCCCCAGTGGCTGGTTTGCCCTTTGGGGAGGTTAAAGCTTGCTCTGTCTCTCTGCAGTCTGTCCCATTAGCCAAATCCTAACTGTATGTACGGGTTGTATGGACTTAGCATACATTCAAAGAGCGTCATTATTTTCCATGAAACTATACTCTGCTTTATTTTTTTTTTTGTTTCATTGTAACTAAAAGAAGATCCCCCTGTGCCTGTTGGCAGCTAGTTGTCTAAGTAAAGCAGGTGAGAATTGGGGCAGGTGAGCTATAACATTCAATGCAGACTTAGGTGGACTAAGGCTAGCTTTCAACATGAGTGATTTAAATTCCCGAGAGGCTGATGAGAGAAATGGCAGGGATGGTGAGATGGAGAGGAAGATTGTGCATACAGTGCCTGATCTCTGGGACAATGCTTTTCCTACATGTGCTGACTTCATTAGGAGTCACTCTGGATGGCTGCAAACTGGATGGCGTGCTATCACCTATTCTTTAGAATAATAATAGAAAACTTTAAAAAGATGAAATACTTATATAATATATATATATATATTATTGTTGTCTTCATCTTTCAGTTACACGCCCCAAACCTCCCCAATTAGTCATGGACACTTGAAGGAAATAGCAGGGAGAGTCCTGCTTTATCAGGTCTTTTTGCTTTTTAATGAGCTCCATGCAGTACTTGGAGCTGAGTCCATGAATTGCAGCTATTGAAAGGAGATTGAATAAATCAGTGAAGAAATCAAAGTCAGAAGGAAACCCTGAAGTTTTGCAGAGCATTAATGGATCCCACTAAGGCCATTAACTACAACAACTCACCAGGGGCTGATTAAAGCCAAAAAATATAATCACTGGTAATAGTTAGGTAGAAAAAATACTCAGGTGGCTCTGATGCCGAATACACCCTTGATGTGTTTTGTCAACATACATTGGCCAAGCACAGGAAGAGAAACCCTGGGAAGGGAGATCCTTTCCTCCATGTGTTGCCCACATCCTCCCTGACATCAGTGTTTGGGTAAGAGTGTGCAGTGCTGAGTGCAGGACAAACACACGACACCTCCCAGGGTCCCCAGAAGGATGAAGCCGGTAAACAAGTCCTGATGATTCGGGGTAGGCCTCGGTGACGGATGGAACAGCCATAGTCAAGAAGATAAAGACCTCCATTCTGTCGGGGCCTTGGCAGCGCCCTTGGCCGTCTCTACCACAGGTCATCCTAGACCTGCTCCTGTGTCCCTGCAGACTGTAGACACCCAATCTGCTTCCCCAGCAAGTTCTCACAAGAGGTTCTTCCTCCCTTCATTGAGAGCTTTTCCATCCTCATTGGCTGTTTCTTGAAACACAAAGCCATGGGTGGTGAAAGACTCGCTCTGGGTGCCCTGTACAACCACTGCTCCACCCTTCAAGTGATATTTCTTCATCCTATTGCCCAATCCGAGCTTCCCAAGCTGTATTTTGGTCCTGTTTCCTCTTTTCCTGCTGCTTCCCACTACCAAGGAAATCTCTTGGCAGCCCCACAATGTGGGGACGAATATAACCTTGTGTATAACGACAGAGTGGAACGTGAGGAACTGAAGTGCCAGGCCCAAAACAACAGGCCAAGTTGGTGTTGACTTAGAGATGAATACGGCACTGCCTTTGCAGGACACAACAGTCGCTTGTAGAATTGCTCATGCCAGCTTGCACGGAGGCTTATTAAACTGTAGCTTTTTTAAGCTTTCATGCGGCTGTTTTTGACCTTGATGGGAGCCCTCCCATCCAAGGCCTGGGCTCTGACCAGATCCCCATCCCACATGATAGGGAAAGTATGCCACACCAGATGTCACCGCTCACAAACAAAATGCAAGTTATCATGATTTGCTGATTTGGCTCTATAAAAGATGGACACTCTTGCCGCGATGTTGGAGACCTCACGGGTGGATGCACCACGTAAGACCTCCCAGTTGCTGGGAAGGGTCTCTAAATCCTCACTGCAACAGGGACTCCCCAGTGACTGCGGATCTGTATGACAGGGAAATATTTAGGCAATTGGTGATATATCTTTTAGCCACTATTCCCTTTCTCATATAGTAATGGTTAGGTGCATTACCTTGCCTATTTTGTCTGTTGCTAAACCTGAGTGTGTAATAAGCTTATTTTATTAAATGTATCATTCTGTACTGCCTTAATATTAACAGTGAAATAAGACCATTCTTTCCAGGGGTGGCTGGTTCTTTCTGTCTGTCCCGCTCAATTGGCAAAACACCCTGTTCTTTGCATATGCCCATTGCAGCTCCCAGGATGCAAGGTTGGCCTCTGATTTTCAGTCTTGCAGGCCACAGTATTTCTGAAGGCAGCTGTACTTCTGGTCTGGTGCTGCTTCCTGCCCTTGGTCACCTTCAAATCAAGACCAGTTGGAGGGGGCCACAAGTGTTTCCAGCCAGCTCTGAAGAGGTACCAAGGACACAAGTTGCACCTGGAGTTCTCTCAGGCAGCAGTTGCCTGCTCCAGGGTAGTGAGTAAATGGGTGTCCTGGTTTTCATGCAATGTTTCTTAGTTGGGTCACAAATTCCTCCTTCCTGAATGCTGTGATGGAAAGAAAGAAGGAAAATTTCCAGAGCTCCATGCTTTCTGTCCTTTCTTCTGTCCAAACCTGATTTCTGGGCTCAGCATAGCAGTCAGCAGATGGCCTGGAGGTGTGGATCTTGTCACCTCGGGTCCTGCCTTAGAGCCTATTCACTTAAAATTCAGTGGGCATTGGTGGCAAGTAAAACTGTCTTTTCTTTTGCCAGTATCAAGAAGGACAAAGAGCAGGAGCAGTCCTTGTGGTTTTGTTCTGATGGTAGGCCAAGTTTGTTCAGTGTCTTGTGGCTCAACTGTGCTTTGGTAACATCCATGAGCTGCTGTAGGTTCAGACAAGCCCTGGAAGCAGCAGTCCTCTTCCCCTGTGACACTCTTCATCCTGCCGGGGCTCATTTTCAGCCATAAATCCCTCTCAGCACACACCTCCCCATCCTGTGGAAGGCAGCAGTGCAGGACTGTAGAGGAAGGTCCACACGCTGTGTGTGACAGCATGGCTTTCCATCCCGTGGGTGACTGTGACACCACCTGCTAATCCCCCCTCCCGACCACCCTCCAAAGGGAAAAGAGCTTAGTTCCAGTGCTGAGCTGTGCCGGCTATTCTTTCTCATAATCCTCCTTGGCATGCCCCAAGCCCCCTGCCCTTATGGCCCTGAGTAGCAAGTGTGTGTTACAAGCAGGATGCAAATTATTGCCTGATGACTTTTAAAAGAAGGGAAAGATGCCTCTTCTCTTGCTGCTCTCCAAGAAAAAGCAGCCCAGCCTGAACCAGGCAATGCCTGTAACAAGACCAAGCAAGGTAGAGCAAGGTCCTTCCTTGCGCTCAGCTTCTTCTATTCCCAGTTGTCACTTTGACCATGCAGGTGGCAGGTGAAGTCGTCTGAGGTGTGAAACACAGGAATAACACCAGAGGAGAAACTGCCACTTGTGCACTTTGAGATGTGATCGTGACACATGCAATGGTGCAGTGTGACAAACAGAGAAGGGGTAAAGGGAAGCAAGCTAACCATCAGGAGGCATGAAAGCAGTGCGAGATGCAGTGCCATAAATGCAGTATTCCAATGTGAGCCCCTTTTTGCATCTATCAGGCGGTGCTCAGAGAGTCTCTGATGTGTGAATGTCACTTGCCAAGGACCAGAGGTACAAGCAGTGTAACTGGAGGGACTCGATTTCTCCAGTTCATGGAGCTCTGTCAGACGTGGGCACTGAACAGTGCAAGAGAGTCCCCTCAGAGCCCATGGTTTTGTGGGTGTCCAGTTTGCTGAAGTGAGCGCTACTCAGATCCTCCTCCAGCAAGGGAAAGTCTTCCTTTCCCCATTTCTCCATGGTCTCCAGGGCCTAGGATTCCTGAGGGTCACTCTCAGCACTAAAGCCTGCGGCAAAGGTGGCCTTTTCTGTGTCCTCTCTCACCAGGGCTCTTGACCCATTTAGCAGCAGGCCCGTATTTTCCCTAGTCTGCCTTTTGTTCCTGCTGTAGTGCTGTATTGTATTTTAAATAATAATTTTTTATTATTTTATCAGGAAGGTAAGAGTAAACATTGGGAAAGAAATAAATGAAGAGCACATGTTTCATTCCAAGTACATGGGAATGACAAGTGACTGCACACAGGACAGGTTTTGGCACTGACATTGTACCCATGGAGGAAGTTTCCTCAGTGCCTCCTTGAGCTCCTTGTTCCTCATGCTCTAGACAAGGGTGTTCAGTGCTGGAGGCACCACTGAGTACCGAATGGCCAGTACAGAGAAATCCAGAGCTGGGAAGGATATGGAGGGGGAAGAGGGGGGAATAAAGTGGCTAAGGGTGACATTTCACTGCCCCTGTGCCCGGGGGTAGGAGTCAGACCCAACCAAATGGATATCACGACCTCTAATCCCTCCGAGGGACTGCAGATGACTGCACAGTCCAGGGCACCTGGACTGCAGAGCATTTCCAAGGGTGCTCGTTGTGTCCAGTTGTGCCTATACATCCTGCCCCTGGTATTTGATAGATGGTGACCCAGAGGGCTCTCCGTTCTCCCTTCTTCCTGACAGTTGAGTTCTCACTGCCTCTCCTGAGACTGCAGAGTCCTCTTTTGCCTGCGAATCCCCAGTGCTTTACCTCTAAGAAACTCCATCTTTGAGGACCTCTCCCTTTATGAGGCTCTACTCACAGTCCATCCCAGGCATATGCTGTCCCAGGAGGATCTCTGTGCTCTCCGGACACCACCAGCTTCCCCTCCATGAGAACAGCCGTCTGACACTGTGCCTTAATATGTAGGAGAGCTGTGCATGTGTAAATCCATGACCATTCAGCGTCTCCACTATCCTTGGACTCTGATAGGTGAATTCCCAAACCAGCCCTTGGTCTCTAAAAGATCATTACATGATTCTGAGCTCTGTGTTGCTGAACCCATGGAGAATCCTGTGCAGCAGGGCCTTGAGGGGTGCAAGTCCTTGGGCCTATTCTTGACACCAGCTTTGGAGGAAAAGCCCAGCTTTCATGCACTGTACTGATGGAAATTACTTTATTACAGAGATACAGTTAGGGAGCCAGTCCTTGTCCAGCATTCGACACAAATGAGGGTTATCAGGTGAGACAGAGCAGACAATGTAAAAAGGGGAATGAATACAAGTAGTTGTGTAGGAACACGATAACAATTATTGTCACTAGTAAAAGTCATAATAAAAACAACATGAAGAAACAATGCTCAATCCAGTTAGAGGATACAGAAAGAGTCATTTGTGGAGAGATGTGGAAAAATTACCACTGCTTAGAAAGGTCCATGAAATCACTTTCCTAATGGCATCCTTGAGCTCCTTGTTCCTCATGCTGTAGATGAGGGGGTTCAGTGCTGGAGGCACCACCGAGTACAGAACAGCCAGCACCAGATCCAGACATGGGGAGGAGATGGAGAGGGGCTTCAGGTAGGCAAATGCACATGTGCTGACAAACAGGGAGACCACGGCCAGGTGTGGGAGGCACATGGAAAAGGCTTTGTGCCGGCCCTGCTCTGATGGGATCCTCAGCACAGCTCTGAAGATCTGCACGTAGGACACCACAATGAAAATGAAACACCCAAAGCCTAAACAGGCACTAACCACAATAACCCCAGCTTCCCCGGGGTAGGAGTGTGAGCAGGAGAACTTGAGGATCTGAGGGATCTCACAAAAGAACTGTTCCACCACATTGCCTTGGCAGAGTGGTATGGAAAATGTGTTCGCAGTGTGCAGGAGAGCATTGAGAAAGCTACTGGTCCAGGCAGCTGCTGCCATTCTGACACAAGTTGTGCTGTCCATGATGGCCCCGTAGTGCAGGGGTCTGCAGATGGCAACATAGCGGTCGTAGGCCATGACAGTGAGGAGAAAATACTCTGCTGATACAAAAATAGTACAACTTAAGACCTGCCCAACACATCCCCAGTAGGAAATGGCTCTGGTGTCCATCAGGGAATTGTGCATGGATTTGGGGACAGTTGTGGAGATGAAGCCAAAGTCGAGGAGGGAGAGGTTGAGGAGGAAGAAGTACATGGGGGTGTGGAGGTGGTGGTCGCAGGCTACGGCTGTGATGATGAGGCCGTTGGCCAGGAGGGCAGCCAGGTAGATGCCCAGGAAGAGTGAGAAGTGCAAGAGCTGCAGCTCCCGCCTGTCTGAGAATGGCAGGAGGAGGAACTCGTTGAGGGAGCTGCTGTTGGACATTTCCTCCCCATCCATATGGGAGACTCACCAAGGGAAAGATAGACAGAGACAAGTTAGAAGGACACTCTTAAAAGGAAAATAAACAAATTAATCATTTTTTCTCATCTATTTTTCTCATTCCCAGATCTCTGAGGCTCATGCTTCTTCTAGCTAGAAAATGATGTCACTCTAAAAAGAGAGTGGCCCCTGCTGAGAGCAGAGTCTGGCTTCAGAGTGCCCATCTCTGACCTTCTCACCCTTTCTACATGCCCCTGAGGGTGGTCTCCACAGTCCCCTTCTAGCAAACAACACATAAAATCCTTTTCTGCTGCCCATTTACAGCCTCCCACCATCACTTCCATACTCTCTGGATTTCCATAGGTTCCCCATGGGTCACTGAGACACCACAGATATGCCATGAGACAGCAGAGCCTTTCTGGAGGGCAGGGACAGCCTGCAGGACACCACAGGGTAAGAGCCAAATGATTGTCAGGATTTTAGACGGACTTTCCTTAAGGAGCAGTCAAGTCATTTCCCTGTACTGCATTTCCCGGAGCTCCACAGGACAGAATGGGGCTGTGGAGACCTCACTCCCTTGAAAATCCCTCTTTTCCGCTACTTGTAGCTTTGGTGCCTGAACTGCAGCTGAATCCTCCCAACCACAGGAAGCAGAGAGCAAGAACAGGAGCAGCATGGACAGGAGAAGGATTAAGGAGCAACACCATGACCCTGTTGCCAAGGGAGGCAAGGAGAGGGCCAGAGAGGCATTCTGGAAAACCTTCACTTTACCAGCAGGGTATGGCACCTTGCAGAGGGGGACATTGCGGCACTGCCCCTCTCAGCCCTTTGGTGGGGAGGCACCAAAGAGATGCCCCTCTCCTCTGCCACAGCTCTGGCTGCAGAGTTCAGCCAGAGTCCCATGTCCTGCAGTTCCTTCTCCTTCCCTGCCCATCTCTGCTGCCTGGAGCTGTCCCTGCTGGCAGCTCTTTCTCTGTCCCAGTGTCTTGTCCCTGTCACTGCTCAAAGATCCCATGTCACCCTCTGGGTGTCAGTTCTGCCCTGCAGAAACCTCTGGGCAATGTCCAGGGCCAGCTCTGTGGTTGCAGGTTGGAATGAGCAGGTCACATAAAGTCCTAGGATGCTGCAAAGAAGATGCTGATGCTGCTTTTAGACTAAAGTGGGGATGAAGCAGCTCACTGACGTTTCTCACAGACCTACTAATCTCTCACAGTGAAGGTTTATGACTCCCAGCTCATTGCCAAAACAGAAAACTTGTTCCTTCTTTCTCCCTGTCAAAATGAGGAAAGTGAAAGTGCAGAGAGATGAAGGAAAGCTCCTTCTCCTTCAAGCAGCTCTTCTCTTGCTTTTCCTCTTGAAAGGACCCCTCAGACATGTCCTGCGCAAGTGCTGGAGCTGTGTGCAGAACCTGACCCCTGCAGCACCTCTCAAAGGCAGAAAGAACCTGCCCTGGCAGGGATCTCTCTTCCCATCCAAAGCTTCTCCCCACAGCACCACAGGGAGCTCCCTGGAGAGGCTGTGTGCTGATCCTCACAGGTGGCAGAGTCGCTGCCCTGGGCAAACAGCACCATGAGGTACAGGGACACTGCTCTGAATCACAGCCCCAGGTAGACCTTGGTGCACTCCCTGCCTTCACAGCCCTGCAGCCCTGTATTCAAGTGGCATAGCCAAGAGAAGCATACCCTGATCCTCTGACCATGTGTCAGGGAATCCCTGCTCTGAAGCATCTCCTCCTCCTGCTATGTCCTCCTTACTCCAGGAAAGAGACCATTAAAAATCCTATGAGCCATGGTTTGGCTGGGATGCAGACACCCCCTCCAGGAACCTCAGCAGCATTGCCCTGCAGAGACTCACTGTTTCAAGCGCTGTGAAGATTTCCCCCACAATGAGCTCTGCTCCCTCTCCACACTGCCGTTCCCCTCTCGCTGCCTTCTCTCCTCTGCTGTCCGCAGCAGCAGGCAGTGCCCGCAGCCCTGCTGCTCTTGGCACAGGAGCTGCTCCTGCACTCGGCTGTCTCTGGGCAGTGCTGCCAGGCTGCCACGAGCTGCCTCCGTCCCAGGAGCCTGGCCCCGCTCAGGAGCAGAGGAACAGCTGAACTCACCAATTTCTCTGTCCCTTGTGCTCCCTCCTCCTGGGAAATGTGCATGAAGCAACCTAAAAGAATCACACTTGTTGTTCTTTCCTAATTAATGGGGAAAAAAGGATTTCAAAATTGCCATCTGTTTCATCAGAGGATGACTATCTATGAAAGTTAGAAGTGTCCCACTCTGGAATGCCCTAGTTATGAAGCCCCTAATAGGCAGGACACCCAGAAAGGGGCAAGAAGGGGGCACTACACGAGCACCATTCAGTATAATGTAGAGACGCTGGTGGATCGTTACAGTGCAAAAAGTTCATACAATTCAGTGCAGATATTTAATTCAGTGACATAGAAATAGGCTGCAGGGCCAAGATAGATGCCTGGCTTGTCCAGCATAACCAGATATCTCCTCTAGGAAGCACAGCCTGGGATCTATGCTAAACCATGTCCAACCCCTCCTGCAGCTGAGCGTGCTTCAGAAGTGGGAGAGGCACCTCACACCAAGGGGTCTGCACTGGTCTCTGCTCTCCTAAAAGCTTCTTGCTTTGTTCCCACACAACCTCTTTGCACCCTGGAAAACATGATGGGGCTAATGATGGCCCCAGGATTGGTGGATCGCAGTTGGCTCAAGCCCAAGGACATCTTCAGGGGCACCTTCTCCTGCCTGGACATGGGCTCACCTCTGTCCCAGGCCCCAGGGTGCTACAAATCAGCTCCGGCAACAAAACCCTCTCCTATCGTTCCCTCACAGCCCAGCTCTGTTTCTGGGCTGCTGGGCCCTGCAGCCTTGACTCTCTTAGTGGGAACCTCCTCTCACCATTGCATTGACCCCTGTTCTCCATGCCAGCATGGCTCTGCTCTCAAGTGGGGCCATTTCACACAGTGTCTTTGGCTCTTGGTAACAGGTTTCACCAGGACCGATCTGTCTTCTGTGCCACATCCTGATATTTTGCAGCCCAAATATATGCAAATGCCTGTAGCCTGGCATGGAGACAGAAGCACAAGCTGTCACAGGACCTCAACATCATTGCAATAACTGAGATGCATTATCACCACTCACACAACTGGAGGCCTGCGCTGCTGGGGTAAAAGCTCTTCAGGGGAGGCTGTGAGGGAAGAGGAGGAGGGGGCAGGTCCTTTGTGTGGAGCGGCAGCTGGGATGTACAAAGAGCTTCCATGGCATGGACAAGGTTTGGGTATGTGCTTGTGGGTGAGCATCAGATGAAGGGTGACATCATGCTGGGAGCTACAGACCATGCAGTCAGGCTGATGGCGTGGATGGCATCTTTAAGCAACATGACAAAGTTGTGGATCATAGGCCCTGGTTCTTACTGGCAGAACAGATTGGGAGGCTCTTGATCCCCCTAACATTCCCTGGAAAGGCAAAGACGAAACAGGCTGTGAGGTTTCTGGAGTGTGGACACCAGATGCAACAGAGAAGTCTCAGTGAAGGTGGAAGATATGCAACAGTTTGGGTAGCAACAGGATATAAAATACTACTACTGTTAATAAAAAATGAAGTGAAAAAATATTTAAAATATAATATTAATGTTAAAACAATAGTGAAGAAACAATGTTCAGCATTGGTATGGGATGCTGTTGGAGTCATTTTTTAGAGAGCAATGACAATTTCCCCAGGCTGAAAAATATCTGTGAAATTGTTTTCCTCAGCCTCGAGTGCCTTGTTCCTCGTGCCGTAGATGAGGGGGGTTCCCTGTTGGAGGCACCACCGTGTACAGAACGGCCACTTACCAGATCCAGAGCAGGAGAGGAGACATAGGGGACCTCAGGTAGGCAAACATGCCAGTGCTAAAGAGAAAGGCAGACAATGGGCAGGTGCGGGAGGCACATGGAAAAGGCTTTGTGCTGGCCCTGCTCTCAGCACAACAGCAAAGATCTGCTCGTAGGATAAGACTGTGACAATGAAACAATCAAACATTAAACTGGCAGTAATAATAAGATGCCTAACATGGCTGAGGTAGGAGTGTGAGCAGGAGAGCTTGAGGGTCTGAAGGATTTCACACAAGAACTGTCCACAGAGTTCTCTCTACAGAAAGAAAACAGGATAGCATTAGCAGTGGGGACAGAAACAGATACAGTAGGGCACCTGTAGGAAAACGATGTCCCACTGCAGTGCTTGCTGGGCAAGTGCCCCAGGTTGTGCTGGGTTTCCTACCTCTACACTAATAAATGAATTCCAACACTGACTGTAGGGAAAATCCATCCCGCCTGCACGCAGCGTGCTGCAAAAATAGGAGACACATCACACTGAGCTCTGTGCTCTGGTCTCTGAACTCTCACACCCTTCTAGCTCTCCTCCCCTGAATTTCTGCTCACTCTGCCAGATGATATGAACAGGGACTGGGCTAATGAGGGCCTCAGGGTGGATGGACCGCTGGCTACCCAGGCCTAGGGACTTCTGCAGTAGCACCTTTGCTTTCCCAGAGATTGCTTCAAGAAATCTGCCATCCTGCCCTGTCCCGCGGGCTAGGCAGCTGTGGGCCCCTGTGCCCACCTACAACTCCTGCACACGCACACCCATGGTCCCTATGGCACTGCCATGGCCCTTGAATGCCTTGTATCCCTTCGTTATCTCCTTAACCCTGCTTTGTGGACTTGGGGGGGCGGCAAAGGGGCTGCTGGTGCTGTCCATGGGCCAGAGTGGGCAAAGGCACTTCTGGAGCTTCCTCACAACCTGCTGGTCTCTCCATGGGCTTTGGAGTCTTCAGTCATTGGAGTCTTCACTCAGTGTCCTTGGAGTGCCCTTTGCTCTGGCACAGTGATGCACAGAACCTGCCTCCAGCAGTAGCATCCCTGCACATCTGGGCATGCACCGATGCAAGAAGGAGAAACATGTCCTAAGGATTCATGGTTTAATTCTGCATTTTAGATACCCTAATTCATATTGCTTTCATGTACCCTCATACCGGTTTATTGCAAGATGAAACTGGAGAGGATAAATAGCATGGGTCTTTCCCGCTCTCTCCCCCTTTTTTTTCTCTTCTTTGTCAGTTTATTTTTTCAGTAGGAGTTGGAGGAGGACCTGGAGCTGAGCCCACAACAGGGCACCAAGACTGCAGTTTGTCACATATCCTTTGGATGGAGGCTCTTCCCATCTGCTGGCCTGATGGTCATCAACCAGGTGGCCAAGACGGTGATGAGAGCCTTACACTGGGAGTGACTCAGGGGAGAAGACTCCAGCAAGAGTGAGGAATTGATGACCTGGGATGGCAGGGAAAGGTGCAAGTGATGTGGACAAAGGAACACCTGGAGAGAGCAGTGGGATTCAGGGAGCTCTGCTTAGGGATGGACAGAGAGCCAGTCAGGATTGTAGGGATGAGGATTACTGGGCAGAGAAACAGAGCTGGCCTTGTGTAGATCTCTACTATGGATCTCTAGAAAGGCATCATGATGGGATCCCCATGGTTTTCACCAAGACATTGTGATGGCGTCTTTCTCCGTGGTCTCCACCAAGGAATCATGATGGGACCTCCATAGTCCCCACAAAGGCATCATGATGGGGTCTGCCATGGTGTCCAGCAGGGCATGATGATAGGGTCCCCATGGAAACCACCAGGGCTTTGTGATGGCAGTGGTAGCCTGCCCATAAGGCCATTGTGAGCGGGTGGTCCCCATGGTGACCATGTTCTTGTTGGGGGCTAAGGCCCCAGGTTCCCCACTCTGAGGAGAGCAGCTCCAAGCAGCTCTGAAGGGTGGAGGACCTCAGGAAAGGCAGCCATTAAGTAAGCATCTGTCAAGAAGAAGAATGCTCCATACAAACAGTTGGTAAAATTAGGAAACATCGCTGGAGCCCAGCTTGACTAAACAGGGAACTGGCATGTGGTCTTCAAGTCAGTAAGGCAGCATGTGGAAAGGGGAAGAAGGGAGAGGCTGCAAAGGAGTAAGTCAGAAATATTGTCTGGTAGAGTAAGGATGGTTTGGGGAAAGCCAAATCTCCCTGCTCCTGCTTCAGTGAGAGTAAAAGAATGAAGAAGGAAAATGTGGGCTCATGGCTGAATGGGACTGGGATTCTAGCAAGTGCAGCCCTGCTTGGCTTCAGTCAACCTTCACCAACAAGGTGAAGCCCGAGAAATGTCTAAACGGTGCAAGTGGAGAGGTCACTTCTCTGTCCTTGCCCTGGCAAGTGTGTGCCCTGGGCAGACCATGGGGTTGCCTGAGCTTGGGGCTTGGTTTGGGGTTTTGGTGTTTGGTAAGACAGGATCAAAGTCCTGTGGGATGAAAGAGCACGAAGTCTGAGCACAGGCTGAGATGAGGGTGAGCCTCAGCTCCATGATGACTTCTGTGGGCTGCTCTTTGGGTAGAAGTGGAATGGACGACAGTCTGTGACAGAAGACAGTCTTCCTCCTGGAGGCACCAAAGCAGGCTTGCTGTTCTTCACTTCCTCAGCAGGGTTTCATGCACTGTACTACTTAAGATAGAGATGATAGTCCAGAAAATAGCAAAGGAACCCTTAGCACAGATCCTCCTGAGAACTTTATCTAGGCTTCCTGCCTTACTTAATTGCCATGGTGAAAGTAGTGCAAGAACATGGTGCTGCCAAATTAGAAGAATGAAAATGTATTTCATAATGTTAAAGACTGCCTGAAGTTTTGGAAAGTGCCATCTTTGTTATTCTTTCAGAATGTTCCTACTTATGACTATAATCTGCTTTAGGAGATGGATTCAATTTGATCACGTAGAGAGGCTGGTGCTGTTGGAGATGCCCTGGGCTAGTTGTGTTCCCTTGTGGTGCTGAAATTTTTGGAGGTGTCTCCTGCAGGCCCTTAGCTTGTCATTAGGAAAAATATCTGAAATAATAATAATAAAAAGCTAAGACCTCTTATTTTCCCTGCATTGACTAGAAAGGGAAATGCAGACAACTGCATTTGACAGAGACATCTGCGTGGATGGAGTCTGTCATGGGGTGGAATCCGCCCGCTCACAGACACACTTTGACCAATTCCTCACATATCTCCGCATGTCTGATTAACTTGGACTTTTTGAAAGTCAGCTTTGATTCAGATGATCTGCACATCTGCACTTTCCATGGTTCTAGTCTTCCTCCTCCCCTTGCTCTTTATCATTCAGACACCTCTCAACTCTTCCCTAGCTGCTTTGAGCTTCAGGGAGTCTTTCAGGAGTCTCTTGTTGGCTCTTAACCAGCTCCTTCACCGTGTGTCTATCCAGCCTTTACCTATCTGTTTGTGAAAAGTGGTTCAAGGAAGGTTATTCCTTGTAGGCTGTGGAGCTCCTTGGAGGCAACTCAGGATTCAACCTACAGTTGAGGTTTGGATTTTGTTTCCTATTGACATAGGATCCAGATTATTTTGTTTTATCATACTTAATACTTTTACATGTTTGCAGCTAGTTCAAGTGGGAATTGGTGCACATGAGCTGTAACATTCAGCTACTGGAGTGAGAAAAACAGTTTGATTTTATCCAGAGTGATCCAAGTCCCCAGTGGCTGATGAGAGAAGTGGCAGGGCTGGGGAGCTGAGCAAGAAGGTTCTACATACAGGTCTCCCCTCAAAAACACTGCTTTTCACACATGTCCAGACTTCATTGGGAGACACTCTAGAAAGTGGAGAAAGTGCATATGGCTGATTCAGAAAATGGAAAAAATTAAGAAAGCTGAAAAAAAAAACACCACTTTCTTTTTCAGGTGCTCATTATAATCAGTCTAATGTTAAGACACTCCTTTCCAATTAGCTATAGAAGATTTGAAAATTGAAGAAAATTATGGCAAGAATCGTGGCCCCTGAGGGGTTTTGCATTTGACTGACCCTTTGGGAGTAGTTGGTGCTGAGCCCATGAACCTCTGATGCTGAGAGGAGACTGAAGAAACTTCTCAAGAAGTTGAAGTCAGAAGCACATCCTTAAGTTTCTTGGAGGGTTAATGGGTCCCTCTGTGGTTCATTACCAAGCAAAGCCTCCCCAGGGGCTGATTAGAGCAGAGAGTTGGAAGTCATGATTAAACATAGGAAAATGCAAAGTGCAGTTGCCTCTGATGCCAAGTCAACCCTACATGTGTGTTTTCAATCAGATTGACCAAACAGAGGCCCAAGCCCTAAGTAGGGGGATCCTTTCCACCATGCTGTGCCCAAGGCTTTTGGTTGGAGCAGTGTGTGGGTGGGAGTGTTCAATGTCTAGAGCAGGACACTGATCCAGGACACCTTGTGTCCCTGGGGGAAAGCAGGCAAGGAGGCCGTGTTGCCAGAAGGAAGAAGTTTCTTCTTCTAGACCTCAATGGCAGAGACACCAGCCATGGCCAAGAGGACATAGACCTAGTTCTTGAGGAGGTTTTTGGTTGTGGCCCTGCCCTCAGCTCTCTCCCCTTTGGGCTCTCCCACATTTTCCCATGCCTGTGCCTATTTCCCTGCAGCTTGTAGACACCCAGCCTGCTTTCCCACCTTGTTCTCGCCCCAGCATCTCTCCAGCTTTTCCCATGTCTCTCTGTCCTTGGTGATTTGTCTTTGAAACAATAAGGCGTGAGTTGATCTCAGGTCCCCTCCAGGTCACCTCTTGCACCACAGCACTGCTCTTAAGTGACATTTTTCTTCAAATCAAGTCTGTACCTTAATAAGCAGTTTGTGGCTCTTTCTCATTCGCAATTTCTTTCCCACTACCAGAACAACTTCCATCGTTTCTGAAACCACCCTGCAGGCAGTCACAGGCTCCTGCTCTCTTCCCATTAGCTGTAGCACTTCAGCAGGCTGAAGAAGCTCATGGCGCTCAGCTTCTCCATGCAGCTCATGTGCTGACCAGGCCTTTAAAAGCATCCTCACCCCAGCAGAAGGGCCTGACTCTGGGGCAGCCAGTTCAGGTATTGACCCATAGGCAAAAAAAAAAAAAAAAAAAAGGCAGGAGAAGCCTTAACTTTGCACTGAACAAAACCAAGCCCTCTCCTCACAGGGGAGTAAGTGGTACTCCAACCCCCAGCGACCTTGGAGGCCGGACACTGAACTCACTTCATATGATGAGCAGAGTTTTTCTACAGAGAGCCCCAACTGGATGCAGTATATAGAGGTACTCTAATGAGTACAGAGTAAGGGGACTCCAGTTCATGCAGTCCAGGAGACGATGGCCTCCAGAGCACGTTTCTGGCTCACATGCATCTCTCTGCCCACAAAGGTCCTTCTCCAAAGAGCTGCTGCCCAGCCGGACATTGCCCAGTCCATATCACTGCAAGGCTTGGTCTGTCCTAAGGGCAGGACCTGGTTTTTGTCCTTATTGGAACACCATCACTACAAAATAGACCATACTATCCTCTGTCACCAAGCTGATCTCCCAAGGTGTGTTCTAGTTTTAATGAGCATCAGGATGGACCATCCTTGTGCTGGCTGGCTCTACTCCTTAAAGACCTGCTGGCTTTCCTAAGCTCCACCACTCTTCAGATTGCAGGATTCCTCCAGTGGGAGGGAGCCTATGCAAGCTCTCATCCAGACCTTGATCCATCCAATGCAAGAGCTCCTTCCATCTGAGCTGTCCCTTCACATCAAGGACATCCACCCCATCACCTTTCTTCCTGCGGAGCTTGTCCTCTGCCATCACAGCCCTCTAGTCATGTGAGTGGTCTTAAAGCATCTCAATTATTCCAACCATGGTTCAGTGCAGTGACAGCTTGTGCCTCTCCATCTGCTCTCCTCTGTGCCCCAGGCTGCATGCACTTGTGGGGGATATTGGGGTGGAGAGCCTCAGCTGCGGCACAAAGATGAGATCTGCAATGGAGAAACCTGTTACCACGAGCCAAGGACACCATGTGTGCAATGGCCCCACTTGACAGCAGTGACTTGCTCGTGTAGAGAGCAGTTGTCAGGGCTATGCTGAAAGGAGGTTCCCATAAAGAGAGAAAAGTCTGGAATGCCCAAGGCCAGGGAGAAACAAGAGAGGGATTTGCCTCCTAGGGGTAATTAATGGCACCCTCGGCCTGTGACAGAGTGGAACCCCTCTCCAGGATGGACAAGGTGCCACTGAAGAAGTGCCTGGACCTGGGCAGCCTGATATTTGCCACTCTGAGGTCATTAGCCCATTCCCTCATCTAAATGTGGGAAGAGTTTCCACCGAGGGAGAGCCTAAAGATTTTAAGGTTGCGGCGACTAAAACAGAGACTTTATTTGAATGTGGCTCTCTCATTTATGAAGCATGCTTGGCCTGAGATAAGGAGGACTTGGCCTTAGGCAATGGTGGCGTCCCATTGATTGGATACCCCTAAGAAACATGAGTCACTGTAGGCCTCTTGCCAGCCACCACTCCAAAGGGACAGGGCTTTCCTAAAGGTCCCTGTATCTGCTGTATCCGCTAGAGGCATGGGGTTGTGCAGGACATCCCAGACACCCCACAAGTCCCTGCAGGTCTCTTTCTGTATCACTGAATCAAGTGCCTGCTCTGAAGAACATTAACTGTTTGCAGGTTGTGCATGAGTCGCAGCTGCCTGGTGAGAGGAACTCTGGTGGCAGTGGGCATCTGTCTCATTTCAGGTAATCCCTGGAAACGAAGGATGGGAATGAGGTGGCCACACAGAAACACATGGTGATATTGGATGAGACAGATGTGGTGCAAGGCATGTGCTAGTGTCTGCTGGCTCTGATGGAGCAGCTGGGAGACCCGTATCTTTCTAGATCATGAGTTGGGGGCCAAGTGGGAAATTTCCATGGCCATCAGAAATTACCCCAGATGACCAATACCGCTAGAGCAGCACCCACTGTGAAGCTGGGACACAAGTAGGTGTTATGATGCAAGACCATAATGCCATCTGTGAGACTCTTCATCCAATGACATAAAAATAGACTTGAAGGGCCATGTCAGATGCCTGGGACATCCGGCACAACTGCATGTTTCTAGCAGACAGAGCCTGGTACTCCCAGGAAAGTCATGTCCTTTTGCAGTGGTGCTGGGCAAGTGCCCCAGGGCATCCCTGATGTCCCACCTGTGTCCAAAAAAAATGAGTCCCACCTCTGCCTTTAGTCACAGTCTGCACTGTCCACATGCAAGCATGATGCGCTAGTGGGATGCACATCACACAGAGGTCTCCACTCGTGTCCCTGCACTCTTGAAACCTTCTAGTTCTCTACTCTGTCCCCTCTTTTCATTGTCACATAGCAGGAATAAGAACAGTGTTAATGATATCCACATGGTGACTGCATTGCAGTCCAAGCCAGGACCTTCTTCACTAGTGCATTGTCCTTCCTGGAGATCAGTTTAGCTCTGTCCCAGGCCCCAAGGTGCTGCAGAGGGAGCTCAGGAAACAAAACCCTCTCCTGCCAGGGCTGGGCGGTCCAGCTCTGCTTCCCCCTGCCCTGGACTCTGCAGGCTTTGCTCTCTTAGTGGGAATCTCCTCTCACCATCACATTGCCACCTGCTCTCCATGACAGCATGCCTGTGCTCTGAAATGCAGCCACCAGAAACGCTGTGTACTTGGCCCTTGGTAGAACAAGTTTCACCATCATCAACCTGTTCTGTGTGCCACAGCTGAGGCTCTGCAATGGAAACATGCACCAGTGCATAAAGCCTGGGGCCAAGTGAGGAGCAAATGGAAGTGCCTGACTGAGACATTATTGCCACAATAACTGGGATGTGGTGGAATCTCACACATGATTATAGAGCCTGTACAGTGGCAGGGTCCGAGATCTTCAGAAGAGAGTGGAGAGGAAGATGAGCAAAGGGGCTGCCCTTGGTGTGAATGAGCAGCTCAAATGTGTGGAGCTCTTTGAACATGAGGGCTAGGGCTTGGGTGCAAGCTTGTATGTGACAAGGGTGAGACCACAATGGGAGTGAGCAACCACCCAGGCAGGGTGAGGAGATGGGTACAGTCTCCTTTAAGCAATGTGAACAAGTGTGCGGCTCAAAGGGCACCCCACGTGCACACAGTCTGCCCTGCACTGGCTCCCAGGCTGTGGGGATGGCTGTTCTCCAGGGCTGGCTAGCTTGTGCAATGAGCTCCCAGGAGCTAGGAGAGGGCCAAGGAGGCAACAGTGTCCTGGTCCCCAGCACATGTCAGAACCTTCACCTCACAAAACACAGAGGACTCATGTCCCTCCTCCCCACACTCCTCCCAGTGACCAACTCCTCCCCAAAAAGCTGAGGGCAGCCTGAGGCCTCCTTGTCCACCCAGAGGGCATTTCCCGGATGGACTCCCATCAACGCTGCCAGCTGCTTTTTCCCAAGTGCCTGTCCCAGGAATCATTCTCTGCAGGGGACTGCTCACTTGTCACAGCCACAGGCAGTGCAGGGCCAAGAGGATGGTGCCAGGCCTGTTCTTCCAGAATTGCCTTGAACAAGCGGCTTGTGAGGAGCAGGAATGGCCAGACCCCATGGGTGTCCCTGCAGCCAGCTATACGGAGCAGCCTGGGGACGTGGTTGAGTTCAGAATGGAGAAACTGGGTGCAGCAGTAGGGCTGGTCATCACTGGTGCTGGTGGGTCCGGGCTGGGAGAGCTCCTGACAGGTTCCCTTCTCCCAAGCGGAACACGGGGGCTTCCATGTGTGCCCATCCCTGCACTCGCACGCGGCTCCCTGGCTCCACTGTGCAGACAGCACCCAGGGCAGGGTACTCAGCCCTGGGGAAATGTCCCTCTGACATGGTCCCCATGACAGCCCGCACTGCCCTGTCCCCCCACAAACCCTGCTGGGCCCAGCCTTGTACCACGTTGGGGTTGGTGCAGAGCCGTCCTTGGCCTTTGAGCTGGGAGGGAGGCTGGGCAGGGCCGGCTGGTCCTCTGGCTACAGGCACCGAGGCCGGCAGGAAGGAGCTGCCCAGGCAGCCAAACACTGACACTGAAGGTGACCTCAGTGACTCTCCAGGCTCCCTTCCCTGGGCCTCCTGGGTCCCCCACTGCCTCTTGTGGGACTGCAGAGCTCTCCCTAGCCTGCACATTCATTGCTTTTGCCCTTTCCATTTGGGTGGCTCCCCTTGAGTTTCTGAATCACCATTCACTGCTAGGAACATGGTGCCCTTGGAGATGTCCTGTGCTCTCCTGGAAGCTCCATATCCATCTCCAGCCCTGTCATATGAGAGATATGGCTTGACCATTCACCACCTGCAGAACCTCTGAGCACCCACAGGTGAGAACTGAATCCAACCCTCCTCCCCTAACTCATCATCTATGAGATCATTGCTGGAGGCCCTGGAGAGCCCTGAGAAAGAAACAGATACTTTGATGGTGAAAGTCCCTGAGAACATTTTAGAATCTGACTTTGGAAGGAGAGGCCAACCTTCAAGTACTGCAGTGAGGAAATCCACTTTTATTTGAGCAAAGCCAGGACTGACACAGAAACAAAAGGACAGACATATTTATAGCAGCTATGGCAATTACACAGAGTAAGTTCATGCTTCTGGCAAAGTAGGATGCATTCAAAAACTTATGTAAAAAAATCATTATAAACACAGAGAGAATGCTTAAAGCACAGAACTATCTGAGATGCATTAGGAACCACTTGTTAGAAAGGACAGGGAGCTTATTTCTAGCACCGACTGAGCCAGTTTCATTAGGGCATTCTTCAGATCCTTACTCCTCATGCTGTAGATGAGGGGGTTGACTGTTGGAGGCACCACTGCATACAGAACAGCCACCACCAGATGCAGAGCTGGGGAGGAGATGGAGGGGGGCTTCAGGTAGGCAAATGTGCCACTGCTGAGAAACAGGGAGACCACGACCATGTGCGGGAGGCACATGGAAAAGGCTTTGTGCCGACCCTGCTCAGAGGGGATCCTTAGCACAGCTGTGAAAATCTTCACGTAGGACACCGCAATGAAAATGAAACATGCAAAGAATAAACACATACTAAGCATAAGAAGCCCAACTTCCCTGAGGTAGGAGTGAGAGCAGGAGAGCTTGAGGATCTGGGGGATCTCACAGAAGAACTGCTCCACCTCATTGCCTTGGCAGAGGGGTAGGGAAAATGTGTTCCCAGTGTGCAGGAGGGAATTGAGAAAACCACTGGCCCAGGCAGCTGCTGCCATTTTGACACAAGCTCTGCTGCTCAGGAGGGTCCCGTAGTGCAGGGGTCTGCAGATGGCAACGTAGCGATCATAGGCCATGACTGTGAGGAGAGAAAACTCCCCTCCAAAGAAGAAGATTAACAGGAAGAGCTGAGCAGCACATTCCAAATAGGAAATGGCCCTGGTGTTCCACAGGGAATTTGCCATGGATTTGGGGAGAGTGGTGGAGATGGAGCCCATATCGAGGAGGGAGAGGTTGAGGAGGAAGAAGTACATGGGGGTGTGGAGGCGGTGGTCACAGGCTACAGCTGTGATGATGAGGCCATTGCCAAGGAGGGCAGCCAGGTAGATGGCCAGGAAGAGCGAGAAGTGCAAGAGCTGCAGCTCCCGTGTGTCTGCGAATGGCAGGAGGAGGAACTCGTTGAAGGAGCTGCTGTTGGACATTAGCTCCTTTGGGAGTCCTGTCCAAGGAAGGAAAGAAAGCAAAAATTTAGAGCAGAATTGTCTGAGCCAACCATTTCAGTTTCTCAAAAATCCTCCATATTTCCTCTCTCCCTTAGTTCAGCCCCATTTCAGGTGATCCACATTGAAATGGCAGGGACCGGCTTCCCATGGCTCCAAAGGAGTTGTTTCTGCTGTGCTGCAGGTGTAATTGGATGTGTCAAACTACTTTTTCATTAGTATTTCTACAGATGCCTGGGAATGGTGTCTCACATAGCTTGGAAGGGACTAGACCCGGAAACCCTACTGGGAATACTCTCCATTCACCAGAATGAGAGGTGAATATAGCACTCACACCAGTTGTATCTGAAGAAGGAGAGCTTTGTGAAGGATTTGTCCCCATCAATCTTGCCCTTCTCAACAGAGATATTTGTATCTGAATCTGTCACACCAGATCTGACTCCAGCCAGGGAGGAGAACAATCAAATGGAAGCAAGGAAAGACCTTACCTCTTTTTAGATGTCGAGATGTCTAGAGACAGACCTTGTCCTCATGCCACTTCACCATCTGCGCCTGTCTTCCAGAAACTTCAGAGAGAAGGAGTAGCTTTGCTGCACAAAATCCGCAGGAGTCGACGGCCTCCCCTTCTATGGCAGGGCTCTTCAATAAGTGGAAATCCAGTGTTCTCTGCAAAAGGGTCACTGCAGGAGTCTGTTTATATAGAAATGTGCATATCTATAATATATATGATGGTGCAGACAGAAACACACAAAGGTGCCTCCTCAATGTGCGAGCATTCTTAGATAGAACAGAAATCTTTGGCATTTCAATCACTCTCAGCATGAACCCTTGTGTATCCCAACAGGAGAAAAAGGACTTTGTCATGGAACCTGCTTCATCACCGAGCCTTGTCCCTCACTGTCATGTACTTGCATCTCACTCACATGAAGGACAATGACACTCACAAATGAGCCCAGTTCTCCCTGCAGAAACCTCCCAGGAGAAGGGGACTGTCCAGGGGCACCCCCAGGCTTGCAGGTGCTAAGGAGCGGCTTAGATAAACCCTGATGCAGCAGCCCAGGAGAAGCTGGTGCTGTCTATGGACTAAGGGATGGCTGAGGGGACATTCAGATGTCCCTGGCAGAGTCTTTGGTTGCTCTTTGAATCTCTTAATGAGTCTCAGTCTCTTGTCCAAGTCTGACAGTTGTGTTTCCATTTTCCCCTTACCAAGTGGAAGGAAATTCTAAGCACCATCTCAA
The DNA here is from genome assembly GCF_059628265.1 of Tinamus guttatus. Taxonomy (NCBI): domain Eukaryota; kingdom Metazoa; phylum Chordata; class Aves; order Tinamiformes; family Tinamidae; genus Tinamus; species Tinamus guttatus. The sequence goes on along the minus strand of NW_028289694.1, from coordinate 197,096 downwards.
TGCCTGCCTTGCCTTTCCTTTTGAAATGTGTTCCCCCCAAAGTGCTCACAGCTAGACCTGTGAGCAGAGCTGACCCCCGCAGCACCCTCCCAGCAGGAGAAGGAGCCTGTCCTGGTAGAGGATAATCCTCCCACCCAGAACTTCTCCCCTCAGTGCTGTGGGGAGCTCCCTGGGCAGGCTGAGCGCTGACCTTCACAGGCGACACAGTCACTGCTGCGGGCACACAGCACCTTTGGGTGCAGGGACCCTGCTCTGAAGTGCAGACCTCTCACCCTGTCTGCACACCCCAGCTTCACATCACTGCTGTTTCTGTTGGGGAAGGCAGCAGGATGCCCTGCCCTTAGGTGGTATGTTAGAGAATCCCTTCTCTGAAGCAGCTCCTCTTCCTCTGCACTGCAAAAGCCAGAAGAAAGAAGAGAAAAATGCTGCCAGCCATGGGTGTGATGGGTTCTTATGTTCCCTTCAAGAAGCTCCGTAGCATTGTCCTGTAAGCAAAAACTCACCGTGTCAAGGGCTGTGAAGGTCTCCTGTCTGCTCCCACTCCACACTGCCGTTCCCCTCTCGCTGCCTTCTCTCCTCTCCTGTCCGCAGCAGCAGGCAGTGCCCGCAGCCCTGCTGCTCTTGGCACAGGAGCTGCTCCTGCACTCGGCTGTCTCTGGGCAGTGCTGCCAGGCTGCCACGAGCTGCCTCTGTCCCAGGAGCCTGGCCCCGCTGAGGAGCAGAGGCCCAGCTGAACTCACCAATTTCTCTGTCCCATGTGCTCCCTCCTCCTGGGGAATGCTCCCTCAAACAAACTAAAATAATCATCTGTTTTCCTTTTCTCATGAGTGGAGAGAGGTTCCAACATTGCAATTTATTTCATCAGAGGATGTGGAGCTATGAAAGTTATGAATGTCCCACTCTGGAAGAATGATTTTCATCTCTCAACCAGACAGGGACACCTAGATGGGACTTAAGCCAACTCTCTGAGACATTGTTCAGATTTTGATTAGGATTAATCAATGTGGGCATTACAGAATTCAGACCCCCAGGCCTGAGTCTGAAGTGATATTCAGATTATTCCTGTAAATTCCACAGACGCCATCGGTGGGATTCCCCTTGCCAAAAACCAAGTGAGCACAACACAGAGGTGTGCATGTGTGCTCTGTCTAAGATCCCACTATAATCATAGGGATAATCATTGGAGATGGATAATCATTGATAATCATTGATGATCATTGGAGATGGAAGAGTCAGTTGCTTACACACAGATATCTGGTGACAGTTGAAGAGACAGATGTGGTCCAAAGCAGATGTGCCACACACAGATGTGGTGTCAGTATCTGCTTGCTCTGATGCAGGAACTGGGGGACCTGCATCATCCTAGAGGATGAGGTGAGCATCAGGTGGGGAATTGTCTTGGCTGTCTGAAATGACCTCCTGGTGCCAAATACAACTAGATCCCCACTCACTCCAGCTGAGGCATAGGAAGATTCCAGTATTAACCAGCAGCTCTTGTAATTCAGTGCAGACACTTGATTTGAGGGCATTGAAAAGTGCTGGAAGAGCCTTGTCAGATGCCTGGGTTGTCCAGCTCAACCATATGTCTCTAGCAGATAGGACCTACAGGGAAAGTATCCCCTTTGGAGCGCTTGCTGGGCAAGTGCTCCAGAGAATCCTAGGGTTCCATCCTGAACCCAAACAAATGAAATCCAGCACTGTCTGCAGGGAAAGTCCATACTGTCTGCATCCATGTGTGCTGCATAAATGAGAGGCACATCACACCAAGGTATCTTGAGATTCTTTGCTCTCTCAAACCCTTCTTGCTCTCCTCCCCTCAACTTCTGCTCACTCCATCATATTATATGAACAGGGACTGGGCTAATGAGGACCTCAGGGTGGCTGGATCACAGGCTGTCAAGGTCCATGGACATCTTCAGGGGCGTGTTGTCCTTCCGGGAGATTTGTGCAGGAAGTCTGTCATAGGCCCAGTATAGCCACAGAGTCACCTCAGGCAGAACCCCCTCTCCTGCTGTTTCTCAATGGCCCAGCTCTGTGTCCTCCTGGCCTCAGACACTGCTGGATTCACTTTCTTAGTGGGAAGCTGCTTCCACCATTGCATTGTTCCTGTTATATATGACGGCATAGCTCTGCTCTGAACTGGACCATTGCACACGCAGTGTCTTTGCCTCTTGATAACAGGTTTTTCTGTGACCATCCTGTTCTGTGTGCCACAGCTGAAGCTCTATAGCCCAAATATATGCAAGTGTAGGCAGCCTGAAGTACAGGCAGGAGCACAGGAAGACGTGCAAGCTGTCACAGGCCTGAAATATCGTTGGAATGGTGATCAATGGACGATGAGGGAGGATGCCTTTTGTGTGAAGGAGCATATTGGATGTGCGGAGCTCTTCCTTGGAAGAGGCAAGGTTTGAAGTGAGAGCTTGTGGGTGAGCATCTCAGGAGGGAGCTCTCTTATTTCTCGGCAGTATATAAAAAAGTCTGTGGATCACTGGCCCTGTTTCTTGTTGAGTGGACTTTAATCCCCCTACCATGACCTGGAAAGGCAAACTGCAGGGTGCAAGCAGTCTGGGAGGCTTCTGGAGGACATTAAGGAGAACTTTTTTGCACAGCTGCCAGATAGGCTGATAAGGACGATGCTTTCTGGTATCTGGACATTTCAAACAAGGACAAACCGATCAGGGATGGGATAGTCAGTGTCTGCCTTGCCTGCTGTGACCATGAGAATCCAGAGTGCCTAATGCTGAGGGGAGTGCAGAAGGACAGTAGCAGAATAGAGACTGGGCGTCAGAAGAGCCGACTTCCTGGCCTGTTCAGGGGACTGGTGGGGGATCCCAGGGGAGGCAGCTCTCAAGGACATCAGAGCTCAGGAAAGCCAGCAGGTCTTTAAGGACAGACCTGTCAAGCATAAGGATGGGTCATTCTGATACTCACCAAAACTATCAGATACCTCAGTGCACTCAAACCAGCAGATACCCCTTGAGTAGACTGGGATCTCGTTACTTAGCTCCAGGCTACTAGGGCAATATAGAGGAGAAAAAAGGCAGAGGCAAAGGCAGAGGCATTTAGAAATATTGCCCAGCATCTCATTACAAGGACAAGTGGGGGGTCCTGCACCTGGGGAGGAATAACCCGAGGCACCAGTATGGGTTAGAGGTTGACCTGCTGGAAAGCAGCTCCACAGAGAGGGATTTGGGAATCCTTTTTGACAAGTAGTTAACCATGAGTCAGCAATGTGCCCTCGTGGCCAAGAAGGCTAATGGGATACTGGCATCTATCATATGAGGACAGACTAAGCGAGCTGGGCCTGTTTAGTCCGGGAAGAGAAGACTGAGAGGAGATCTGATCAGCATGTAGAAGTAAGTACCTCAGGGGTGAATCTAGGGAGGATGGGGCCAAACTCTTCTTGGTGGTGGCCCGTGACAGGACAAGGGGTAATGGATGCAAGTTGAAACACAGGAAGTTCCATCTCCATGTAAGGAAGAACTTTACTGTGAGGGTGCCAGAGTCCTGGCACAGGCTGCCCTGAGACGTTGTGGAGTCTCCTTGTCTGGAGATCTTCCAAACCTGCCTCAATGCCACCCTGTGCTATGTGCTCTAGGTGTCCCTGCTTGAGCAGGGGAGTTGGGCTAAATGATCTCTAGAGGTCCCTTCCAATGTTAACCACTCTGTGATTCTGTGAACTTGCTGCTGGGGACAGTGCCCATCGTTTCCCTTACCACATCTTCAGATTGCAATTCAGCCGAGTCTACATTAATTCACCCATCAGACAGGGAGGGGAATGACTGCAGCACAAACAGCCTGTCAATCACAGATTATTAATCGTGCTGCTCTTGTTACACCATGCTCACTTAGGCACTCGGATCATTTAGCAGCCTAAAAGGTCTTGCTGGACTCCCTGGTCCAATGGAAGCTGGCCGCAAGTCTCTGCTCCTTGTCCACATTCACCAGAGTGGCACTAATTCATGGTGCTAAGTGCTCCATCTCCCTCCTCTTGATTAAGGAGCTGCCTTTCTCCAGGGCTGCAGAGCTCCGCAGGTGTCAGCCCCTCCACGGGGCACCCTCAGCAAACCCTCTCGTCCCCGCCGCTGCTGCTGGCCCCTCACTGCTCTGGCAGCAGCGACCTCAGCGCCAGCACCCGCCGTGAGCCTCCTGCTGGCCCAGCAGCTCCTCGGGCAGGGGGACCTCGCTCGCGCACAGCCCAGCGTGGGCTGCTGCCGCCGCGGGCTGCAGGGACACCAGGTTCCTTGGCAGAGCCGCCCCGGCCAGGAAGGGGCTGCTGACGTCACAACCAGCTGCGCGGCCTGGCCTATCAGGGGCTGTGGCAGCAGTGATGTCACCAGCCGACGCCCACGCGTCAGCACAGAGCCAGCCCTGCAGAGAGCAGGGGCCTCCCGGCAGCGTCCCCGCAATGGCCTCCGTGTCCCTGCCCGCTGCTGAGACACCCCTGGCCTCACAGGCAGCGCCTGCTGCTGCCCCGGCAGCTCCGCGCACACAAGGGACCTCCCCGCGTGTCTGCACCAGACCCCGCTGCCGGCCGCGCTGCTGCTGGGACAGGAGCGGCCTCAGAGCCCGTCCCCAGCCATGGGCCAGCGCTGGCCTCGCAGCTGCTCTGCCAGCAGGGACCTCCCAAGGAACTGCCCAGCCAGGCGCCTCTTGCTGGCCTGCCCGGGACTCAGCAAAGAGCAGAGCTCACGGTCACCCTCACAGACATGGATGGACCTGCTAATGCCTGGTGCTGTCCAGCCAGGAGCACAGACAATGTGACCCCCCTCCCAAGCAGGAGCAGTGCCCTGTGCCTGCTGCTGGCCTCCCAGGTGCTTACAAACATTGACTTGACCATCATCTGACTAGGTGATCTCCAAACGTCCCTTGCCACCAGAGAAAGGTGCCTTCTCTCACTCAAGCCCCCTTGAAGCCTCTCTGCCCACCTGCAGACTGCTGGCAGAGCACCCCCTGAGGCCAAAGGTTGCTGCTAGGCAGAAGAACACGGTGGTGCAAAGGAGCTCTGCAAAGAAGGAACTGGGGGTCCATGATCTCCTGGTGTGCAGTAGGAAGACTGTTGCCAGGAGGTCAAGGGAGGTGATCCTGCCTCTCTACTAAGTCCTGGGGAGGCCACCCCTTGAGTCCTGTGTCCCCAGTACAAGAGGGACATGAAGCTACTGGAGAGAGCCTGGCACAGGTCTACAAAGGTGATCAGGGAGCTTGAGCATCTCTCCTATGAGGAGAAGGTAAGAGAACTGAGCCTGTTTTTGCCTGGAGAAGAGAAGGCTGAGAGGGGATCTTGTCAGGGTGTGCAAATACTGGAAGGGAGGGTGCCAAGAGCAGAAGAGGATGGCCCAGACTCTTTTCAGTGGTGACTAGTGATGGCACAAGAGGCAACAGACACAAATTGAAGCACAGGAAGTTCTGCCTGAATTTGAGGAAAAGCATCTTGACTGTGAAGGTGATAGAGCACTGTCATGGATTGTCCATAAAGGTTGTGGAGTCACCTTCTCTGCAGATATTCCAGACCTGCCTGAACAGGATCCTGTGCAACGTGCTGTAGGTGACACTGCTTTATCAAGGGGATTGAACTAGATCATCTGCGAAGGCCCTTTCAACCTCAACCCTTCTGTGATTCTATAAATGGTCTCCACTGGAATATATCAGCTTTATGAGCTATAGGGATCTACCTGTCCCTCAGCTTTATTGTGAGTGGTGCTCTAGCAGGATAGAAGGCATCCAGGGTCATTAGAGATGACCAAGGAAATTCCTGACCTGGACTCCCACTGAAGCTCTATCTCCAGTGATTCCATTAGGACCTTTAGGTCAGGAGCTCGCAAGCAGACCATGTGCATGCTTAGCCTGGTAAGGGGGAATCCCACCTGCCATGTATTTGTGGAGTTCATGAGTTAGCTGAATCCTCCAAATCTGGTGTTTCTGAACGGACATGTGGATCCCCAATAAGTCATCTGAATAAATCATCTGAATCATATATGCACCATGTATCAACAAGCTCCCTTCTTATCCCTGTCTGGGTGTCCTGCCTAGTTAAGAGATGTGAATCAGGACTTCCCAAGGGACATTTCTAACTTTGGTAGATAATCATTATCTGATGAAATAAACTGCAATGTTGGAATCTGTATCCCTGTATTCTTTAGAGAAGGAAAACAGGCTACTCTACTTGATGGAACATATCCCAGAAGGAGGAATCCCAAGGGACAGAGCAATTCATGAATTCAGCTGGGCTGCAGCTTGTGGCAGCCTGTCAGCACTGCCCAGAGACAGCTGTGTGCAGGAGCAGTTCCTGTGCCAAGAGCAGTAGGGCTCTGCCTGCTGCTGCGGACAGGAGAGGACAGAGAGGTGAAAGGCAGCGTGGAGTGGGAGGACAGAGGAGAGCTCATGGTGGGAGCAATCTGTGACACGGTGAGTTGCCGCCTGCAGGGTAATGCTACTGAGGTTACTTTTTTTATTTTGAGGATTGTTCTTCCTGCTTCTACTTTGCATACGAGGAGATGCTTCAGAACAGAAATTCCCTGTCCCAGCATCACAAGGTCAGGGCATCATGGCTGCTTCTTCTGGAGCTGGTGCAGGACAGTGAAGGCAATGTGGGCACACAGGTTCTTCAGAGCACTGTTCTTCAGAGCAGTGTCCATGCGCCCCAGGGTGCTGTGTGCCCGGGGCAGTGATTCTGTGAGGATCAGCACTCAGCCTGCCAGGGCGCTGCAGGGAGAAGCTCTGGGTGGGAGGAGAGATCCCCCCTGGGCAGGTTCATTCTCCTGCTGAGAGGCTGCTGTGTGGGGTCAGGGCTGCTCACAGCTCAGCCTCACTCACACAACATATCTGGAAGGGGCTTTTCAAGAGGACACTCTTGGGAAGCTTCTATGAAAGGGACAACAATATCCAGAGGCTAGGATTTTGTTTTGTATCCTTGAGAAGGCAGCGAATGAATGGGACATTTTAGGTTTAGATGCCTGAAGGAGAGTTCTGCAGTGCTGCTCTGAGGGATAAATAGGTCTGCGAGGACCCCAGAATATTTCTCCAACTGCCTTTTCACCTGTGGGCAGCAGCAATATCCCCTTTGCAGCTCTCCTCATTCTCGTTGTGCTTAGTCTCACTCTGCTCTCAAGGGGAAGGGCTCCAGGGCATTTCTGACCTCCTCTGCAGTCAGATTTCTAGAACAGCAGAGCTGCCTCTCTCCTGCCATGTGCCCATTTCCCATTGCAAGGCACAGGGTCTGAGAACCACTGCCCTGGAAGTCCACACTGTCTGGGAGGTGCAACCTGGGGACGGTGCTGCTCTGTCTCTCTGTCCTCCCTTGGCAGCAGTCACAGTGTTTCTCCTCGTTTCCCTGCCTCTCCTTTCTGCTCTTGTCCTGGCAGTCAGCTGGGGCTTCAGCTACAAATTCAGATACTCACCCTGAGGTCCTGCCATGGAGGTGTCTGAAGAGGGACAATGTGCTCAGGGTGCTGGGCAGCGTCATTGGAGGGGCTGCAAAGGGGTTGACTCTCCCTTTAGGAAACCCTGTGACTGTCAGGACACGTGACTGTCTCTATTGTCCTGCTGGGTTTGTTAGGTGCCCTCCAGAAGAGGATTCAGTGCACAGAGTCTTTGCCATGTCAGGAGCAGTGTCCTGTTCTCTCCATCACGTATCCACCTTAACCTTAGAGGGAGAGCAGAGTTAAATGAGTGCTTTAAAACCAGTCTTCTATGATCTCAACAGAGTCCAAGTTTTTCTGCAGGAACAAGGCACATGGACTCAACAGCACTCCTCACTGTTCCCTAAGCAGCAGAGAGCCCATTTCCCTCTCCAGTATGCTTTATGTTCATGCTTGCAGCAATAAAGACAGTTGTCTGTATTTGCATGTCAAGAAAGACATGTAAAAAACCTGACCATATATGGTGACAGAATCTAAAAATTTCCAACATAAGTAATTCTAAAGCAAAATGCTAAAATCCCCTGCTGCACCCCAAACTCCTTGTAGGTGTGTGTGGGAAAATGAAAAGACCCTTTATATTAAAGGTGGATGTCCTGTGACATCAACTCCAAAAAGGACAGATATCAAGAACCAGTCCTTTATACACGTGGACGTAGAGTAACTCAGGCTCCGGCTCCTCCCAGAACATTCAGGTGGAGCAGAGACTGAGGAGCTGACTGAAGGTGACAGTGGGAAGAAGAAATTACTGAGAGTTGGGACAGGGATTGAGAAGCATTTCTATGAAAAATGGAAAGTTTATTTCAGAGAAAATTCTTCTAAGCTATTATTGCGTATTCTTCCCTACACAGTTTTCCTGAGCCCGACAGAACAGATGTCCAACAGCAGCTCCTTCAACGAGTTCCTGCTCCTGCTGTTCTCAGACGGGCGGGAGCTGCAGCTCTTGCACTTCTCGCTCTTCCTGGCCATCTACCTGGCTGCCCTCCTGGCCAACGGCCTCATCATCACAGCCGTAGCCTGCGACCACCGCCTCCACACCCCCATGTACTTCTTCCTCCTCAACCTCTCCCTCCTCGACCTGGGCTCCATCTCCACGACTGTTCCCAAAGCCATGGCCAATTCCCTGTGGAACACCAGGGCCATTTCCTACTGGGGATGTGTTGCCCAGATATTTTTCTTCCTCTTCTTGTTTGCAGGAGAGTTTTATCTCCTCACAGTCATGGCCTACGACCGCTATGTTGCCATCTGCAGACCCCTGCACTATGGGACCCTCATAGACAGCAGAGCTTGTGTCAAAATGACAGCAGCTGCCTGGGCCAGTGGCTTTCTCAATGCTCTCCTGCACACTGGGAACACATTTTCCCTACCCCTCTGCCAAGGCAATGTGGTGGAGCAGTTCTTCTGTGAGATCCCCCAGATCCTCAAGCTCTCCTGCTCACACTCCTACCTCACGGAAGTTGGGTTTCTTGTGGTTAGTACCTCTTTAGTCTTTGGGTGTTTTGTTTTCATTGTCGTGTCCTATGTGCAGATCTTCAGAGCTGTGCTGAGGATCCCCTCAGAGCAGGGCCGGCACAAAGCCTTTTCCATGTGCCTCCCGCACCTGGCCGTGGTCTCCTTGTTTGTCATTACTGTATTGATTGCCTACGTGAAGCCCCCCTCCATCTCCTCCCCACTTCTAGATATGGTTGTGTCCATTCTGTACTCGGTGGTGCCTCCAGCCTTGAATCCCCTCATCTACAGCATGAGGAACAAGGAGCTCAAGGAGGCACTGAAGAAACTCATCCAGTGGGTAAAAGGTCCGTGGTAACAACTGTTTCATTCACTCACCAGGATATCTGGCATCAAGGCTGTATTTTATCCATTTCTTTCTTTTTTACTTTTCTTTTACATGCATCTTAAAATAATAAATAATAAAATAAATATTCACATCTGCACAGGAATCTCTCATTTAGCACTTAAACATAGACCATGATAAAGCAGGAAGCCAGGCTTCCCCCTTCACTAGCAGAGAGGGGGGATTCTCTGAGCCGCTTCTTTGAGCTCCCTTGGATGTGTCCAGTGCAGGGAGGAGAGTTTCCCTCTGCAGCGTCTTTTCCAGCACTGACACCAAGGGACCCCTGGGGTACAGAGTCACGGCAGGACAAGGGCAGGTGGGCTGAGACCAGGGGTCCAGTGTTGTTTAGGAGATCTCAGCTCTCGTGCCTATGGATAGACTGTGATCTCAAATCTCTCTAATTTGACAGAAATGACAACCAAGTGTCAGCACGGGTTTCCATGGTTCCATGCAAAGCTCCAACACACAAAACGAAACATGAGTGAATTGAAGGAAAGTCTAGAGGCAGCCTTCCCATGGCAGTTCGGGTGGGAGTCAATTGCCTGGTGACACCAGGTGACATCTGAAGAGACAAGGTTGTCCCAGGCACGGGCTAGTGTCTATTGCTCTGATGGAGCAAATGTGATACTCACATCTTTCTAGAATGCCTGGTCAGGGCCTGGTAGGCATCTTCCTTGGCCATCTGAAATAGCACTAGATGCTCACTAGTGTTAGAGCCACACTCACTAGGAAGCTGAGACACATGGAGATGTTATCAATGTAAACTGTGACTGTAATTCATTTCAGACACTTGATTCAGTGACACTGAAGAAGGCCTGCAAGGCCATGATACATGCCTGGGATTTTTAGCGCATCTGCATGGGCAGGAGCTATGAGGAAACTCTGCCTTTCTTTAGCAGTTGCTAGGAAAAGACCCCAGGTTCTCAGCTTTTCCTACTTGTGCCCAGACATTTGCACAGAGTCTACTGGGGGCCTGGAGCCAGCTGTGTCCCCCAGGGAGTAGTATTGGGTCCAATCCTATTCAACTTCTCCATCAGTAATCTGGAAGAAGGAACAGAGCGCACTCCCAGCAAATTTTGTGATGATACAAATGCAGGAGGCTTGGCTGATACCCCAGAGGGCTGTGCAGCCATGTTCCTGAGTTAGGGAAAGAGGACTGGATTCAGCTGCCGCTTGTTGGTGCCCAGGCCACTGGAGAGGGTGAGTGCTCAGGAGGGATCTGCTGAGGACAGTCCCACTGATTACAGAGCTGGGACAGATGCCCATCCTTCTGGAAGGGGCTATGGAGCCACCATGGAGCACAGGAGACCTCCAGGGGCAGAACATGCCTGGAGTGGGGGTGAGTGCTGTGCTGGGAGAGGGGCTGCCCAGAGGGGCTGCAGGAATGATTAATGTATTCAAGACATAGAAAATATGGGGGCGATCATAGTCCAATGGAGAGAGCAGTGGACACTAAAAGGCAAGGGCAGATAAATAGTTCTTCACAGCAGATTCAGCAAGTTCCTGAAGATTTCCACTCTTTCATCAGTGGAAAACATTCAAAACAGTCCTTCATCCTTGCAGGCAGAGCTCAAGTGTCCAAGCACCAGCACTCAGAGGGACTTGGAGATGTCTCAGTGTCTCTGAGTGACTGTGACCTGCGTGGGCCTGAGAGCTCTCGCAGGGACCTGCGGGAGAGCAGAGCCCCTCAGAGCTGCAGAGGGAGGCTGGGGACAGGGGACCACGGCACCTGGAATGGCACCAGCTGTGCAGGACTCTGGGACTGCAGCCCACCCACTCCTGAAAATCATTTTCCTTTTAAAGAACAAATGATGATGCCGAAGTCTAGTGTACTAAAACAGAATAATGAATAAAGGTGGAAGGCATAACAAAGCATTTATTTGCTTTAATTCTTTTTCTTAATTTATTTCTACCTTTGTTTGTGAAGACATTTTCTAACCATTTCTGTTACCATCAGGCCTATACCACTAAACAGGAGGTTTCTTTGTCCCACTCAGAGCCCAGCGCTCAGAAAAGCCCCCTGCCCACAGCTGTCCCTGCCACCCCTCACTCTCTGCACAGAGCGCGTCACACTCAGAGGTGTCGTCCTCTCTCGACTGGTGCAGAAAGTTGGTGACCAGCTTCAAGGGAATGCTCTGTTTTGGCAGGGCCAACTTTGCACAAACTAAATCTACCCCCCAGTTACATCAATGCCCAGGGCCAGGAATAAATGAACCTTCCCCAGAAGAGCTCTCGACTCTTCCCTCATCCCAGTTACCCTTCAGCACGATCCTTGTGCTCCTTGGTGTTGGTGCCATCCCCACTGCCTGCCTTTCCCTTCAGCCCCACTGCTCACATCACTCCCGCTCTCCTGCAATCCTGAGAGCCCGTCTGTGGGCTGGGAGCAGGCGTTCGCTTGATGCTCCTTGTCCATGTTCAGGATCCTCTTGTGGGGACCTGACAGTGGCACCAAGGGCAGCTGCTCCCACCCGATGGAGCTGCTCTCCTCAGAGTGGGGCGCCTGGGGTCTTTGTCCCCAGCAAGGGCATGGTCACCATGGAGCCCGTCCCCTCACAACAGCCTTATGGACATGATGCCACTGCCATCACAAAGCCCTGGTGGTTTCCATAGGGACGTTATTCCCATGCCCTGGTGGAGACCACTGAGACCCTATCACGATGCCTTTGTGGGGACTATGGAGATACCATCATGATGCCTTGGTGGAGACCATGGAGAAAGACGTCATCACAATGTCTTGGTGAAGACCATGGGGACCTCATCATTATTGCTTTTTTTGAGATCTATAGCAGAGATCTTCACAAGGCCATAGCTGTTGCTCTGCCCACTAATCCTCATACCAACAATCCTGACTGGCTCTCTTTCCATCCCTAAGCCTAGCTCCCTGCATCCCATTGCTCTCTCACTTGCACCTTTCCCTCTCATTTCAGCCCATCACCTTCTCTCTCTTGCTGGAGTCTTCTTCTCCCCTGAATCACTCCCAATTTAAGGCTCTCCTCACCAGCTTGGCCAGCTGGTTGATGACCATCATGTTGGCAGATGGAAGGAATCTCCTTCCAAATGAAATGTGACACCCGGTAGCTTTGCTGCATTGCTGTGGGCTCAGCTCCAGGTCCTCCTCCAAATCCTGCTAAAAAAGAAAAAGTAAAGTAAAAAAAAAATCTTTGCGCATTGTCCTCTCCATTTTCATCTTGTAATAAGCTGGTATGATTGTACAATAAAGCAATATGAATTACGATATCTGAAATGAAGAATTAAACCATGAATCCTTAGGACATTTCCCCTTGTTGCATGAGTGCATGCCCAGATGTGCAGGGATGCTGCTGCTGGAGGCGTGTTCTGTGCATCACTGTGCCAGAGCAAAGGCCACCCCAAGGACACTGACTGAAGACTCCAAAGCCCATGGAGAGATCAGCAGGTTATGAGGAAGCTCCAAAAATGCCCTTGCCCACTTTACCTGTTGACAGCATCAGTAGCTCCTTTGCTGGGCCTATCTGGCCAATAAGCATGGGTAAGGAGATACTCAAGGGGTGCCAGGCACCCCAAGACCATGCGAGTGCCATAGGCACCATGGGTGTATGTGTGCAGGTGCTGTAGGTGGGCACATGGAGCACTTGTGACTGTCACAGCTGCCTAGCCTGAGGGACAGGGCAGGATGCCAGAATTCTTGAAGCAATCTCTAGAAAAGTGAAGGTGCCACTGAAGAAGTCCCTGTTCATATAATCTAGCAGGGTGAGCAGAAATTCAGGGGAGAGGAGCTAGAAGGGTTTGAGAGTTCAGAGACCAGACCACAGAGCTTGGAGTGATGTGCCTCCTCTTTTTGCGGCATTCTGCATGTAGGTGGGACAGTTCTGCATGTAGGTGGGACAATTTTCCCTACAGTCAGTGCTGGAATTCATTGATTAGGGTAGAGGTAGGAAACTCAGCATAGCTTGGGGCACTTGCCCAGCAAGCACTGCAATGGGGCATGGTTTTCCTGCAGGTGCCCTACTGTATCTGCTAGAGACACATGGTTGTGCTGGACACCCCAAGCATCTGACAAGGCCCTGCCAGCATTTTTCTGTGCCATCAGATCAAGTAGCTGCATTGAATTACCAGAACTGCTGCTTTATGCCAGAATCTTCCTATGCCTGGTGTTCATAGTTCCTGGGGCTGCCATTGTATTTGGCATCTGGGGTCATTTCAGATGGGCAATGCAATTCTCCTGAGGCCCCCGCCCTGATGCTCTAGGATGATGCAGGTCTCCGAGGAGCTGCATCAGAGCAAGTGGGCACTGGCACATGCCCTGGACCTCCTCAGTTTTCTCAGCTGTCCCCAGGTGTTTGTGTGGGAGCATCTGATTCCCATCCTCTATCTCCAATGATTGCGATTGCAACTAAGACAAAGAGCTCTCTTGCAGACCTCTATGTTGTGCTCACTTCAGTTTTGAAAGGGGAATCACTTAACCTGCCTGTGGAGTTCGCAGGATTTTTCTGAATCCCACTTCATGCCAGGGACTTCTAGACCAGCATGAGATGGGCAGAGTGACTCATACCCTGAACCTGCTGTGAGGGTGACAGAGCACTGGAACAGGCTGCCCAGAGAGGTTGTGGAGTCTCCTTCTCTGGAGATCCTCAAAATCTGCCTGGATGCCACCCTGTACCATGTGCTCTAGGTGTCCCTGCTGGAGCAGGGGGGTTGAACTTGATGATCGCTAAAGATCCCTTCCAACCTTAAACATTCTGTGATTCTGTGAAGAGATGAGCATCAGAAGTTCCACAGAGCACATTTGCATTTATCATAGGTAGTCATGCTCATCTGAATCAAAGCTGTCTTTCCAAAAGTTCAGCTTAATCAGGCTTGCAGAGATATGTGACGGATTGGTGAAAGCGTGTATATGAAAAGGCTGATTCTCCCCGCCGCCATGTCTGACCCTATCTGTGCAGATGTCTCTGTCAAATCGAGTTGCCTGGACTTCCCTTTCTAGTGAATGGAGGGAAATAAGTGCTCTTAACAGACTTTTAATTTCAGATGTATTTCCTAATAACAAGCTAAGGGCCTGCAGGAACCGCCTCCAAAATTTTCAGCCCTACAAGGGAACACAACGAGCCCAGGGCATCTCCAGCAGTGCCAGCCTCTATGTGATCAAATGGAATCAATCCCCTAAAGCAGATTATAATCATAAGTAGGAACATTCTGAAAGAATAACAAAGATTGCCTTTTCCAAATATCCGTCAGTCTTTAACTTTATGAAATACATTCTCATTCTTCTAATTTGGCAGCCCCATGTTCGTGCACTACTTTCACCATAGCCGTGAAGTAAGGCAAGAAGCAGAGCCCTAGGCAAATTTCTTAGGAGGTTCTTTGGTAAGGGCACCTCTGCTCTTTTCTGGCCTATCATCTCTATCTTAAGCAGCACAGTGCATGAAACCCTGCTGAGGAAATGAAGAACAGCAAGCCTGCTTCGGTGCCTCCAGGAGCAAGACTGTCTTCTGCCACAGACTGTCCTCCATCCCACTTCTACCCAAAGAGCAGCCCACAGCAGTTATCGTGGAGCTGAGGCTCACCCTCATCTCAGCCTGTGCTCAGACTTCGTGCTCTTTCATCCCACAGGATTTTGGTCCCGTCTTGCCAAATGCCAAACCCCCAAACCAAGTCCCAACCCCAGGCAACCCTACAGCTCTGCCCAGGGCACACACTTGCAAGGCCAGGGAGAGAGAAGTGACCTCTCCAGTTGCCACTTTCAGACATTTCTCAGGCTTCACTTTGTTGGTGAAGGTTGACTGAAGCCAAGCAGGGCTGCACTTGCTAGAATCCCAGTCCCATTCAGCCATTAGCCCACATTTTCCTTCTTCATTCTTCCTTCTTCATTGCTCAAACCATCCTTACTTTGCTGGACAATATTTGTGACTTCCTCCTTTACAGCCTCTTCCCCTTTCCACATGCTGCCTTATTGACTTGAAGGCCACATGCCAGTTCCCTGTTTAGTCACGCTGGGCTCCAGAGATGTTTCCTAATTTTACCAACTGTTTGTTTGGAGCATTCGTCTTCTTAATAGATGCTTACTTATTGGCTTACTTATTTCCTGAAGTCCTCCACCCTTCAGAGCTGCTTGGAGCTGCTCTCCTCAGAGTGGGGAGCCTGGGGCCTTGGCCCCCAACAAGGACATAGTCACCATGGGGACCACACGCTCACAATGGCCTTATGGGCATGCTACCACTGCCATCACAAAGCCCTGGTGGTTTCCTTGGGGACCCTATCATCATGCCCTGCTGGACACCATGGCAGACCCCATCATGATGCCTTTGTGGGGACTATGGAGGTCCCATCATGATTCCTTGGTGGAGACCTTGGAGAAAGACGCCATCACAATGTCTTGTTGAAAACCATGGGGATCCCATCATGATGCCTTTCTAGAGATCCATAGCAGAGATCTACACAAGGCCACCTCTGTTGCTCTGCCCACTAATCCTCACCCCCTACAATCCAGACAGTCTCTCTGTCTGTCCCTAAGCAGAGCTCCCTGCATCCCACTGCTCTCTCCAGGGTTTCCTTTGTCTACATCTCCTGCACATTTCCCTGCCATCCAGCCCATCACTTCCTCACTCTTGCTGGAGTCTTCTTCTCCCCTGAGTCACTCCCAGTTTAAGGCTCTCCTCACTGTCTTGGCCACCTGCTTGATGACCATCAGGCCGGCAGATGGGAAGACTCTCCATCCAAAGGAAATGTGACAACCTGCAGCCTTGTTGCCCTGCTGTGGGCTCAGCTCCAGGTCCTCCTCCACCTCCTACTGAAAAAATAAAATGAAAAAGAAGACAAAAAAAGGGGGGGAGAGTGAGAAAGACCCTTGCTATTTGTCTTCTCCAATTTCATCTTGTAATAAGCTGGTATGAGGGCACATGAAAGCAATATGAATTATAGTATAGGAAATGCAGAATAAAATCATGAATATTTAGGACATGTTTCTCCTTTTTGCATCAGTGCATGTCCAGATGTGCAGGGATGCTGCTGCTGGAAGCATAATCCGTGCATCACTGCTCTGTTCCAGAGCAAAGGCCACCACAATGGCACTGGCTGAAGACTCCAGTGCCCATGGAGAGATCAGCAGGTTGTGAGGAAGCTCCAAAAGTGCCTTTGCCCACTCTGCCTGTTGACAGCACCAGCAGCACCTTTGCTGGCCCCATCAAGCCAATAAGCAGGGGAAAGGGGATACCCGGGGAGTGCCAGGCACCCTAAGGCCGTAGCAGTGCCGTAGGGACCATGGGTGTATGTGTGCAGGGATTGTACGTGGGCACATGGGCCACTTGTGACTGTCACACCTGTCAAGCCTGAGGCATTAGCCCAGTCCTTGTTCATATCATCTTGCAGGGGGATCAGAAATTCAGGAGAGGAGAGCTAGAAGGGTTTGAGAGGGCAGAAACTGGAGCAGAGACGTGGCGGGGCTGAGGTGCCTCCCGTTTATGCAGCACCCTGGATGTAGACAGGATGGGCTTTCCCTACAGCCAGTGCTGGAATGTCTTTGGGTACAGGATGGAAACGTAGGATGCCCTGGGACACTTGCCCAGCAGTCACTCCAAGGGGCATGATTTTCCTGCAGGTGCCCTGCTGCATTTGCTAGAAACACGTGATTGTGCTGGATACCCCAAGCATCTGTCAAGGCCCAGCACTTTTCTATGCCATCAAATCAAGGATCTGCACTGAATTACCAGACCTGTTGGTTTATGCTATAATCTTTCTATGCCTCATCTTCATTGTTCCAGGGGTTGCCATTTTTGTTGGCATCTGGGGTCATTTCAGATGGGCAATGCAATTCCCATTGGCTCCCCACCCTAATCCTCTAGGATGATGCAGGTCTCCCAGGAGCTGCATCAGAAAAAGTGGGCACTGACACAGGCCTTGGACCTCCTCAGTCTCTTGGACTGTCACCAGAGAGTGTTTGTGTGTGATCAGCTGACTCTCATCCTCCATCTCCAGTGATTGCAATTGCAGCTTAGACAAGGAGCTCTCTTGCAAACCTCTATGTTGTGCTCACTTCAGTTGTGGCAAGGGGAATCACTTGACCTGCCTGTGAAGTTCACAGGAGTTTTCTGAATCCCACTTTACGCCAGGGGCTTCTAGACCAGCATGAGATGCCCGGACTGACACATCTGAGTAGATCCCTGAACCATGTGCCAAGGAACTCCCTTCTTGTCCTAACTAGGTGTCCTGCCTAGGTCAGAGATGAGAATCAGGGGTTCCAGAGGAGCACATTTCTATTTGTCATAGGTAGTCATGCTCTGATGAAAGAACTTGCAATGTTGGAAATAGTTGCTGTCCACTCAATGGGAAAAGACGACAGCTGATTACTTCAGTCTATTCCAGTGAACATTTCACAGGAGGAGGGGACACAAGGGACAGAGAAATTGGTGAGTTCAGCTGGGCCTCTGCTCCTGAGCGGGGCCAGGCTCCTGGGACGGAGGCAGCTCGTGGCAGCCTGGCAGCACTGCCCAGAGACAGCCGAGTGCAGGAGCAGCTCCTGTGCCAAGAGCAGCAGGGCTGCGGGCACTGCCTGCTGCTGCGGACAGCAGAGGAGAGAAGGCAGCGAGAGGGGAACGGTAGTGTGGAGTGGGAGGACAGAGAAGACCACAGCTCTTGACACGGTGAGTTTGTGCTTACAGGACAATGCTACGGAGCTTCTTGAAGGGGACATAAGAACTCATCACACCTCATGGGTGGCAGCATTTTTCTCTTCTTTCTCCTGGTTTTTGCAGTGCAGAGGAAGAGAAGCTGCTTCAGAGAAGGGATTCTCTAACATACCACCTAAGGGCAGGGCATCCTGCTGCCTTCCCCAACAGAAACAGCAGTGATGTGAAGCCGGGTTGTGTAGACAGGGTGAGAGGTCTGCACTTCAGAGCAGGGTCCCTGCACCCAAAGGTGCTGTGTGCCCGCAGCAGTGACTGTGTCGCCTGTGAAGGTCAGCACTCAGCCTGCCCAGGGAGCTTCTCACAGCACTGAGGGGAGAAGTTCTGGGTGGGAGGATTATCCTCTACCAGGACAGGCTCCTTCTCCTGCTGGGAGGGTGCTGCGGGGGTCAGCTCTGCTCACAGGTCTAGCTGTGAGCACATTTCAGGGGGCACTTTGCAAAAGGAAAGGCAAGGCAGGCATTTCCTGAAGGAGAAGCCAATGAGATCGTGCTTACAATTTCCTTCCACTTCGTAAGAGTATAATGGAAACAAAACTGTCAGATTTGGACAACAGATTGAGACTCATTAAGAGATTCAAGGAGCAGCCAAAGAGTCTGCCAGGGACTTCAGACTGTCCCCTCACCCACCCCTTAGTCCATAGACAGCACCAACTTCTCCCGGGCTGCTGCATCAGGGTCTATCTGAGCTGCTCCTTAGCACCTGCAAACTGGACACCTGCACCTGCAAACCCCTGGACACTCCCCTGCTCCTGGGAGGTTTCTGCAGGAAGAACTGGGCTCACTTGTGAGTATCGTTGTCCTTCATGTGAGTGAGGTGCAAGTACACGACAGTGAGGGGCAAGGCTCAGTGATGAAGCAGGTCCCATGACAACGTCCTAACAAGTTTTTCTTTTTTTTTTTTTTTTTCCTGTTTGATGCACAAGGGTTTATGCTGAGAATGACTGAAGTGCCAAAGATTTCTGCTCTATCAAATAATGTTCCCACAGTGAGTAGGCACCTTTGTGTGTTTGTGTGGGCACCATCATATATATTATTTATATGCACACTTATGTATCAACAGACTCCTCCAATTATCCTTTTGCAGAGAAGATTTGAATTCTAAATGTTGAAGAGCCCTGCCATAGAAGGGGTGGACATCGCCTCCTGCAGCTCGTGTGCATCAAAGCTACTCCTTCTCTCTGCAGTGCCTGGAATAAGGGTGCAGGGTGCAGGGTTAAAGGAGGCATGAGGACAGGGTCCGTTTCTAGACATCTTGACATGTAGAAAGGGTAAGGTCTATCCTTGTTTCCCTTTGACTGTTGTTCTCCCTTGTTATAGTGAGATCTGGTGTGGCAGACTCAGATACAAATATCTCTGTTGAGGAGGGCAAGACTGATGGGGGTGAATCCCTCACAGAGCTTTTCTCCTTCAGATACAACTGGTGTGAGGGCTGTATTCCGCTCTCATGCTGCTGAATGGAGAATATTCCCACTTGGTCTCTGGACTAAGTCCATTCCAAGCAATGCAATATGCCATTCCAAGGTTTCTCCACAAATACCACTCAAAGACTAGTGCATCTATTTGCACCCGCAGCAAAGCAGAAATAACTCCTCCAGAGCTATGGGGAGGAGTCCCTGTTGCACGTGGCACACGCAGTCATTTCAAAGTGGAGAACCAGAAAGGGAGCTGAAATAAGGGAGAGAGGAAATGTGGGGAGTTCCTTGAGAAACTGAAATCATTTGGCTCAGAAAAGCCTGCTTTAACTTTTGGCTTTCTTTCCTTCCTTGGACAGGACTCCTGTGCCCCTAAGGAACTAATGTCCAACAGCAGCTCCTTCAGCGAGTTCTTCCTCCTGCCATTTGCAGACACGAGGGAGCTGCAGCTCTTGCACTTCTCGCTCTTCCTGGCCATCTACCTGGCTGCCCTCCTGGCCAACGGCCTCATCATCACAGCCGTAGCCTGCGACCACCGCCTCCACACCCCCATGCACTTCTTCCTCCTCAACCTGTCCCTTCTTGACCTGGGCTCCATCTCCACCACCGTCCCCAAATCCATGAGCATTTCCCTTTGGAACAACAGGACCATTTCCTACTCAGGATGTGCTGCACAGATCTTCCTGTTATCAATCTTGTTTTCAGCAGAATTTTCACTCCTCACAGTCATGGCCTATGACCGCTACGTTGCAATCTGCAGACCCCTGTACTATGGGACCCTCATGGACAGCAGAGCTTGTGTCAAAATGGCAGCAGCTGCCTGGGCCTGTGGTTTTCTCCTTGCTCTCCTGCACACTGGGAACACATTTTCCATTCCACTCTGCCACAGCAACGTGGTGGAGCAGTTCTTTTGTGAGGTTCCTCAAATCCTCAGGCTCTCCTGCTCAGATTCCTACCTCAGGGAAGCTGGGCTTCTTGTGAGTAGTGTCTGTTTAGGCTTTGGGTGTTTCGTTTTCATTGTGGTGTCCTACGTGCAGATCTTCAGAGCTGTGCTGAGGATCCCCTCAGAGCAGGGCCAGCACAAAGCCTTTTCCATGTGCCTCCCACACCTGGCCGTGGTCTCCCTGTTTGTCAGCACTGGCATGGTTGGCTACCTGAAGCCCCCTTCCATCTCCTCCCCAGCTCTGGATCTGGTGCTGGCTGTTCTGTACTCGCTGGTGCCTCCAACACTGAACCCCCTCATCTACAGCCTAAGGAACGACGAGCTCAAGAATGCCCTAAGGAAACTCATCCAGCGGGTCTAGTGCCAGCAACAAGATCTGTCCTAGGGGATTTGGCATTCAGAATAAGTGTTGTTCATTTTTTTCTTGCTTGCTTTTTTTCTCTTATATTACAGTAAAGGAAAAATATATAGTGTGATTCATGGCATTTCTCCGCAGGAATGTCTCTTTTGAATTTGCCACAGGGACCATGTTGAAGCAGGACGCCAGGCTTCCCCCTTCACCAGCAAAGAGGGGGGAGACTCTGAGCCCCACTAAGCAACTTCCGATGTCTCCCATGCAATGAGGAGAGTTTCCCTGTGCACTGTCTCTTCCAGCACTGGAGCTCAGGGACACAGAGTCAGGCTCACACGAGTACAGACAGGGTGAGACCATGGCTCCTGTGTCCTTTAGGAGAACTCAGCTCCCCTAGCCTCAATCAGGGGGCAATTTTACCTGCTATCCCATGGAGGTCATAGTCATGTGTCGCCCGGCACTGGTCCCTTCCTTCTACACTGCTCCAACAGTCCAAGTGGGGCATGAGTGGAGGGGAGGAGAGGCTGGATGCAGCCTGTGGGGACAGAGCTCTGCTGCTCAGGGCCATCTCCATACTGCCATAGCAGGCATTTCCTTGTTGCACCCTTCAAAGGGCCCACTTTTATTTTTTTCCTCTTTTCAAGGCTCTTCTCAATTTCACACTGTCCTGCTGTGCTCTCTTGTGCCTATTTCCCCTAAGTGCTCTTGTAACATGGTGCTTCCTGCTACATTTCTGTGATCTCAGGAAGGACTAGGGCCTGGGCACCCTTATGCCAAACCTGGCCTCCACAAGAACATTTCCTGTAACAAAAGAGCATCTCCTCTGCGATTTGCCTCAAGCATGGCCTTTCTTCACAGATGGATCTCAAAGGGGTCTCGTGTTCTGCTTGTGGACTCCATAGGCTCTAGGGGACGAGCTCCAAGGGTGTTTGATCTGTGTGATCTCCTAGGGACCAAGGGCAACACTCAGAGTTCACCTCTCAGTGGCCAGTGGCAATGGAGATGGGAAATTGTTTCTGAATCACCCGCAGCAGGTGGTCTCACAGGTGACAGTGCTGATGGGATTTGTCCTCCATCCTTCTGGAGGAGAATCTCCAGGAGATCCCCAGGAGAGCTTAGAAGATCTCCACAGTCCAGGTGAGGGCTGTGAGTGGAGCCTCACAAAATGAGGGATAGTCCACCATGGAGTAACCAGAAGGCAGATCTTTAAATCCAGGTGCACATGAGGAAAGGAGGTCTTTCAGCCCTTGGAGAGGCAATGGGGACCCAAGAGGGCAAGGGAAGCAGCACTGGAGGGTGAATCCTGCTGTGAAACACCAGAGACGGGAGCTAGTGCCCAGCCAAACACATCTCCTCCCACTGCAAACACTCTGGGGTCATGTGTCACCAGTATTGGTGGTGGTAGTCCCAGCCAAACTGGGTCTGCTTCTCTCTCTGACCACCATGGACCATAGTCCTACAGCTGCTCACTCTGCAAAGCAGCATCACCAGAACAGGGCAGGTGCAGCAACAGCCTAGCCAGCAATGAGGACACAGATCTGGGAAAAGGCTCTGTGGGGAGCCAAGATGTCCCAGGAAAGAAGCAAGGTAACATCCCGAGATAGAAAATGCAAAGGAGAACCAGGTTTTTGTGTGCCCCAGCTCAGGACAGGAGCTTCTGGAGGGTCTGCAGGACCTGGGGTCCTCTGCTGGACTGTGCTGGGCAGTATGGTGGGCTTGGAGGAGCTGCAGGCAGACAAGGAGGGGATCTGCTGGGCACAAGAGCAGGGAAGAGAGAGAGTGGTCAGCCTCACTGTAGAGCCTCACCCCCCTTACCAGGGAGCTGCTGTCCTTGGCCTTGGCCTGGTCATGCACCTCTTGCATTCTGACCAGCTGACCTCACTGCCCAGTTCTGTCTTGCACCTGCCACCACCCTGCAGTCCACAAAGCCTTGACAAGGAAAGCTGGGAGCTGAGGAGATCCCACAGAATCCCAGAATGCTTCACCTTAGAAGGCACCTCTGGAGATCATCTAGTTCAACCCCCCTGCACAAGCAGGGTCATGTAGACCATGTTGCACAGGATCACATCCGGGTCAGTTTGGAATATCTTTGGGAAGGAGACTCCACATCCTCTCTGGACAATCTCTGCCGATGCTCTGTCACCCTCACACTCAAGAGGTTTTCCCTCAAATTCAGGCAGAACTTCCTGTGCTTCAGTTTGTGACTGTTGTCTCTTATCATATAGCTGCCCCCCACTGAGAGTGCCTGGCCCAATCCCTCAGCACACTCCCTTCAGGTATTTGGGCACAGTGCTAAGATCCCATCTCAGCCTTCTCTTCTGTAGATCACAAAAGCACATTGCTGGCTTATGGCTCAGTCTGTAGCCCATCAGGAAAGTCCTCCCTTTCTGGGCACATGAGTAACGTGCATCTAATTTACAAGGAAAGACTAAGCGAGTCAGGCCTATTCAGCCTGGAGAAGAGAAGATTGAGGGGGGATCTTATCAGCATGTACAAAATACCTGAGGGGAGAATGTAAAGAGGATGGGGCCAAACTGTTTTAAGTGGTGGCCAGCAGTAAGACAAGGAGTAATGAGTACAAACTGAAACTCAGGAAGTTTCATCTCCATATGAGGAAAAACTTCTTTACTGTGAGAGTGACAGAGCACTGAAACAGGCTGCCTAGAGAGTCTTTTCTCTGGAGATCTTCCAAACCCACCTGGATGCAACCCAGTGCAACATAATTTAGGTGTCCCTGCTTGAGCAGGGGTGTTGGACTAGATGATCCAGAGATCATCTAGAGATCTCTTCCAACCTCAACCATTCTGTGATTCTGTCATTCTGTGAATGTGCCTGGAAGCAGACAGCAAGGACTTGAATCATTCCTGAGCAACTTCACGCTGGCATTCTTCAGGTCTTTTGTAGATGAAAATGATTCCAGGACTGGAAGGCACATTAAGATCCAAGGAACACACAGCTAATGCTGCCTTTGTAGCTATGGGAGGACAAGAGAGCTGGATTTCTTCAATCTGGAGAAGGGAAGGCTGTGGGCTGACCTAATAACAGCCTCCCCATGCACACCAGGATAGCACCAAGAAGATGCAGCCAGACTGCCCTGAGGACCCTCACGGCTGGAATGATTCTTCCATTCTACTTTCTTCACCCCAGGTCTTCCTGTGTTGACTTTAGGGAAAATCTTCAGCTTTTCTACGACCATGGGTGTATTTCAGACAGAAATAGGATGACATCAGGTCACACAGGTCACCCAGAGGAGACCTGAGATCAGCACAGGCCTTTCTGTTTCAAGGAACAGCCAGTGAGTGCAGAGAGACATTGGGGAAGATGAAGAGATCCTGCAGTGAGGACAAGGTAGGAAAGCAGCTTGATTATCTACAAGCTGCAGGGAAGCAAGTGCAAGCATGGGAAAGTGCAGAACAATCTCATGGGGAGATGGCAGAGGGCACTGGCATGGTTGAAAACCTCCAAAAGAATCAGGTCTTTGTTCTCTTAGCCATGGCTAGTGGTTCTGCCACTGAGGACTCAGAGAAGAAGCTTCTTCCTAATGACAAGAGGTCCTCCTTGCCTGCTTTCCCTCAGGGAAACACGATGTGCTCTCTTGGTGGCCTGCCCTGAAACGCTGCCCCCACCAACAGCCCTGGGGAAAGCATGATGGAAAGGATCCACCTGCTCAGGAACTGGGCCCCTGTGACTGGCTCATCTGCTTGATAACACACAAGAAGAGATGACCTGGCATCAGAGGCACCTGCACATTGCCTTTGCCTACCTGCAATCAGGACCTCCACCTTTCTCCTCGAATCAGCCCCTAGGGAGGCTTTGCTCATAACGGTCCTCAGAGAGACCCATTAACCCTCCTAGAAACTTGGAGATTTTCTTCTGACTTCAGCTTCTTGAGAGGTTTCTTCAAGTTCCTCCCAGCATTGGAGGTCTACATGCAAAGTACCAAATACCCTCAAGGGGACATTAAGATGCAAAACCCTCAGGAGCCAATGCCTCTTGCCATAATGTTCTTCGAGCTTTGGTTCTTGTTTGGTTAATTGGAGAGTTTTTAAGACTGTGTTGAAGTTAGATTTCATTAGGCACCTGAAAAAGACAGATGGTTGCTTTTTAAGCCTTCTTTATCCCTCAGTTTTCAGAAGGAGTCATACCTACATTCTCCAGTGCTTACAGTGTCTCCCAATGATGTGTGGACATATATTAAAAAAGCAGGATTTTTGAGGGGATACCTGTATGAAGAACCTTCCTGCCCAGCTCCTCAACCCTGTCATTTCTCTCAACAGCCACTGGGTGCTGCTTGGATCACTGGTTCAAATTGGACCTGTTTCTATTCCAGGCAGTAGATGAATGTTACAGCTCGTGTGCACCGATTCCCCTGTGAACTAGCTGCAAGCAGGCACAGAAGGATTTGTCTTGCAGTCCTCAACGTATGTCAAGTCTGAGTTGCCTCCAATGAAGTCCACCATTGAGGTGTCATTGAGATTTGACACATTAATAGTAAAACTTAGAAACAATAATAGTAAAGTTCTGACACATTAATAGTAAAATTTAGAAACAAAATAAAAGAATCATGAAAAGTAAAAGACATAACGAGAGTCCTGAAAGGCAAGGCAAGGTTTAAATTCCCTGAATCTGAGAGAGATGACTGGAGAGCTGAGAGGTTTCTGATAGAAAAATGAGCAAGGGAAAAAACTGGGGGGGAGAGGGGGAGAAATGCATATGTCTAAGTGATTAGATGCAAATATGACTTTAGAAATGATTTATTTATTCAGGACATGTAAAATATGTGAGAGATCACAGAAATGCCATCTATAGTTTAAGGGACAGAGCAGTGGAAACTCAAGGGCAGATCAATAATTCTTCACACCAGATTCAGACAGTTCCTGAAGATTTCCACTCTTTCATCACTGGAAAACTTTGATAAGCCAAACATAAGCCAAACATCTGAGATGTTGAAAGTGTGCTCATATTTTCCTTAACATTGAAAACATTCCTTCACCTTTGCAGGCAGAGCTCAGGTGTCCAACCACCAGCACCCAGCAGCACTTGGAGACGTTCCAGTGTCTGTGAAGAACCTGCCTGGGCCTGACAGCTCTCACAGGGACCTGCAGGAGACCAGAGGAGCTGCAGAGGGAGGCTGGGAGACCATGGCACCTGCAATGGCACCAGTTGTCCATGATTCTGGGACTGCATTCCATCCCGTTTAGAAAATCACTTTCCTTTTCAAGAAAAAAGATCATGCAGAAGGCTAGTGTGCAAAAATAGAACAAATGAAGAAAGGTGGAAAGTATAATAAAGCATTTATTTAATTCTTTTTCTTAATTTCTTTCTATTTTTAAGACATTTTCTAAACATTTTCATTGTAAACAGGTCTACACCATTAACAGGATATTTCAGTGTCCCACCCAGAGCCCAGTGCTCAGAAAACCACCCCTGCCCACAGCTGTCCTTGCCACCCCTCACTCTTTGCACTGAGCACGTTGCACTCGGAGGTGTCATCCTCTCTCAACTGATGAGGAAAGTAGGGGACCACATTCAAGGAAATGCTCTGTTTTGGTGTGGCCAACTTTGAATAAATTGACTACACTCCTGTTAAAACAATGTTTTAAAGAAGTCTCTAGAGTATCTTCAATGCAATCATTGAAAAAAAAAAAAAGTCCTGCTTTCCAAAATTTCTCACAGCTTTTGCCATTGCCATTTACTCTATTCTGCTGTCTCATGTATATCTTAAGCATCACAGTGTAAGAAACCCTGCTGGGGAGCCTTAAAAACAGAGATCCTCCCTTGGTACCTCTGGGAGGAAGGCTGTGTCCTGTCCTGTACAGTCCTACATCCTGCTGTTACTGGAAGAGTCACTCACCACAGAAATAAGATTTGAGGCTCCCCAAAACATATCGACCTATGGCCACACTTTGTGCTGTTTCATCCCCCATGACTTTGATCCTGTCTTGGACCACCCTGAAGCCCTAAATTCCCTCACTGGACTGCCTGGAGAAGAGACGTGACAGTGCAGGAGTGCAGAAGTGTCCTCTTCAGGGCTCCCTTTGAGATATTTTTCAGCCTTTGGCATCATCTGGAGATATTCCTGAAGGATTATCAGCAGGTTTTGGAAAATATCTGGGGGGAAATGAGGTGACTGCCTTCCAGGACATGAAGAGACATCTCTCTGCTCCTCCTGGCTCTGGGATGTGGCTCCAAAGGACAACACTGGGGAGCACATGAGCAGTGCCCAACAGAGCCTGGGCCATACAGGGCAGGGAGGGCACCACTCTGGCACCAGGGAGACCTCCTTGTGATGATGCACATCTCACTGTGACCTCAGATCGTGTCACTGGGAGCTCAGCAGGTCACTGCCATGGAGATAGAAGAGCCAGGCAGGGAGGAGAGACGTGTCCTTGCACATGCTGCAAAGCAGTGACCTCCCTTCATATCTGTGCTATCACACAACTCTCCTCTGGCCTAACCCTAATCCTAATCCACAACCCTAAAACCCTAACCCCAACCTCTAACCCCTGACCTGTTTCTAACCTAAGCACAAACCCCAACTAACCATAACACCCTAACCCCCAAACCCTAAGACTAAACTCTCCAAACCCTAAACCCCCAAACGCTAACCCCAAACCCTCTCACCCTCTAACACTAAACACTCTAATCCTAACCCCACCTCTAACCTGTAACCCTCTAACAGTCACCCCGAAACTCTCTAACCCTAACCCAAATCCCTAACCCTCTAACCATCACCCTAAAACCTCTAACCCTTAATCCTCTAGCCCTAAATCTTCAAACGTGAAATTCTCAAACCCTCTAACCCCTAACCCTCTAACCCTAACAAGCTCACCCCCCAACCCTGACCCATAACCTTCTAACCCTAACTCTCTAACCCTAAACCCTCTAACCCTAACCGTAAACTCTCTAACACTCCAACCCTCTAACGCAAAAACATCTAGCCCTAAACCGTCTACCCTAAACCTAAACCCTCTAACTCTAAACCCTCTAACTCTAACAGTAAACTCTAAACCCTCCAAAACTAACCCCTAACTCTCTAACTCTCTTACTCTATAACCTCTATCCCCTCTAACTCTAACCCTAAACCCTCTAACCCTGAACTCTCTAACCCTAAACTCTTTAACCTTCTAACAGTAAACCCTAAACCCTTTAACTCTAACCCCTAACTCTCTAATCCTAAACCCTCTAACCCTGACCCTAAACCTGCAAACTCTAACCTGCTAACCCTAAACGCCCTAGTCCTAAACCCTCCAACCCGAAACTCTCGAACCTTTCAAACTTCTAACTCTACCCCTAAACATTCTTCCCTAAACCCTCCCACTCTCTACAGCTAACCCTCCTTCCCTCTAACCCTAACCCTAAGTTTTCTAACCCTCTCACCCTAAAACTTCTAACACTAAACCCTCTAACTCTAACTCTGTAACCGTAACTCTAAACCCTCTGACCCTAAACACTAACCCTTCTAATCCATAACCCTAATCCTTAAGGCCTCTAACCCATAACCCTAACCCCTGTAACCCTAATCCTAACTCTCTAACCCTAACGCTAAACCCTAAGACTCTAACCCTGCCCCTAATCCCTCTAACCCTCTAACTTTAAACACCCTAAACCGCTAACCCTCAACCCTCTAACCCCCTTAACCCTAAACCCTCTTAACCCTCTACCCTCTCTACTCCTAACCCTATAACCCACTAACCCTAACACTCTAAGCTAACAAAACCCGCTATCACTATAAGCCCTAAACCACTGACCCCGTAACCTCCTAACTCTAACCGCCTAATGCCCTAAACCTAACCCTTAAACCCAAACCCATAACTCCTATACCCTCTAAATCTAAACCTTCAGCCCCCTTAACTCTCAAACCCTCTTAACCTTTCAATAGTAAACCCTAAACCCTCTAACCCTAACCCTGAGCCCTAACTCTCTAACCCTAAACCTAAGCCTAATCATTCTACCACAACCCTAAACTCTAAACCTTCCATACCCAATCTCTCCAACCCTCTAACCCAAACCTGAAACCCTAAGCAGTCTAGTCCTCTAACCCTAAACTCTCTAACTCTAAACCCTCTAACCCTCTAACCATCTATGCCCAACGCCTGCACCCTCTAACATCTACACCCTCTAACCCTAATCCCTAACCCTCTAACCCTCTAACTCTAAACCGTCTAACCCAACCCCCACCCCCTAAACCTTCTAACACTCTAACCCTAAGACCTAACCCTAAATACCCTAACCCTCTAACCCCAACCCTTTTACCACAACCTTATAACCCCACAGCCTCTCATCATAAATGATAAACAAACTAAACTTAACCCTACACCCTAACCATCTAACCCTACCCTTTAACCATAACTGTAAATCCTAAACATCTAACCCCAAACCCTAACTCCTCTAACCCACTAACCCTAATCCCTCTAACCCATAACCCTAAATATTTAGCCCTCTAACCCAAAATCCTAAACCTTAACCCCTCTAACCTCTCTAACCCTAATGCTAAACCCCCTAACACTAACACTAAACCCTAACATTCCAACCCTAACATTAAACCCCCTAACCCACTACCCTTAAACACCCTCAGCCCTCTCACCTCCTCATCCCTCAAACCATCCCAGGCCTCTTAACCCCCAGTCCTAACCCTCACCCCTAACCCCTTCACCTTCTACCCTCCTTCACCCTCTACCCCCCTTCACCCTCCAATCCTCTACCCCTAAACACCTAACCATCTAACCCTAAACCCCTAACCCCCTAAACTGACTCCCTAACTCCCTAAACATAACCTTTACCTGGAACTGCTAACCCCTAAACCCTCTAACCCCCCATATCCTCTAACCCCCTAAACCCTAGATATCTAACTCTAAACCCTACCCCTCTAACTCTAAACCCTTTAACCCTAACCCCACCCATAAACCCTAACCCTCTAACAGTAAACCCTAAACTCTCTAACCCTCTAATCAACACCCTAACCCTCAATCCCCTATCCCCCTAATCCTCTAACCCCCTGATCTCCTAAACCTCTAATACTAAACCTAACCCCTCCAGCCTTAATCCTTCAAACTCATAATCCTAAACCCTAACCCCTCTAACCCCTAAACCCTCATCCCCCTAATCCTCCAACTTTAAATCCTTAGCTCGCTAGCCCTCTAACTTTAAACCCTAACCCCTCTAACCCGAACCATAAACCCTCTAACCCTAATGCTAAACCGTAACACTCTAAACCTAATGTTAAATCATCTACACCCTTAAACAACCAACCTGCTAACCGTCAGCCCTCTAATCCCCTCAGCCCTCTATCCCCCTTAGCCCTCTAATGCCCTAATCCCCTAATCATAACCTTTACCACTAACCCATAAACTCTCTAACCATCTTAGCCATAAACTCCTTAACTCTAAACCCCCTTAATCCTCCACACCTAAACCCTAAACATCAAACCTTAAACACTCTAACCCTAAACCCTAACCCTCTAACCCTAAACCCCAATTCCT
Source organism: Tinamus guttatus (assembly GCF_059628265.1). Lineage (NCBI taxonomy): Eukaryota > Metazoa > Chordata > Aves > Tinamiformes > Tinamidae > Tinamus > Tinamus guttatus. The sequence continues at coordinate 166,999 of NW_028289694.1, read as the reverse complement.
CTAACCCTAGACCCTCCAACTCCCTTAATCCTAAACCTCCTTAACCTTCTAACTGCTAAAACCTCTAAACCTAAACCCTAAACCTTTAACCTGAAACCCTAACATTCTAGCAGTAACCATAAATCCTAAACTCACTAACCCTAACCCTTAACCATAACCTCAAACCCTCTAACACAAAAAACTCTAACCCTTAACCCCTAAAACTTCTAAACCTCTACCTCTAAACCCTAAACATCTCACCCTAGAGCCCTAAACCCTCTAGCCCTAAACACCAAGCCCCTCTACCCCAGCCTCTCTTCCCCAATGCCTCTACCCGTCTAATCCTAAACCAAAATCCTCTGCCCCTAAAGCCTAAAAACTAAAGCCTCTAAACTTAGCCCTAAACCCCCTAACCCTCTATCACCCTAACCTCCTAAATCTAACCCTTACTCCTAAATCCTAAGAGCTCTAACACTTAACCCTAAACATCCTTCACCCTAAATCCCCTTCAACCACTTAACTCTAAACCCCTAAACATCTAACCTAAAACCCTAACCTGAAACTCGCAACCTTAAACCCCCTAATCCCAATCCCACTAACTCTCTAACCCCTTTACCCTCTAAAACTCCTAACCCTTTTACCAAAACCTTTTAACCCTACAACCTCTAACCCTAAACTCTAAATGCACTAACTTTAACCCCACACTCTAACCATCTAACCCTACCCTCTAAGCATAACCCTAAACTCTAAACATCCAACCCTAAATCCTAAACCCTCTAACCCTAATCCCTCTAACCCATTATCCTAAACATTAATCCCTCTAACCCGTAACCCTAAACCCTAATCCTAACACCCCTGACCCTAACACTAAACTCTAACCCCCTAACCCTAACACTAAACCTGCTAACCCTCTATGCTTAAACCCCTTAACCTGCTAACCCTCACACCTCTAACCCTCTCGGCTCTCTAACCGCCTCAGCCCTCTAACCCCCTCATCCTAATCCTTCACCCTCTACCCTCCTTCACCCTCTACCCTCTTTCACCCTCTGAGTCTCTACGCCTGAACATCTAACCCTAAACCCTCTCACTCTCTAACCCTAAACCCCTAAGCCCCTAACCTTTAACCCTAAATCCCTAACACTCTAACCCTAACCCCCTACCCCTCTAAACCTAACCTGTACTCGGAACCCCTAAACCCTCTGACCCTAAACCCTCTAAGCCTAACCCCTAAATCCTAACCCATAACCCCTAAGCCCCCTAACTCGCAACCCCTTAATCCTCTATTGCTAACCCTAACCCCTCTAAGCCCCTCTAACCTTAATCCTTCAAATCCATAACTCTAAACCCTAAACCCTCTAGCCTCTCTAAACCCTAAACACTCATCTAACCCTCCAACTTTAAAGCCCTCAAGACCTCTAACTTTAAAACCTAACTTCTCTAACCCTAATCGTAAACCCGCTAACCCTAATGCTAAACCCTAACACTCTAACCCTAAGACTAAATCCTCTATCTACCCTTAAAAATCCAACCCACTATCCCTGTCATCTAACCCCCTCAGCCCTCTAACCTCCTTAGTCCTCTGACTTTAACTCCCTAATCCCCTAATCCTAACCCTGACCACTAACCCCTAAACTCTCTAAGCATCCTAACCCTAACCCCTTTAACATTCTAACCCACTTAACCCTCTCCACCTAAACCCTAACCCTCCAACCCAAAAGCCTAAACCCTCTAACTCCCTTAACCCTCTAACCCCCTTAACTCTCTAAACCTAAACCCCTAACAGCAAACATCTAATCCAAAACCCTAACCAACACTAACTATAAATTCTAAACTCACTAACCCTAACTCCTAACCATAATCTTAAACCCTCTAACACTAAAACCTCCCACCCTAATCCCCTAAAACTTCTAAAACCCTACCCCTAAACCCTAAACATCTAACCTAAACCATAAACCCTCTAGACTTCTACCCGCCTTCACCCTCTAAGCCTCTACCTCTAAACATCTAACCCTATACCCTCTAGCTTTAAACCCTCTAGCCCTAAACCCCTAGCCCCTCTACCCCTAACACATCTACCCCTCTAATTCTAACCCTAAACCCTCTACCTCTAAAACCTAGACACTCTAAACGTAACCGTAAACCCTCTAACCCCCAACCTCCTAAAACTAACCTTTATTCCTAAGCCCTAAACCCTCTAACCTTTATCCCTAAACCCCCTTCACCCTAAAGCCCCTCACCCCCTTAAGCCTCTACCCCTGAACATCTGACCCGAAACCCTAACCCGAAACCCTCTAACCCCAAATCCTCTAACCATAGCCCTCTTAACCCCTTGAACTGCCTAACCCCCTAAGCCTAACCCCACCCTTAACCCCAAACCCTCTAACCCTAACCCCAAACCTTCTAACCCTTTGCCCTCTAATTCTTAACGCTAAACCTCCCAACCTCTATTTCTAACCCTAAACCCTCTAGCCCTGTAACACCCCAACCCTAAACCCTTACCCCTCTAACCTCTCTAACCTCTATAACTCCCCTAAAGCCTCTAACCTAAAACCTTACCTATAAACTGTCTAACCCCCTAAACCATCTAACCCTTCTGATGCTCTAACCCTAAACAATATAACACTAAATCCTAACCATCTAACTGTAACCCCAAACCCTCTAGTCTAACCCCTCAACCCTCTAACACTAACCCTAACGCCTCTAACGCCCTAAACCTAACTCCTAGGCCCCCCAGCTCTACACCCTTACCCCTAAACCATCTAGCCCCCTTAACCCCAACCCCCTTAGTCCTAACCTCCTTAAGCCTCTAGCCCTAACCGCCTTAATCTTCTAACATTAACCCTAACATTTAGGGTTAATTAGAAGGTTCCTTTACCCTAACCACAACTAACCCTAAACATTTAACTCCTCGAACTCTCCAACACTCTAATCCTAAGCAATCTAATGCTAAATCCTAAACATCTAACTGTAACCCTAACCCCTCTAACCCTAACTCCTCTAACCATCTAATACCAACCCTAACACCACTAATCCCACTAACCCATAGCCCTAAACCCTAAACCCTCTAAACAATAACTCTAAACCCTTAGCCCTCTAGCCCTCTAATGTCAAACCCTAACTCCAATGCTAAACCTGCTTACCCTAACACTAAACCCTAACGCTAAACCCTCTAAACCTCTAACCCACCCCAGGTCCCTAACCCCCTAATCCTAACCCTTACCCGAACCCCTAAAGCCCTCTATCTCTAAAACCCTAAATCCTGGCCTGCCCCCCACACTGAATATACCACACATGAATATATCAAGTCGATTACACATACCCTGACCAACCACCACTCCAGGCCATCTCTGCCACACTCACTCTACTACAACCAACTCCCACGTGCAAGGCAGCTGCAGCCCCAAACTGAAAGGCACACACACAAACAATGGCATGCTAACTGAGGAAAATCCTCTGCAATCCTCTAACCTTATCCCTAAAACCCTAAACCCTAACCCTCTACCCCTAAAACCTCTGAACCTCTACCCCCTAAAACCTAAACACTCTTACCCTAAACCCTCTAAACCTAACCCCAAACCCGCTAACCCTCTATCCCTAAACGCTAAACATCTAACCCTAAACACTCAAACCCTCTAAACCTCTAACTCTAACCCCACTTCTAAACCTCCAACTCTAACTCCAAACCCTCTAACCTCTAAAAAGTTACATTAATGCATTTTTCTACACTGCAAACGACTCTTACTGCATGCACACACACAATACTGTCTGCCAGAAAGCCCTAAACCACCACAGCAGTGCCGCTTGGATGTTCTGGGCAAGCCCAAACACCTCTGACCGTGGCAAAAAGGGGCCACCCAAGCTCAAAAGATTGATGCAAAAGATACCAGCAATAAAGAGCCTAGGCCTTGACAAGATGGGTAACAAATGATGAGGTCAATACATTTCAAGGTAAAGCAGGGGCAGCACAAGGCAAAGCAGGGGCATGACACAACCCTTGGGACCAATATGCACAAAGCAGAATGTCATTGAGAAAACTCACTGACCACAACACTCTCCTTCCAACAACTACCTAGCTCACCCTTATTATTGGAGCATGACCTTTGCTTCCTCTCTCTCTCTTTTGGGGCCCCTGGGAATTCTGCTCTACATTTGAAAAATCAATACAAATTGCCACTGTCCCAACTGACTGATGCCTGCCCCCCACACTGAATATACCACGTCGATTACACATACTCTGACCAACCACCACTCCAGGCCATCTCTGCCACACTCACTCTACTACAACCAACTCCCACATGCAAGGCAGCTCCAGCCCCAAACTGAAAGGCACACACACAAACAATGGTATGCTAACTGAGGAAAATCCTCTGCAAAAAGAAGGACTACTGCACAGAAGATACTTTATGTTCCAGAAAAGAAAGAACACGAATGACCTCAAGACCTGTGCAAAACAGTGCGCAGACACAACACACAGCATAGAAACACAGGCTGGAGCTGCCTGCCCTAGCGCTCCCGCACAGTCTCCTGCTCAACACCCAAAACACCTGCCTTGCACACCCCTCATCCACAAGAGGCATCCGCACTAGACAGTCTGGCAGCTGAGACACACACTGAAACCACCAACTCAAGCCACACACCCAAGCCACCCCAACACTTTCTACATCGCCGCTTAGCTTTTGCAGTGCGCAGGGTCAGCACAGGACTTCAGTTTGCAGACACACTTTAAAAGACTGTTTTGGATTGTGTTTGTCTTGACATTGTTGCCAAACCATTTAAGACATCTTGACCTCGGCATTCTGTCTCTGGGAAGACTGTGATATCAGCTCGAGGTGTTTTATCTCCATACAGTTTACAACTTCTTGGCCTTGGCATCCTGTCTCTGGGAAGATCAGCTCAAGACTCAAATAATGCTCAGCAGTGCCTACTGAGCGGCACTTACACTTGAGTTGAGTAAAGAGGAGCACCAGAGCACACCGCATGTACAAAAGTGGGGGAACTCTTCAGGAACTGGGACATAAAAGGACTGCATATCCCCACCACCACACACACATACATGTGCGGCTTCTTTTCCTGAACTCTCCTTCAAGAGATCATCACCTGCACTGAGGCAGAGTCAATGAAACATAGCTGGAATGGTGGTGGTGGGAACTAATCTTGCTGCATCTCTCCCACTTGCTTGTTCGTCTTTCTTTTTCCCTCCTTCTCTCTGTCCTACTGTGGTTATGAGAATAAAGTTTACAAGGTTGTATGGCATTTGACCCCATTTGTGTCTTAATCTCACTCTTGGGATCGTATCGAAATCTCCCCCGACAGCGGATCAGGACACTGATGTGCCTGCCATGCAGGGCTGCGCACATGTCACTTTGCTGTGATTTATGCTCTAGTATAGCCTGTGGTTATACCTGCAGAGACAGGTCGCCCTCCTCAGGGTAGGATCCTCTCTCTGCTCAGCTGCATGGGCCTGTAGGCTCCATTGAAATATCTGACCAAGATGGGCTCAGGTGCTCTAAATGCACATATGTGGTTCCATTTCAGCTGGCCAAGGATACCCTCCTCGCCCCTATGGCCACCAGCTGATGCTTGGGAAGGATGTGCATCTCTCGGTCTTGTTCCAAGAGAACTTGCAGACCCTTGCATGTGCCTTGGATCATCCCTGGCACCTCAGGCATCACAACGTGTCATTATCCGAGCAGCTGACTCCTACCTTCTATCTCTACTGATTAGGGACAAGGGTTTCATAAGGGACGTCCATGCAAATATCTCTTTCACACTCGCCTATACTTAGACAAAAGCAATCCCATGTCCTGTGGGTCTCTGGTGTGCATAGGAGGGACATGAATGCCCCTCCAGCGTGAAAGCTTCTCGAATGTCATGGCTCCTGTCTGTACCCCATCATGGTCAGTCCTGCTCTGCAGGACTTGATTTGGCCTCAGAAGAGAGTGTGTGCAGACAGAAGATGAGCCACGGCAGAGTGTGTGGGCTGACACCAGGGTAGAACCTAGGTCAGATGGAATGAGACGATAAACTCAAGCTGCTCCTTTCCACCTTCAGGCAGGAGGTGACAAACCTAGGGGTGCTCCTGAGGGTGACACAAGAGAGGGAACACTGGGAGCTGCAGAGCTTGGCACCTACCATCTGCTTTGGGTCTGGGAGACCTGACAGGTGCCGTTGGCTGTGGCCCCTGAGAGACCCCCCAGCCCCACTAGCAGCACTGAGTCCCCTTCCACAATGACAGGAGCTTCTGGAGTGTCCTGGCTCCCATCTGCATCACATTGCTGCCCTGGCCCAGCTCTGCTGCCCTGCACGTGGCCCCTGTGCAGGCACCGTCCAGCACCCGGTGTGAGCAGAGGCAGGGAAACATCTGCTCAGCAGGGTTCCCATGGGAGCCCTCAGTGCCCCTTCCCCTAGCACTGCCTGCCCAGCGGCCTCCCACCAGCCCCCAGCCCCTGTGCACTCCTGCTCCTGTCCCCCTGGGCTGGGCAGAAGGCCGTGCTGAGGGCTCTGCTGGGCTCTGGGCCCACAGAGAGTCCAGGCAGGGTGGCCATTCCCCCCACACAGGTGCTGGGCCCGGCAGGCACACGGAGCTGGGAACATCCAAACAGGAGCCCTCCCGGGACCATGGGGAATGGGCAGTGCTGGGAATGGCTGCTGCGAGGGGCTGGGGCAGGGGCTGGGAGGAGTTTCTGAGGCTGGTTTCACCTCTCTCTTCCTTCCAAAACAATAGAAAAGTAGTCTGGGCTCAATCTTTCTTCTGACAGACCCCACTTGAAGGTCCCCATGGCAGAAGGATGGTCTACTGGCCCAGTAGACAGCCCCAGCATCATCACTGAATGCTCCCTGCCAGCCCTGCAGAGGAGCCAGGAGAGGGCTCATCCTCCCAGGGCTCACAGCTGCACACACAGTTCTCCATCTTGGCATGGACCTTCTTGGAATGTGACCTCTGGAGCAATGCGCAGCAGGCAGAGAGCGGGAGATTGTCTCAGGGACGTGTGCTGGGGGCAGGTCCTCAGAGACAGCAGCAAAGTGATGTAGCTCCTGGGTCCTGCTTCCTTCAGTACAGGTCTCTGAAAGGGGTCTTAGCCTTATATTTGGTGCCAACCTTCAGGAGGGTTGATGCCCCTATGAGCTAGGAAGATGGACAGCATTGATCCTTCTTCATCTGCTTCCCAGGCCATGGGGTGGGCCAGCGCAGCAGGGTTGTCTGGCTCTCATACCCACACCCTCAGTATTGTCTTGGAGCTTGCTGTAGTGCACCAGTATCGTCTTGGAGTCAATGTCAGCATTTTTCTCTTCAAGACCCCTTCATGTTCAGTTCCCCTTCCTTGTCATTTCAGACAATCCCTCCTCTGATTCCGTTGCCTGTTCCCACCATTCCCTCCCCTGTTCTCCCCACAAGACCCTGAGCTCACAGTGCTGCTTCACAGAGCAAATGGGCAGTTGAGCACACAGGGATCAGGAGGTGTCTCCACTGTTGCTGTTCTGCTCAGGGAGGGAAGCAGACTCAACCAAAGGGGGGTGTGGCCGCGATTCCCCCCAGGGGTCTGAGGATGTGTCAGGTGCTAGGAGGAACTACAGACATTTCTGAGGGTACTGGCTGTGTCCAGGTGCACCTCTAGATCCTGAGGTCTGCCTTGCCCCCCAAATACCTGCGTTTAATGTGTTACCTTTAGGTGCCTCCACCTTGGAGGACCTCTCCCCTTGTGAGGCTCCGCTCACTGCTCTCCTGGCATCTTCAGCTTCCCCTCCAAAAAGACAGGAATCTGACACTGTGCTTTAATATGTGGTGCAACTCTGGCCATGTAAATGCAGCATCATTCAACCTCTACACTATTCCTGGACATTGATAAGTGCTTCTCAAAGCCACCCCTTGATCTCTAGAGACCGTTACAAGATGATGAGTTTTTGATGCTGAACCCATGGAGCAAGCAGCTCAGAAGGCCCTTCTGGTGTGCGGTTTCTTGGGCTTATTATTGACACCAGCTTTGAAGGAAGTGAAGCCTTCAGGCAGCGCACTGGGCAGAACCTTTTCTATTACAAAGGAGCCAGTGAGGGAGCCTGTCCTGATCCAGCATTCGACACAATTTAATGGACTAGGTGAGAGAGAGCAGTCTCAGAACAAATACCACGAATCCAAGAACTTGTGTAATAACATGTTAACCATTATTACTACTAATGAAAGACACAATAAAAATAACATGAAGAAACAGTGCTCAATCTGGTTGGGATACAGAAAGAGTAATTATGGAGAGAAATGGCAATTTTACCACTGCTGAAAAATGTCCATGAAATCACTTTCCTAATGGCATCCTTGAGCTCCTTATTCCTCATGCTGTAGATGAGGGGGTTCACTGCTGGAGGCACCACCGAGTACAGAACAGCCAGCACCAGATCCAGAGATGGGGAGGAGATGGAGGGAGGCTTCAGGTAGACAAACAGACCTGTGCTGACAAACAGGGAGACCACGGCCAGGTGCGGGAGGCACATGGAAAAGGCTTTGTGCTGGCCCTGCTCAGAGGGGATCCTTAGCACAGCAGTGAAGATCTGCACATAGGACACCACAATGAAAGTGAAACACCCAAAGAATAAACAGGCAATAACAACAAGAAGCCCAACTTCCCTGAGGGAGGAGTCTGAGCAGGAGAGCTTAAGGATCTGGGGGATCTCACAGAAGAACTGCTCCACCACATTGCCTTGGCAGAGTGGAAGGGAAAATGTGTTCCCAGTCTGCACAAGAGCATGGAGAAAGCCACTGGTCCAGGCAGCTGCTGCCATTTTGACACAAGCTCTGCTGCCCAGGAGAGTCCCATAGTGCAGGGGTCTGCAGATGGCAACGTAGCGGTCATAGGCCATGACTGTGAGGAGGGAAAACTCTGCTGAAAACAAGAATGCTACCAGGAAGACCTGGGCAGCACATCCTGAGTAGGCAATGGTCCTGTTGTTCCAAAGGGAAATGTGCATGGACTTGGGGACAGTGGTGGAGATGGAGCCAAGGTCGAGGAGGGAGAGGTTGAGGAGGAAGAAGTACATGGGGGTGTGGAGGCGGTGGTCGCAGGCTACGGCTGTGATGATGAGGCCGTTGGCCAGGAGGGCAGCCAGGTAGATGGCCAGGAAGAGCGAGAAGTGCAAGAGCTGCAGCTCCCGCGTGTCTGCGAATGCCAGGAGGAGGAACTCGTTGAAGGAGCTGCTGTTGGACATTTTGCTCCTTCATGTCATGGGCAACAGTCCAAGCAGGAAAAGACAGTAAGAAGTTAAGTTTCTGCAAAACCTTTTCCCTTTTTCACAAACACACACACAGACACACATATCCCTCCTCCACACATAAACATCCCTTTTATCCTCGGCAAGATCTTAGCTCCCTGTCTGAAGCTTCAGTTGTGAAAGGCAAATGCTGTCTCTGTGTCCTCGCACAGAGCCAACAGGTCTCCACATCAGTCCCTTTCCCAGCTGCTTTAGGTATTCACCTCTCTCAGCTAAGGAACAATCTCAGCCATAAAGGAGACCGGCCTGTGCTGACTTTGCTGTGTTCACTTGCAAAGTGCAGATCTCCAAGCTCACCTCTGTTTCTCAGTCAGATGTCCTGAGAGCGATTGAGAGGCTGTAACAAAGTGCATGGCTCTGATGATGAGGAGAAGGGCCCTGCAATCTGGTGCTCATCCTGAGGGAGATTTGGACATGCAGCTTTTAGGCAAGGACACACAGTGATTATTTCAGCTGCCCATATACAGATCCCCCCACCCACCATTTCCATTTCCTTAGTTCCTCTGTGGCTTCTGCAGGGGACATTCAGCCAATGTAAATGTCCTACAGAAGACCTGTGACCCTTCGCAGGGCAGGGCACAGCCCAACACCACACCCCAACACAGGGTCCAATGTCTTAAAGGTGACATCTGAAGGCCAATCAGCTATTGTCCCTGTTCCTCTGCTGGGTGGCAGAGAAAAGACACAGGGCACTTTCTCAGGGCAAAGCATCTGTGCTGCAAGGGCTGGCAGAGAACTTCTGCACTCCAGCCTTCCATGAGGTTTCTGGCAGCAGTTTCCTCTCACTCTCAAATCATCTCTCTGCCTTTGGAGGAGTCCTTGCCGGGAGCTCTCCGTCTGTCCCTACACAGACCCCTTTCCACTCACTCGGCACTCAGCTCAGTCCCATAGGAAAATCCAAGTAGCAGGAAACTGCGTAGGGACGCCTCCCTCTATGCAGGTGCTACAGAGTTGATCAAAGAATCTCCAGTGAGCCTGAAAAGGAGACACTGGTGCTGTCTGCAGACTGAGGAGTGGTGAAGTCACTTCCAAAACTACTCATCCTTCAGGGTGGTGGTGAAGATGCTGAGCCCTTGTTTAAACACGTCTGCAGCATTTCCATTTCCACCATGCAGGCAAAAGTCCTCTGGAAAAGTCTACTCTCAAAATGTCCTCATGATGAGCTGCAACTACGGGTGGCCCTGGCCTTCCAGCCTTTCAGCAGGAGAATGAACCTGCCCTGCCGGAGGTTCTCCTCTCACTCAGAGCTTCTCCCCACAGCCCAGTGGGGAGCTCCCCGGGCAGACTGAGCGCTGACCCTTGCAGGTGGCAAGGCTCACTGTCCAGGGAACAGCACAGCCCTGGGCACAGGAACACTGCTCTGAATTACAGTGCTGGGCAGACCTGGGCGCAGACCCTGGCTTCACATCCCTGCAGCCACCCCTGGCAGAAGAGAGCAGCATGCCCTGTCCCGCTGTTGGGGTGACAGGAATGCTGCTCGGAAGCATCTCCCCCTGCTCTGCACAGGAGAAGGCAGGAGAGCGAGCCGTAAAAACCCCATCAGTAATGGCCTGGACTGGGTTCAGAAGTCCCCTCCAGGAACCTCAGTAACATTGCCCTGCAGACAGGGACCCACCGTGACAAAGGCTGTGAAGGTTGCTCCCACAACAGCTCTGCTCTGTCCTCCCTCTCCACACTGCCGTTCCCCTCTCGCTGCCTTCTCTCCTCTGCTGTCCGCAGCAGCAGGCAGTGCCCGCAGCCCTGCTGCTCTTGGCACAGGAGCTGCTCCTGCACTCGGCTGTCTCTGGGCAGTGCTGCCAGGCTGCCACGAGCTGCCTCCGTCCCAGGAGCCTGGCCCCACTCAGGAGCAGAGGAACAGCTGAACTCACCAATTTCTCTGTCCCTCGTGCCCCCTCCTCCTGGGAAAAGTGCACTTCAATAAACTAAAAGGACCTGTTGTCCTTTGCTAACAAGCGGAGAGAGAGAGATTCTAATTTTGCAATTTATTTCATCAGAGAATGAAGATCTATCAAAATTGGAAATGTCTCACTTTGCAAGGCTCATTTCACATCCCTTAACTAGACAGGAGACTGAGGAGTGAACAAGTGGGGAGGTCATTGGCACAGGGTTTAGGTGCTGATTCAGAAATATCAATCTGGGCTGTACCTGCTTAGATGTGAGTCGGAAGTCGTATTCAGATCCCTCCTGTAAACTCCACAAATACAGCAATGGTGGGATTGCCCTTGCCAAAACTGAAGTGAGCAGAGCACAGAGATCTGCCCACGAGGTCCTTGTCAAAGCTCCACTATAATCACTGGAGATGCTGGGTGAGAGTCAGCAGTTCCCACAGAAACACCTGGTGACAGCAGAAGAGACTGAGGAGGTGCAAGGGTTGTGTCAGTGTTTGCTTGCTCTGATGGAGCTACTAGGAGACCTGCATGATCCTAGAGCACGAGTTGAGGAATTGGCCATCTTGGCCATCTGAAATGACCCCAGATGCCAACTACGACAGCAGCAACACTCCGCATGAAGCTGAGGTATGGGAAGATTGCAGGATTAGCCAACAGCTCTTGTAATTCAATGCAGAGTCCTGATTTGATGTCACAGAAAAGTGCTGGCAGGGCCTTGTCTGATGCCTGGAGTGTCCACACGTCTCTAGCAGATACAGTAGGGCACCCACAGGAAAACCATGTCCCCTTGGAGTGATTGCTGGGCAAGTGCCCCAGGCCATCCTGCATTTCCATCCTGTACCAAACAAAGACATTCCAGCACTGGATGTAGGGAGAGCCCATCCCGTCTACATCCAGGGTGCTGCATAAATGGGAGGCACCCCGGCCCCGCCACGTCTCTGCTTCAGGCTCTGCACTCTCAAACCCTTCTAGCTCTCCTCCCCTGAACTCCTCTTCATCCCACCACATGACATGAACAGGTAACGGGCTACGGGTGGCTGCATCAAAGCCTGTCAAGGCCCGTGGACATCTTCAGTGGCACTTTGTTCTTCCTGAACCAGCGTCAGGTACAGGAGAGGGTGCCCATTGGGCTGCTTTCTGTGAGAGGAAATGCCCGTGGCCAGGAATACATGTCCAATCGCTGGAGAAGCTCCAGCCTGGCTATCTTGGCTCAGGTCTTCTTCACCACCATCCTCTGGGAATATGCCCTCCCTGCAGGTCCCATCCCTGCTGCCACCTCTCCCTGCAGCCCCACTGCTCACCTCCCTCATGTGCTCCTGTGCTCCAGTGATCCCGTCCATGGATGAGGAGCAGCCGTTCACCTGCTGCTCCTTCTGCATCTCCAGGACTCACTCTGGGGACAGCCCTGCACGACCAGTGCATTTCTGGCCTGTCCTCTGCAGAGACAGATGCGTCCTCATAGTCCATGTCACAGCCCTGTCCTCTGATCAGCTGCTCACACTGAGGGGACCTCATAGGCCCTTGGCTGGGGCTGGTTCTGCTGCTGGCCAATCCCGCATGGCAGCAGCAGTGACCTCACAATATGCCCTGGAACCTTCAACTGGCTCTGGCCTATCAGCAGCAGAGACAGTGGTGACGTCACAAGAAACCTCAGCAACCCAGAGCCTCTTGATGACGTCAAGTCTACAGAGAAGGATGTGACCTCACTGTCACCCTCAGAGCCATATCCCTGCTTTTGGGCTATCAAGGACTGGGCCAGCAGTGACCTCACTACCAATATCCAGGCCATATCTCTGCTTTTGGCCTAACAGGGACAGGCACAGCAGTGACCTCACTAACAAACATCCAGGCCATTTGCCTGCTGCTGGCCTATCAGGTCCTGAGGCAGAAAGGCCAACACAACCAACATCCAAACCATGGGCCTTTTCTGTCTGGTCACCACCGGACACTGAGGTAACATCACAAAGGCCTGTGGCAGCTAAGAGCCCCCTCTGGTCTATGCAGAGCAAAAAGTGTCCTCAGAGTCACAAGTTTGGGGCTATCAGGTACTCAGGCAGAAATGACCTCAGAGTACGAATGGCAGCCATGGCCCTGCTGGCATGTCATGTTCTCACACGGAAAGGACCCTGTCACTGGTCCCAGGAACATGGCAGAAGTTTTTCTCCAGGGTATGCCTGCTCCTGCACAGCTTTCCTAGGAGAAGGTCTAGGAGAGAACAGTGCCCTGGCCCCAGACACACGTCACCACCTTCACCCCATGAGCCCTGAGCTCTGTCCCTCTTCCCCCACAGGCCTCTGAGCAGACAGCTGCTCTGCACTGGTGCAACAAGAGCCTGAGATCTCTTTGTCTACCCAGAGAGCAATACTGCTGCCTTCCACCCCACCAGAGGCATCTCCTCCCAGCTGCTGCCGATCATTGCAGAAAGGGGCTTGCCCGAGAGGGTCTAAGATACACCTGTGTTTGGGGATGTGTCCTGGTAGGACTCCTGGACTGCATTCCCCTTTTTTGATTCATTCCTACTTTTGTCCTCCAACTCTGCCACAGAAATTCATTTGACCCAGTGGTGTATGTCATGAACCCTTATCACGAGCAATCAGAGGAGAATGTGTGCAGCCTGGGCACTGGGACCCTTTCACCTCAGGAGGGTGACTGCTACTCAGCTTGCCCAGGCCTCTGCTCTGGGCTTAGGTCACATACACTTACTCCTTCAGTGGGCTCCCCAGGCTGTCCAGATTATCAGCAGGTTGTTTTTGTGAACTCATTTCCTTCTCCAAAGTTCTGATCTATTATGCAGGGTAAAAATTTGACAGCACTGGCTGTTTTAAAATGTTTGCAGCACTTGGGCCATTGATCATACTGCTCTCTCCCAGACTGCTAGTCTGCAGTTCTGCCCTCTCTTTATTTTGCTTCTCTTTGGTTGAGGCTGTCAGGACACCTCAGTATCCTGCTGACTTCTTGTCATGTTCTTGTCCACCAGGCCCCCCACATCTACCCCTGTCTACTCTGCAGACTGGCACATATGGCTGGAAACTCTGCATGAGGTTTGCAGGATGGGAATGTCTAACACTGACTGTAACGCTGAGAGAGATGGGTCTGTTCAGCCTGAAGAAGAGAAGGCTGAGAGGGGACCTGATCAGTGTCTATGAATACCTTAAGAGGGAGTGAGGAGCATGGGGCCAGCATCTTTCCAGTGGTGGCCAGTGATAGGACAAGAGGAAACGGCCACAAACTGAAGCACCAAAGGTTCCACAGAAACTTAAGGAAAAATTTCCTGACAGAGTGACAGAGCCCTGGAATAGGTTGCCAAGAGAGGTTGTGGAATCTCTTTCTCTGGAGATCTTCAAAACCCGCTTGAACGCAATCCTGTGCCACGTGCTGTAGGTGACCTTGTGTGTGCAGGGGGGTTGGGCTAGATGATCTCTAAAGGTCCCTTCCAACCTTAATAATTCTATGATTCTATGTCCCTGCCAGCAGAAATATCCTCCAGCTGGACTCATCACTATTCCCACACCCCAGAGATCACGGGCTCTTGCAGGAGCACAGCCTGTCTCAGAGCCTGCTCTTCCCAAGTTGTTCCCCTTACCCACTGCTGGTTTGTGCTGCTTCACCTTCCCTGATCAGCTCTGGGGAGACATCCAGATCTGGGGAGGGAAACACAATCTCTGGGTCAAAATCCCACGTGGTTTTAATAAGAACAAATAGCAATGCATGGGATAAAAGTAGAGAAAAGATGAGAGAGGCAATGTCCAGCTCTTTCTGCTACTAGTGGCAGAAGGGAGAGCAGTCTCTGTCACTCATGACTCTCCAAGCCGCGCAGACCTCTCTTCTGTCCCAGCTGCACCCAACCTCATGGCAGTGATGGGCTCTCTCAGACCTGGGTTCAGGGACAGTCTGGCACCAGGGTCCAGTCTCACAGCCTTGGTGTCCTCATGAGGATGTGCCAGGGATGCTCCTTCAGCATCATCATACGCTGTGTCTGCGAAGGGAAAGGATGGGGCTGCTCTGATTGCCCTGGGGGCTCCATCACATCCTCAGCAGCGCACGTTCCCCACTGGAAGCAGCAAGGCCAGTGCATTGCAGCCTGCCCCACACACATGCTCCTCCTGGGCTGTGAATCCCCTTCCTCCCTGTCTCTCACTGCCTGAGACCTTCAGTCCCCTAATCCCACCCCCATCTCCTCACCAGGAAAACTCCTGAGGTAGGTACCCTCCCCATTCCGGGACGCCGGGCTTTCAGGCTGCTGCCACTCTCCTGGCACTGAGGACAGCACCCCAGGAGCCAGCGGCTGCATTTCCCCCTCACCTCTCCGTGCCTCCTCAAACCATTCACCCTCCTCTGCTTCCCTGGGCGCTTCCCAGTCTTGCTGGCCAGGAACAAGATCCTCCCCAGGGTCAGATTCTTCTCTGGCATCGTCATAGCCATCCGCTGGGTCACCTGTGGGCAGGACAGGGACCTCTGAAACGAGAGGGGAGCTGGTGATGACAGGAGCCCTCCCACAGAGCAGAGGAAGGAAGGACATGAAGGAACAAAGGGCAGAGACACGGGTGTTGGCAGGGTCACAGAAGATCCAGCATCCTGGATCCAGGGTTATGGGAGTGTGTGTGAGGCAGCAGGGTGCCCTCTCCCCCTGCCACAGGGATAGCAGAGCTGGAGTCTGCACCGGGGCTGGGGATTCCCTGGGACAAACTCAGAGCCTGATGGAGGCAGGGACAAGCTGAGCCCAATAAGGCCCCATTCAGGCACCCAGCTCAGTGGGGCATGTCCAATGCTTGCCCACACTGCATGACTCCAGAGTCATTCCTGAAGGCAATTCCTCCCCATCCCAATGGTGACACTCAGTGACACAGCTATGGGGAGGAGAGACCAACCCTTCCCCTGCCTCCCTGCCCATTACCTGGTGCTGACCCAGGACGTTCCTCACTGTCCCTGGACTCGGGCTGCAGCTTGGTCAGGGAGCCCTCTGAAGAGGAGCCTGGCAAGAGGAGCAGCGATTGTTATCGGGATGAGCCCTGCTGACCCTGTCAATTGTCAGCCCTGCTGGGGATGGGGACCCACCTAGCAGGGACTGCATGGGGAGGACAGCCCAGGGCTTGTCCTGCTCCCATGGGACAAATCCCATCTCCAAGGGCCTTTCAGAGCAGCCCTGGCCACCCCCTTCCCTTACCTGACAGGTACAGCTGATGGGGGCAGCAGGACAGGCAGGGAGAAGCTGTGCCCCCAGGCTGGGATGGGCAGAGCAGGTCGGGAGGAAGCTCCTCGCCTGAGCCCAGCACTGGGCTGCTGTCCTGAAAGAACCCATGACCCCAGCACTGAGAAGACAACTGGCCTGAGGGCTGCAATGGTCCCATCGTGGGTTAGGGCCAGTGGAAAGGGCCCTGCCATGTGCTCTGTCCCAGAACCGACCACACAGACCTGGAGGACTGAACCTCTCCTGCTTCTCCCACACTTGGCTGTAGTCAATCTCCTGGTACACGGCCTCAGAGAAGGGCTCCAGAGACCTCCTGGAGGCTGAGGACATGGGCAGGATTGGCACAGGCACATGGAGAAAAGAGAGGGACCCCGATGTGGGCACTCAGCCCTTCCACCTTAGCCAGATGAGCACTGACCCCACAGCCCAGACCCACTGCTCTGCCCAGGCACAGTCAGATCCCCAGTGATGGCAATGCCCCTGTAGAGATGGTCTGGGGCAATGTCACCTCATGCTCTCTTTTCAGAGCCAGCCCCCAATGCCCCTTTTGGCCCCAAGTCAGTCCCTGCTCTGACCAGGGAGCAGCTCCTATAGCTCCTCTCGCCAGGGAGCTTCTCACTCTCTGCCAGGCTGGTCCATAAAATGATCCTGCCCTGACATGGGAGAACAGGGCAGGACAGAGGGAGCAGCCCAGGGACCGACTGCCACTCTGAGAGACTCCCTGCCCTGAGCTCCTCTTGGCACCACTCCTGCCCCACAGCCTCCCCCTAGCACTGTCCAGAGCGCAGCCAGCAGTGCCCCTGGATGTCTCCTGCTGCTCCCATCTCCCCCAGCCCCTTGCTGCCTTTTCCCTCTGCCCCATCACCATCTCCTCCTGCATCAGCACTCCCACAGCTCCTGCTTGCGGGTGTCCCACAAACAGTGAAGGAACAGGGAATAAGGCAGGAGGTAGCACCCCCACCTCAGCCCCTCTGTGCCCTCACACATACCCTACAGCCCCCACAGGGCTGTCAAGAGGCATCGTCCACTCTGGTACAGATGGGGAAGGACCCACCTCTGCGCTGAGCCCTGGCTCTTCGCACTTGCCCTGCTAGGAGGGCCAAGAGCAGGCAGAGCAGGGCCCCCAGGATGATGCAGATGACAACAGGCACGGAGACTCCCCCGCTCTCCCTCACACGCCTCTGGGTGGGATCTGCATGGGCAGTGACATGGACGAGGCAGGCCCTCGCCTGGGGCACGTCGGGGCCCAGGGACACCCCAGTCCCGACCCATTGCACATGGCAGGGCTGGGGGACCCTGTGCTGGTTTGTGAGGCAGCTCTCACACTGCTGGGTACTCACAGCCCTCCACAAAGCCAAACGCTCCCACTCCTGGGACTCCTCTCTGAGGGCCCAGGGCCCCTTCCTTTGGGCTGCAGGTCACAGCTTGGCCCCAGGGAGACCCAACCCAGGGAGGAGGGCAGGTTACCTGCTCGTGGGGCTGCTGTTGTCATCCTGGGTGCAGCTGCAGAGCAGTGAGAGAGATGTGGCTGTGCCTGTGTATGTCCCCTCCAAGTGCCATCAGAACAGTCCTTCCCTGGGTGCCCATGACAGGCCCTGGGCTCTCTGCTCTGGGCCATGGGGAGGACAGCACAGACAGCCCAGGACAGGCATTCAGGGGGCTGCAGAACCCCACAGGCAAAGGCATGAGGATACCCTGCCCCGTAACATCTGCTCCCCACCTGGCACCAGGCACCCAACTTCTGCAGGGACATCCCTGCTCTGAGGAGTCTGGGGCCCTGTGAGGGCCCAGCTGGGATAACGTGTCCCCAAACAAGGGGACCAAGCACTGCCACTCACCGGAGCAATTCACAGCAGCATCTTCCTTGTGCTGGCAGGCACCGCTGTTGCCACACTGCACCCTGCAGTCCCAGAGAGACCGCTCCGTCCCTCTGCACTTCACTTGCTGCAGCCAGATGGAACCCGTCCCCTCCCCAAACGCAGCCTCCCCCAGGGCAGACACGGCAGGGTCGCAGCCCAGCTGCCTGCAGGCCACCTCAGCGTCCTTCATGTCCCAGGAGTCATCACACACCGTCCCCCAGGCGCCGGGGTGCCAAACCTCCACTCTGCCCGAGCAGCCGTCCTCTCCTCCCACGACACGAATCTTCTCCATCTCTGGAAAACACAGAACCCTCCGTGTCATTGGGGTGGTTGGGAGGGCCTGGCCAGGTGAGAAGGGCACAGGGAGCAGCAGTTACCTGTGCAGCTCGTAGAGTTGGGGCACTCTGCCGCTAGGGCTGGAGGGGTTTCTGGTCGTCTCCCTGTAGAAGGAAACGCTACAGTGAAAGAAGGGGCTGCTTTATGGGGGTCATGTGGACAGGATCAGGACTGAGCTGTGCTTGAACCTCCCAGCACCTCCCCCTGCTCGTGGACAAAGGTGAACCCCCCTGATAATGCAGTGTGTAACAGTGCTGGACTCCAGTGTTACCCTGGCTGCTGACCCCAAGAGGTTTCCTGGTTAGCAGAGGAGCAGGAGCATGTCCCCAGGGGAGGCTGTTTCTGAGCTCTGGTGCCAGCACTGCCCTGCGCACGGCCTGGTTCCTACATAACCTTGAACCACCAGCACCGCGTTCTCTCTCCCCCTTCCCATTCCCTCAGCAAACCATGGCCATGAGTGGAATGCTCTGCATGGACTTCCCAAGCTAAAAGGTGATTGTCTGGGCCCCATCTATTCACAACAGAGATCAACAGGCACCTCCAAGAGGTGTCCAAGGTGCAGTAGAGGAGCTCACCAAGGTGAGGTGGAGGCTGCATGTGCCTCTTCCCCTCCTTGGCCATGGGGGTAGCTCAAGGCAGCTACTGCTCATGGATATGTTGTATTTGTGTCACTGACAGCAGAATGATCTCATATGGAAAGTAAAAGCCACTCCAGACCCCTTCTCAACATTGTGCCTTGCTGAACAGGGAGCAAGACCTGCTGTGAGCTTTGCGCCCACATGGCTCCAGCATTACCATTGCAGGTGATGTGGGTCTCTTCTCGTTGGTCATCACAGGACTGTGGGTTCCAGGGATCAGAGGGGCACTGCCAAAAGGAGCTGTTCCTCTTTCCACACTCAACATGATCCAGCCATGTATGGCCAGATACCTTCCTATATGGCAGGTCTGTTTCAAGGAATCCTCCATCTCCACAGCCCAGCTGTTTGTACACCAGAGACACGGTGCTCGAAGTCATTGAGTTGGAGCAAACACTCCCCCATGACCCGTTGTAGAAAACCTGTAGGCGCCCAGAGCAGCCATCACTGTTCTCCAGCCTCAAGGCCACAAACTCTGGAAGGAAAAACACAAAGCTAGGGGGGACAAGCTGGTCCTGGAGTGAGCAGAGAAAAATATAACAAGAATTCCTTAGGGCATTCTATGGCATCCGTGAATAGGGAGGATTATTCTAAGAATCATAGATTGCTTAAGGTTGGAAGGGACTTTTAGAGGTCATCTAGTCCAATCACCCTGCACACGCAGGGTCACCTAGAGCATGTGACACAGGACTGTGTCCAAGTGGGTTTTGAAGATCTGCAGAGAAGGAGACTCCACAACCTCTCTGGGCAGCCTGTTCCAGCGCTCTGTCACCCTCATTGCCAATAAATTTTTCCTTAAGTTTCTGTGGAACATTTGATGCCTTAGTTTTTGGCCGTTTCCTCTAGTTCTATCAGTGGCCACCACTGAAAAGAGGCTAGTACCATCCTCCTCACTGCCTCCCTTGAGGTACTTCTAGACACTGCTCAGGTCCCCTCTCAGCCTTCTCTTCTCCAGGCTGAACAGGCCCAGCTCCCTCAGCCTCTCCTCATAGGGCAGATGTTCCAGGCCCCTGATCATCCTTGTAGCCCTGCGCTGGGCTCTCTCCAGCAGTTCCACATCCCTCTTGTCCTGTGGGGCCCAGAACTGGACACAGTACTCCAGATGCGGCCTCACCAGGGCTGAGTAGAGGGGCAGGATCCCCTCCCTCGACCTGCTGGAGACGCTCTTCTTAATGCACCCCAGGATCCCATTGGCCTTTTTGGCCACGAGGGCACACTGCTGCCTCATGGTCAACTTATCATCCACCATGACACCCAGGTCTTTCTCCGCAGAGCTGCTCTCCAGAAGGTCAGTCCCCAGCCTGTACTGGTGCCTGGGGTTATTCCTCCCCAGGTGCAGGACCTTGCACTTGGCCTTGTTGAATTGCATGAGGTTTTTCACCGCCCAGTTGTCCAATCTGTCCAGGTCCCTCTGGATGGCAGCGCAGCCCTCTGGGGTATCGGCTACTCCTCCCAATTTCGTATCATCAGCAAACTTGCTGAGGGAGCACTCCGTGCCTTCATCCAGGTATTGATGAATAAATTGAACCGGACTGGACCAAGGACTGACCCCTGGGGGACCCCGCTAGCTACAGGCCTCCAACTAGACTCTGCACCGCTGATCACCACTCTCTGGGCCCTGCCATCCAGCCAGTTCCTAATCCACCTCACTGTCCACTCATCTATCCCACATTGCTGGAGGTTGCCCAGGAGGATATTGTGAGGGATGGTGTCAAAAGCCTTGCTGAAGTCGAGATAGACAACATCCACCGCTCTCCCCTCGTCTATCCAGCTGGTCATTCCATCATAGAAGGCTATCAGATTAGTCAAGCATGATTTCCCCTTGGTAAATCCATCCTGACTACTCTTGAGCACCTTCTTGCCCTCCACGTGGCCCCCGTGCCTCCACCAAGAAGCAGGGAGTCTTCTAGACATCCCAGGGCTCAGATAGTCAGAGGGTACTGCCAGCAAGGCACTGTTTTACCAAGGGAACAGAGAGAAGCATCCAATGTGCAGCACTACCCTCCCCTCTGATCTGTGGGGACACCTGTGCTCTCCCTATAGTCCTGAGCAGGTCCTGTGGGGACTGTGCATGGGTGTCCCCAGGACCGGGCAGGAAGGGGGCTCAGGGCAGTCGGGGCGGTTCCACCATGTCCAGCTTCTCCCTCGTCCCCTCCTCATGAAGCACCAGGCTCCCACCACGGCTGCCCGCACAGACCTGAGCAGACGACTCCTGCATCCTCTTTGTGCCTGCAGTTGTGCTGCCCCCAGGGCCTGGCCGGGCAGTCCCAGAGAGCAGCTTCATCCCCGGAGCAGTTCACGTCATCCAGCCAGATCTGCCCAGAGCCTTCCCCGTAATGAGCAGAGCCGGTGAAATTCACAGCCAACCCGCAGCCCAGCTGGCGGCAAACAACGGTGGCGTCCAGCAGGTCCCAGGAGTCGTCACAGACGGTCCCCCAGGTGCCGTTGTAGTAGATCTCCACTCTCCCAGCGCAGCGCCCTGCCCTGTGCACCAGCCGGACCCGCCGGCTCCCTGCACCCGGGAGAAACCCGGCTGTGAGGGGCTCGCAGCCCTGGGGAGCACAGCACATTGGGGACCGTCAGAGCAACTCACCCGAGCAAACCACCCCCACGTCCTCGGCAATTCCTGCAGGCACTGCCGCAGGCAGGGAGGTGTTGCAGAGGGTCAGGCGAGTCTCCTTCCCTGCACACTGGACCCTTCTCAGCCCCACGGGGCCCGTTCCTCGCTCAGACTTCGGCGGGTTGTAGGCTTGCTCTGCCTCTCCGCACTGGAGCTGCCGGCACACCACGCTGGCATCGTTCAGGTCCCACTGGTCATCCAGGACTCGGACCCATGTCCCATTCAGGGGCATCTCCACTCGCCCGTCACAGCGGCTCCCTCCACCAACCAGACGCAGGGATCCAGAGAGTCCTGCTCGGAGAGAGGGGAAATGTCCTGCATGCTGCCTTGTTTCCCATTCTCATGCCCTTGGACATCCTGGAGCTCACCTATCCGTATCCAGCTCACAGTGAGGAGCTCAAGGATGGGAGTGCTCCAAGGGATTTTGTTTTCCAGGCCCTAAACCTTGCTGAGCTCTAATATCACCTCAGTGATGGAAATGGGAAAGCATTGGAGGTCAAGCCAAATCCCTGAGCCACCAGATATGTCCTTATGGATGAATCTGGAGCAGCTTCAGCAGCAGGAAGTGGTGGCCTGTACGAGGCCTGGGTGACAGGGTGAGCAGTAGCCTTGCTCCATCCTCAAGCTGGGACTGGCTCCTGCTGGGACAGCTCTGTCCTTCTACAACCCTAGGGATCTGGGATATGGAGCTTGTGTCCTTAGCAAGAAGCAGAGGGATGAGGGCCTTCTTTACAAAACAGGACAAGTTTGAGGTTCATATTGACAAGGAGCAAGGGCAAACCCCAGCCCCAAGGTGCTGCTCAGCCTCAGCAATTGCTCCTGCTGGGTGCACTCATGGCAGTCCCTGCAGGCTGTTGGATCAGGGTCTGGTCTGAGATGGGGGTATGGGCTGCAGGAGGGAGCAGAGGATCTTTCACAGCTGCAGGGAGTGGGGACTGTGGGACACAGTCCCCTCCTTGGCCTGCGCCCCAAGAGAGAACAGAGGAGCCCAGGCCTGGTGGTGGCCCCAAGGCCTGAACCAGATGCCCTGGAGCAGCACAGATGCCGGCTCCCTGCTCAGCTCTCATCTCCCCCAAGAAAACACACTCTGCAGGAGCAAGCAAAGCTCTCTGAATCCCTCCATGGGAACCCATAGTTTCTCCAGCAGGAAATTCAGTTTGTCACTGCCAGGGGCTCCCCTGCTTTGTGTTTCCAAGTCACACAAAAGGGGCAAAATGAGTTAATCCATTTTCCCAGAACTCACCTGAGCAAAAAACACCAGCATTGTTGTCAGGCAAGCATGGGGACACCCCAAGAGCAGTCACAGGGCACTGTCTCAAATGGGATTCGGTCCCATTACAGTGGAAAGTGTCTCTCCAGACAGGGCCTGTTCCTCTCCCAAAGTGTCCTCCTGCAGGAATGGACTCAGCAAATCCACAGTTGAGTTGATGACAGAGAACATGAGCATCAGAGATGTCCCAGCCAGAGCCACAGAGGGTTCCCCAGGTTCCCTCCACCTCAATCTCCACTCGCCCGGAACATGCTGTGCTGCCATTCACCAGCCTGAATCCTGGATATATAAAGGAAGTGAGGGTCTTTAGAGAGGATCACTTTGTGCTCTAGCTCATCATCCTAAGATAGAAATGCCACAGAGATACAATTTCCTTTGCTTCCAGCGCTGCAGGATTGCAGACAACAACTCCATCCCTCCTGCACTCACACCATGCTCAGCATGGTCAATTTCCTGCTCCCCTATCTCTTAGCATATAGCTTGTGAGTGGCATTTCACACCTCCTCCCCGAATGCTCACGTGTGCAGGTGACACCGGCGTTGTTGGCATGGCTGCAGGTCTGGTTGCTGAGGGACCTCCTGGGGCAGGAGGAGAGGAAGGGCTCATTCCCCACACACTGCAGCTCTCCATCCCAAATGGGACCGACCCCCTCTCCAAAGTGAGCTCCCCCACGGACAGACAGGGCAGCACCACACTGCAACTCCCTGCAGATCACGCCAGCAGCTTTCACATCAAAGTGTGAGTCACAGACTGTTTTCCACTGGTCTGCATCTCTGATCTCCACACGTCCTGAACAGGGGCTGTTTCCTCCAACCAGCCGAACAAATCCTGGGGAAAAAAAAATTAAATACCCCACAATGACAGGGAGTTTCCTCAAGCTTCTGGCAGTTACATACCATGGCAGCCACATCCAAAGGATCCCATTAACGTCAAACAGCAGCTCTCAGTAGGTTCTGATGACACAAACCCTTCAAGATCCTCTGCATCTCCTCTCACACCCACACAGTGCTCTGGAGCTTGTCTCAATCACATACCCATAGCCACAGGCACTGCTCAGGGAAATGCTGCTGCCCCACAGCCTGCCCCACTGCCCAGCACGGATCCCCAGCACTGCAGCCCTAACGGTTGCTGCAGCCTGTTCAGCCATGGAGAGCTCAGAGGCAGCCTGGGGAATTGCCTTGGAACAGCCCAAAATGCTCCCTGTTCCCAGGGTGTCCTGCACTGTTGGAGGGGTCAGTGACAGGGACCCAGCAGGACCAGCCCGAGCCTGTGGTGACATGGGAGGGAGCAGAGAGCGGCCTCACAGACACCAACCCAGAGCTCGTGGGGGGCTGGTCCTTATGGGGTGGCCCTGGACAAGGGGTGCCCTGCTCATCCCCCTGCTTCTCTGCCCCAGGCCCTGCTCTTGTCCCCTCTGAAAAGCCCCTTTGGGTCAGCCAAGGCACTCCTGTCTGTGAGGAAAATGACTGCAGGAGCCTCAGACATCTTGTACCATTTCCCCAGCCATGGGCTGCCGAGCAAGTCATCCTGAGGTCTGGGGCACAGGGACACCCAGCACTGCCAGGAATATCCTGGCAGAACCTGAGCAGATTGATGGAGACCTAGAACCTGTAGGACAGCGTGAGGGATTCCTTTCTCAGCCTGAGGCACCATCCGAGGGTGGGCTGAGCCCCAGGATCCTGATGGGGTCTGTGCACCCCATGGTGGACTCACCTGGGACTTTCCCCAGGGACAGCAGCAGCTGCAGTAGTGCAGTGAAAGTGGTAATGTCAGGGTCTGAGCTGGTATCCACGCACTGCTCCTTCAATAGCACAGCCTGGTTAGTCCTCTGATCCCAGGCCCCACTCCAGAGGTGAGGAACTAGATGACGCCTTACCTGAACAAACAACTCCGGCGTCCCAAGCATGAATGCAGTAGTTGTTACCCCAACCACCATGTGCGCACTCAGACAAGGCAGTCTCAGTGCCTTGACAGCTTACAGAGTCCAACCAAATCTGGCCAGATCCTGGCCCAAAATATCCATACGGAGGGACACGGACAGCAAATCCACAGCCAAGCTGCTTACAAACTACAGCAGCATTTTCCATGTCCCAGGAATAAATACCACACACGGTCCCCCACTGGCCCTGGTGTTTCACCTCCACTCTCCCAGCACAGCGGCTGTCTCCATCCTCCAGTCTCACCTCTGCAGCACCTTCAAACACAGACACGGGGCCGGTTAGGAGGGCACTAACCCCAGCACAGTGACTGTGTAGGGTCCCAGGGCTGAGTCCCAGCCCCTGGGGTGTGAGACATCTCCCCTCTGCACTCTTGGGATGCCCAGGGACCCATTTCCTTTACCCCGATCCACCATGGGTACCACTCAAATGCACCCACCACCTGCAGGGCTTTATGGGTCCCCAGGGAGCATTGAGATGATCCCCATCTTCTGTCCCAACCCTCAGTCCCTCCTCAATTACAGGGGAGAGCTCACTCTTACCCCGCACTTACCCAGCACTTACCCCAGCACAGCTGCACCCAGACGAGCAGCCACAGCACCCAAGAGATGCAGAGTCCTTTTGCCTCCATCCGCAGCCTCCTGCCCTGATGGCACTGCCCTGATGCACCCTCTCCCTGCCACAGATCCTGGGGACTTGTGCAGGACAACAAACATGGGAGGCCAATATACATCTGCAGGTGCTGGCCCAGCTCCCGGATGAGCCAATCGAAGCAGCAGGCACCATTTTAGACGTTACGTTATCGGGGGTTATCTCCCTTCAGTCACAGCCCAGCCCTCCAATGAACTTCTCGAGCGCCGTTCATGACCATATATGCAGCACGGCTCCACTGCAGATGTCCTGGTCACTGCGCTGGGGCATCATCATGGGGCCCATCCCAGTGGAACAGGGCAGACCACGGTGGGAAATGGGTCTGTCACACTTTGTATTCCACTTGGGTGACTGGGAACTTTGGGGATCTCACATGCTGTGTTTGCCCGAGTTTCCAAGGTGCAAGTGTCCAGCTTTCCCCATGCCATGAGAACTGTGGAGCTGGGATTGTCCCTGGGATGGGCTGTGTCAAGAAGGGGATGAAAGAGGAACAGCCTCTGATCCTGCTATAGCCCTGCTGTGATGGGAGCAGCAGCAGTGAAAGGTCTCTTAGCCGCAGCCAGAGACACATCCCGTGAGTGCGGTCTCGTCCACCCCTTCTCGGACAGCCTGGTGCTGGTGCCTTGGTCAGGAGCAGGGAGCTGGGACATTTCACTCCTCTGACAGCAGACAGGGCAGCCCAGGCGCTCAGAGCCCCCCAGCTCTCAGGGTGTTCACCCAGGAGCCCGTTATTCCCTTGCCGGGGCTGATCGGCAGATCAAAGCCTCGCCTGCAGGTGCACAAACCACAGCCCACGTGGCCTCAGCAGCCTGCGCCGCGCTCTCCCTGCAGCAGCGACCGAACCAGGAAGATGGTGGTTTCTCTCTGGCCTTGGTTCCCCGAGCAGTGTCACTGCGTGCAGCCACTGTGGCAGCTCCAGGACCTGCTCCCAGGGATGGGGCTGCAGGGGCTGTTCCTGGTGCCTTTGTGCTCATGGGTACCGGGTGCAGGTCCTAGAAGGGCAGTGCAGTTTCTCGTCAGTGATGCTGCATCTCTCCCCACCTGTTGCTGTGGCACAACTTCATACAGTTCCATGCCTCTAGGCTTTAAGGCTCTAACCTTATGGTTGGGTATTTTACTTTTTTTTTTTTTTTTGGTAACAAAATGAGTGCTTTTTTATTGAGATATGTTTGGACATTTTATGAGCTCCTTCAAATATGATTGTGTATTTTTTTCCACATTATTTTGTTATGCTACCCTTCCAGGGGATGCTGTCCTTATCCTCTCCACTGCACTCTGCATTTAACTCCTTCACCTTCCCTTCCCTTGGATATTGATTGTGAGGTCATTGCTGCCTGAGTGCCTGATTGGCCAGCAACAGGGGCATGGGTGGGACATGTGCTTTTCATGTCATTCCTCATAGGATAGCTGATAGGCCAGAAGCTGGCACATTTGATGAAATCTTGATCTTGAATCTGTTTTGTTATCAAAAAGAGGCCTCTGTGGACAATTTTCTCACGTCTTTCCTTGGGAGTGAGATTACCTCTGTCTCGTCCAACAGCCATTGCTCCCAATCTGCAGTCAGAACATACTTGGAAACTCCTGACATGCTACAGACCCAAAGGTGGTATTAAAACAGGTGTACATATGGAGAAGAGAAACCCGGTACAGACCACACAGGCAACTCAAGCAAGCTCCCTGCTGCCGGACAGGTGTCATTCCTACAGCACACAAACCCTGGAAATCAGAGATTCCTAACACTGCAGGCCTATATGCAGGCCTGCTGGGACAGGGGTGGCCTCTCCAAGTTAATTCTTCACCAGATACAAGCTGCTGGTCTATCAGGGACTCAAAATGAGATGTCATCACAGTCACCTTCATAGCGATATCCTTGCTCCTGGCCTGTAAACCTCTGAGAAATAAATTAACCTCACTGTAACTTTTCCTTTGCAGGCCAAGCTCCCCTTCACCCTGGCTGCTGCCAGGAAGCGCTGGGCCCAGGGACACCAGCAATTACTTCTTATTTGGATTTTTCTCTATACACTTTTTTATTAGCATTTATTGTTGTTAACGTTGTTGCTTTTATTGATGTTATTGTTGATTATATTGTTGTAATTTTTCTTGTTATTGTTTATTATACTGTTATTTTTGTTGTTGTTTAAATATATATTCCTGTATCATTGATTAAGTGTTGTGTGTTGTTTCCAAGCAATCTCCAGCACTAAAATCATCCCCACCCAAGATGTACATTTGTGGCACTCAGATTTCAGACCCTAGGGGCAAGCGAGGGCCAGGAAATGGTCCCTCTAGGACTTTCCCTCACATGTGGCCCTGGCCATGCCACAGTCCCTTTGCCATCTATTTTCTTTTTCTTCTTTTTTTTACTTATTCTACTTTTTCTCTTTTCTTTTTCCTTTTCTCGTTTAATTATTTTTCTCCTTCTCTTCTTCCTCTTCTTCACCTTTTTCTTTTTCTTCCCTTTTTTCCTTTTTCTTTCTTTTTTCTTTTCCTTTCTCTTTTTTCTTTTTTCCTTTTCTTTCTTTTTCTTTTTTCTTTCCTTTTTTCTCTCTCTCTTTCTCTTTTTCTTTCTTTTTCTTTCTCACTCTCATTCTTTCTCCTTCCTTTCTCTCTCTTTCTCCCCTCCTTTCTTTCTTTCTCTGTCTCTCACTTTCTTTCCTTCTTTCCTTCTTTCTTTCTTCCTTTCTGCTTTCGTTTTTTCCATTTTTCTTTCCTTCTTTCTTTCCTTCTTTCTTTGTCCCTCGGCACCTTGGGGCCTAGAGACCAGACACCATGGCATATCCTTGTGCTCTTGTGACTTTCCTGATCATCACTGCAGGCATCATCTGCTTCCCCAGCATTGCAGAAGTTCTTATGCCTAGTCAGCAAAGCAGAGGACACAGAGGTTCAACCACAACCTGTTTTCAGGCATGGGCTGCGGACGCTCCTTTCCAGAACTCATCAAGGAAGGACAGGGCACTCGCAGCGCTCCCCCTCTCCTCTGTTACTGAGCACGGCGCGTCTGCAGGGCATCTGTGGAGTGAGATCCCCTGGACACTGCACATCAACATGTGCTTTATTGTAGAACAGAACAATATTCCCGGCCTTTGCTAAGTGCCAGAGCGTCCTCTCTCACCACTCCCTCCCATCACTGCACTGCTGCCTTATTGCTGAGCCGATGCTGTTCAAAGTCCTGACTTCCAGGAGACACAGAGTTTGCTCAGGTTAAGTGCTTGGTAGGATTTGGTTGTTTCCCTTCCCCCTGATGTGGTTAGAGGAGTAGTGAGGACGCCTGTGGAACATCTCCCAAGCAGTCAGTGACCAGCAGAGCACATGGTGGCAAGTGTGGCATGTGCACCCACCCGCTGAGGCAGGTTCCATCTGTAACACGCAGGCATGTTCTGTTCTGTCAGGAATATCCAGCTGCTTCCTGGGCAGTAGCTACTCAAGGGCTGCACAGTGGACACAAGGAGACAGTTTGGGCAGATTTAAGAGCTCCTCAGGAGACAGTTTGGGGCATCCTGCCTTGGCCTCCTAAAGGAAAGAGTCAAAACACTTCAGGCTTTCTTGGTCAGTGCAAGGGAAAAAAAAAAAAAAAAGGAAACTGTAGAACTTGTCATGTTACAGAGAACCCCTAGAAATTAATGTTTGCATTTTCAAGGACTATAAGGATTTTTCTAAGGGGTAGAGCAGACAACATAGCCAGACATGGCCAAGAAAAATAAGTAAATAAATAAATAACAGAACAAAACACTTACAAACGCCAAGGTCATAAGACAGATTGCAATAACCATCTCACACTGGACAAATACCAATGCAGGAGCTCAGGTGTCAGTTTGGGTCTGAAACACTGAAGCTCCATGTTGCCTGCATGAGGGATATGTTCTAGCTTTACACTTTCCAGGATGGCTCAGACTGGAAAGGACCTTCAGAGACCTTCTTCATCCTCCCGGTCCAGCAGGGTCAGCCAGCCAGGTGGTGTCCAGGAGGTGGGAGAGCAGGTCCCAGAGCAGCTCTGTGCCCAGGCAGGAGCTTGCAGGGCCAAGGGCAGCCTGGCGTGCGGCCCTGGAGAAGTGTGCAGCGGGGCCCTGCGTGCAGCAGGCAGCAAGGCGGCCAGGGGACGGGCTCCTTCCAGCAGGGCCAGTGATGCTCATGCAGCCCCGGGAGACTCTCTGCGGGGAGTGAAAACTTCTCGTGAGCTCTGTCTTTGCAGAGCTGTAAATGCCAGGAGTTCTCTGTTCGGGAAATGGGACAAGGATCCTTCTAGACACAACTGCAAGATGGGAGCTGTGGAGCTGGGGATTCTCCTTGGCTAAAGAGTCTCCCAAAGAGAATAAGTTTTCCTTTGGGTACAATTCCCAATGGATTAGAGTTGAAGTAAGCGCTGAGCCAGGAATGATCCTAATGCTCACAGCCTGCGGAGCGGTGCCCTATGGGCCGACAAAGCTCCAAAGTGTCCTGGTATCTTTCCTCATCCACTGTACACTGATCTTGCCTCGTACAATGTATCTTACAGTTTCACTGGCCATCTGATGACTTTGAAATTGCGAATCGATCCTGTCAGGTACTGGGGAATGAGTACAACTGTCTGCAGGACCCCCATTTGTGGGAATACTCCAACCACAAAGACAACCTGCACAGACTGAGGAGAGGAGGCTACATGAGCAAGGATGGCCAAGTGGGTTGTCCATGCAGGTGAGCAGAGGAGTTTCCATGGGACGGGGAGGCTGGGAGAGCGCTGGCTGCAGCCGCCCCGTGCGTGTGCAGGGCGCAGGGCTGCTGTGCTGCTGTCCCTGCAGGGGCAGGAGGAGCCCAGCGCTCGCTGCGGGCATTGCGAGCTGCTCTTGCGAGGCTGTGCGGCGCTGCCGCAGCAGCGGGTGCGTGGCCAGGCGGCGCAGCGAGGAGTACGGCTCCGCGCTGGCTGCTGGGAGCCAAGGCCTCCGGCGCTGGGCAGGGCCGCGCGCGCAGGGGAGCAGCTCCCGCGGGGCCAGCGCTCCTCCTGGCAAGGCAGCCTGCGCGGGAGCGCCACGAGCGCCGCCTCCTTGCTGCCCTCATCTCGCCATGCGGCGTCTGCAAGCTGCGCCACTGCAGCCAGCACAGGCAGCACCTGGCCGCGCTCAGGAGAGAGCGCGACAAGACACGTGGGCCACAACAAGGAGCTAAAGCTCAGGGTTCACAGGGACGCTTGGTGCTGCAGAGGGCTGGGGCTTCCCTTGTTTTCTCCCAGCAAGGCAGGAGCTGGAGGATTAGGAAAGGCTGCATTGGCCGGAGAGCCCTTGTGGCCTGGAAATGAGTGTGTGGGTCCAGGGTGTGGAATTTGTGAATGGGGGGAAAGTCATCCCCAAACACCCTCTGGGAAAGCTGAGGGAAGATTTTTCTCTTCTGCTGTTCCAAATCCCCATTCTGGGAAGTGGTCTCTCGGAAAGCATGACAACGCAGGGAGCTCCAGGAAGAAGGACTGTTTGTTCCTCCTCTCCAAACGAGCATTCTGCATATTCAGACCTGGAGAAGGCGCCAACAAGACCACCAAAACAGGCAGAGGTGTCGTGCGAGCAGAGCAGGCAAAAAGTGAGGCACCCAAGAGCTGTGTAAAAGGAATTGCTCCAATCACTTCACCTCCTCCAACTCCTCTGCATGGCACCTCCACAGGCCCTTTCCCAGAGAGAGACGTAACAGAAACCCCATGTGTAAAACTGCTGATGGACAAGTCAGAGCAACGCCAGTGTGGAGCGAGGGTAGTAGCTGCACAAAGGATAAACACGTTGCTCGCAAGGCTCCTTGTGCCCAGACTGGGAGGCAGACGAGCCGCAGCTTCTCTGCAAGCAGCCTGTGTGGGGCAAGGGCTTCCCAGCGCCTTTCCTGCCGATGGGAGCACTGCGCACGCCTGGGCTCTGCAGGCGTCATGCGCGCAGGCAAGAGGGCTCCCAGCACTGGCCCTCACAGCCACGGGGCTGAGCTCGCTGCCCAGCCCTCTGCTCGCGCCTCCCTGCAGGGAACACTGCTCTGCTTCACACTTCCCCTCCAGCATTCCCGGGGCAGCAGCCAAATGCCTGCCGACAATTCCTCACGCCACCAGCCCTCGGCTTTCATGTCCTACCCTGAAAGTCGGGAATTCTTTCCCTTAGCAAGTGAGCATTGTAGCCCAGTGCTGGGCAGAGCTGCAGCAGCTGCAGGTCCCTGCTGCTGCTGAGGGCACATTTGTGCCTGCTTTGCCCTCTGCAGCCCTAGGAAGCCGTGGCAGGGGCAGCAGTGCAGGAGCCGCACCAAGGCTGCTCTCAGCCACAGCACATGGCGCCTGCAAGGTGCGCGGCAGGACAAGAGAAGGAGCCCAGCAGCACCAGGGGCTCCCAGGCCACCACCAGCTCACAAGGGCTCTGCTGAGGACATGCACACCTGGCCCCAGGGCACAACTGCCCTTGGCGCTCATTGTGCTGCCAAGGAACACACCTCAACCATGGAAGAGAAAACATTCTCGAGTCCATCAGGCTGTAAGGGCAGTAGATGAGCAGGGAAGAAAGATCAAGGCTTCAAGGCTGCTTGCGGGGGTGGAAGCAGAGCCCCAAGTACAGCCCGGCCTCTGGGCAGGCAGCCGCCAGCAGCGCCATGGGGCTGCGTGAGGAGCCCTCCTTGGCACCCAGCAAGCCCAAGGCCACGCACTGCTCTCTGCTGCCAGGCTCAGCAGTGCCAGGGGGAGTCCAGCACACGCAGACCCTTCCTCACGGCAGCCCCCCTGGCCCTGCCGCTGCCCTCCTGCCCCCACGGAGCAGTGGAACATCCCAGAGGGGCAGTTATCGCCACGGGAACACGGATGCTTCCCAGGGCTGCGCCTCACAGTGGCCCCAGTGCTGGCCACGCAGCAGCAAGGCCAGGTGAGCAGCAGGGCCGCGCAGCACCAGGGGCCACCCGTGGGGCCCACAAGATGAAGGGGAGCTGCGGGGCTCCAGGGCAGCCTGTGCGATTCCTCCCAGGGGAGGCCCCAAAGCCACCGCGCGACACTTGGCACTCATGGCTGCAAATGTAAACAATTCCATTCCATTGCAGACTCAGGAGAATGAAAAAATGGCAAACGCTGAAGTTGAAGATATGGAGTGGGAGAGCTCGGTGCAGGTACTGTGCGCACAGGCAGAGGCTGCGCGGGGACGGCTGCCGCTTGGCTCTGCGAGAGCAGCCGCAGGGCTGGTGGCAGAGGTGCCAGGGAGCTCTGGCAGGCCTGGGTGCTGGGGCAGAGCTGCACCAGGGCCAGGAGTGGCCAAGGCCTCGGGGGCTGCTGCCTGATCCTGGCGCCCTGGCTCTGTGCACCACCTGCCCCGCGCACGCAGGGGACATGAGGCCCCAGGCACAGAGCCACATCTGCCACCATGACCGTCCCCACAAGCTCTCCTGCTCTCTTCCAGACTCTGGGAGCCCAAGGCCTGGGCAGCTGCAATTGCGAAGAGCCAATGGAGTGGGAGAGCTCCAGCTGCAACATCCAGGTATTGCCCCAGCTTCTGGCAGCATGATGAGAGCTGGGGCTGGGCCTGGTCCCTTCCCACTTTTCTGTTTCCCAGATCAGGAAGAGAGGTCCTGGGGACCAGGGACCGCCGGCTCTGGGACTTGCCCTGCAAACGCCTCTTGCTCTCTTGCAGACTCCATGCACGAATGGGAGCTCTGTAGGGGACCAGCCTGAACCAATGGAGTGGCTCAGTTACGGCAGCAGCCAGGTACAGCCCCCGCAGCCACAGGATTCCCTTATCCTTCCTCTTCCACACGCACCATCCCCACCAAGGTCTCCTGCTCTCTTCCAGATGGAGGGGAACAGTGGCCTGGTCGGCTGCAGCCAGGAGGAGCCCATGGAGTGGGAGAGCTCCGGCTGCAGCCCCCAGGTATGGCCCCTGCTGCCGGCTGCACGGGCAGAGCTGGGGCTGTGCCCGGCCCCTTGGCGCTGCTCCGCGCTGCCTTTGGGGAGCAGCCGCGCGGGAGCCTGGCCCAGGTGTGCAGGCGCTCTGGCGGGCTGCGGCGCCGGGGCAGAGCTGCACAGGGCGCAGGAGCGCCCAAGGCCTGGGCACCTGCTGCCTCAGCCCCTCTGCCGGCCTCTGGGCTGCGCTGGCCACGCCAAGCCTCTGCCAGGGCACCAATGGCGGCAGCGCTGCTGCCAAAGAGCCCGCGCAGCCGCCAAAGAGCCTGTGCTCCACGGAAGCCCCCGAGCCGCTCCTCGGCCCTGCTCATGCTGCCTTTTCCCTTGCAGGCCAAGCTCCCCTTCACCGTGGCTGCTGCCAGGAAGCGCTGGGCCCACAGACGCCAGCAATAACTTCTTATCTCAATTTTTCTTTATACACTTTTATAGTAGCATTTATTGCTGTTAATATTGTTGTTGGTTTTATTGTCGTTATTGTTGATTATATTGTTGTAATTTTTCTTGTTATTGTTTCTATGTTGTTATTTTTGTTGTTGTTTAAATATATATTCCTGTATCATTCTTTTTTGTGTTGCATTCTTTCCGAGTAATCTCCAGCACTAAAATCATAGAATCATAGAATCATAGAATCATAGAATGCTTAGGGTTGGAAGGGACCTCTAGAGATCATCTAGTCCAACCCCCCTGCATATGCAGGGACACCTAAAGCACGTGGCGCAGGACTGCATCCAAGCGGGTTTTGAAGATCTCCAGAGAAGGAGACTCCACAACCTCTCTGGGCAGCCTGTTCCAGTGCTCTGTCACCCTCACTGTTAAGAAATTTTTCCTTAAGTTCCTATGGAATTTTTGATGTTTCAGTTTCCGGCCATTTCCTCTAGTCCTATCAGTGGCCACCACTGAAAAGAGACCATGACCGTCCTCTGCACTCCCTCCCTTGAGGTATTTATATACACTGATTAGATCCCCTCTCAGCCTTCTCTTCTCCAGGCTGAACAGGCCCAGCTCCCTCAGCCTCTCCTCATAGGGCAGATGTTCCAGGCCCCTGATCATCCTTGTAGCCCTGCGCTGGACTCTCTCCAGCAGCTCCACATCCCTCTTGTCCTGTGGAGCCCAGAACTGGACACAGTACTCCAGATGCGGCCTCACCAGGGCTGAGTAGAGGGGCAGGATCACTTCCCTCGACCTGCTGGAGACGCTCTTCTTAATGCACCCCAGGATCCCATTGGCCTTTTTGGCCACGAGGGCACACTGCTGCCTCATGGTCAACTTGTCGTCCACCATGACACCCAGGTCTTTCTCTGCAGAGCTGCTCTCCACAAGGTCGGTCCCCAGCCTGTACTGGTGTCTGGGGTTATTCCTCCCCAGGTGTAGGACCTTGCACTTGGCCTTGTTGAATTGCATGAGGTTTTTCACCGCCCAGTTGTCCAGTCTGTCCAGGTCCCTCTGGATGGCAGCGCAGCCCTCTGGGGTATCAGCTACTCCTCCCAGTTTGGTATCATCAGCAAACTTGCTGAGGGAGCACTCTGTGCCTTCATCCAGGTCATTGATGAATAAATTGAACAGGACTGGACCAAGGACTGACCCCTGGGGGACCCCACTAGCCACAGGCCTCCAACTAGACTCTGCACCGCTGATCACCACTCTCTGAGCCCTGCCATCCAGCCAGTTCCTAATCCATCTCACTGTGCACTCATCTATCCCACACTTCCGGAGCTTGCCCAGGAGGATGTTGTGAGGGACGGTGTCAAAAGCCTTGGTGAAGTCGAGATAGACGACATCCACCGCTCTCCCCTCGTCTATCCAGCCGGTCATTTCATCATAGAAGGCTATCAGGTTAGTCAGGCAAGATTTTCCCTTGGTGAATCCATGCTGACTACTCTTGAGCACCTTCTTGTCCTCCATGTGCCTGGAGACAATGGCCAGTATGAGCCGTTCCATCACTTTTCCGGGGACGGAGGTGAGGCTGACTGGCCTGTAGTTGCCTGGGTCCTCCTTCTTGCCTTTTTTGAAGACTGGCGTGACATTGGCCTTCTTCCAGTCTTCCGGCACCTCCCCCATTCTCCAGGATCTTTCAAAGATGATGGAGAGCGGCTTAGCTATGGCATCTGCCAGCTCCCGCAGCACTCTGGGGTGCATCCCATCAGGGCCCATGGATTTGTGGGTATCGAGGTTCCTTAGGTGCTCTCTGACCCAATCTTCCTCTACCCAGGGCAAGTCTTCCTCTCCACCCGCTTCTTCTCTTGCCTCTAGGGCCTGGGGCTCTAAAGGGCTGCCCTTGGTAAACACCGAAGCGAAGAAGGCATTGAGCAACTCTGCTTTTTCTGTGTTATTTGTAACCAAGGTGCCCATCCCGTCCTCCAGCGGACCCACGTTCTCCCTGATCTTCCTTTTGCTGTTAATGTATTTGAAGAATTTTTTTTTGTTATTTTTAACGTCCCTTGCCAGCTTGCCTTCCAGACGTGCCTTAGCTTTCCTTGTCACATCTCTGCACTCCCTGACTACGTTCCTGTATTTCTCCCAGGGGGCCTGTCCTTTTTTCCACATTCTGTATACCGCTGCCTTCTGCTTGAGCATTGCCACAAGCTCCCGGCTCATCCACGCAGGTCGCCTGCCCCCTCTGCCTCCCTTCCTACACACAGGGATGCACTGTTGCTGGACGTGGAGGAAGTGCCGCTTGAAAACTAACCAGCTCTCTTGGGCCCCCCTGCCTTCTAGAGCACTAGCCCATGGGATTCTACCGAGGAGGTCTCTGAAGAGGCTAAAGTTGGCCCTCCTGAAGTCCATCGTCGCAAGGCTACTTACAGCCCTGCCTCCTCCTCGTTGAATCCTGAACTCCACCAACTCATGGTCACTGCAGCCGAGGCTACCCCCCACCTTAACATCTCCTACTAGGCCCTCCCTATTTGATAGCACGAGGTCCAGTAGCCCACCTCTCCTCGTCGGCTCCTCCACAACCTGCGTCAAAAAGTTATCGTCGACGCTCTGCAGGAACCTCCAGGACTGCTTATGCCTGGCTGTGTTGTCCTCCCAGTTGATGTCGGGGTAGTTGAAGTCCCCCATGAGAACCAGGGCCTGTGACCGTGAGGCAACATCCAGCTGCCTATAGAAGGCCTCATCAACCTCCTCGTCCTGGTCAGGTGGCCGGTAGCAGACACCCACCACAGTGTCTCCCACATAAAAAATAAATCATCCCCAGATGTGTGTGTAGCTCTAAGATTTCGGACCCCAGGAGGAAGTGGGGGCCAGCAAAGTTTCCCTCTAGGATTTCCCTTCACATGTGACCCTTGGGATGTCACAGCCCATTTTCCATCCTTTTTCTTTTTTTTTTCTTTGTTACTTCTTCTTTTTCTCTTTTTCTACTCTTCTTTTTTTCCTTTCTTTATATTTTTTCTTCTTTAGCTTTCCTTTTTTTCTTTTCCTCTTCTTTATTTTTATCATTTTTTCCTCTTTGTTTTCATTCCAATTCTTTTTATTTGTTTTTATTCTGTTTTTTTTCCTACCTTTTTTCTTCTTCTATTTCCTCCAAGGGTCGTTCTCTTGGAGAAAACTGTGGCAGAGAAAAGGAGTGTAGGACATCACTGAACCAAAGAGCATTCTCCACAGGCAGCAGGGACCACAGCTCTGCTCCACACTCAGGTGCTCCCCTTCTAATTGCCTGCACTCAAGCAGTGCCAGGAGAGGACAAGCTCATCCTCAGGAGAGCAGGCATTGCTCGCTAGAAAGGACGAGAGCCTCCAAGGCCAGGCCTGCAAAGGAACAATGGTTCTTTTCCAGCAATGTGTATCCATTCCAATGCAAGGCTGTGGAATGTCTTGCTCCTGCAGGGAATCAGCAGATGGTGCCAGGCAAAAAGAGAAAAGCAAGGAAGAAGACAAGGAGGTTGTTGGCAGATGTCATGGTGTGATGGGGAGGTGCAATGCCTGGTTGGGTAAATGAGGGGAGAACAGTGGATATTGTCTCCCTCGTCTTCAGCAAGCCCTTTGATACTGTCTCCCATCACAGCCTCCTCGGTAAGCGCAGGCAGTGTGGGTTAGATGAGGCCGTGGGGTGCATGAGAAGGGGCTGAATTGGGCAGAGCTCAGAGGCTTTTGAGCAGCCTGAGGATAGCGCCGTGCCCAGGGCTCAGGACTGGCTGCACTCTTGTTCAGCCTGCTCAGCACTGACAGGGATGAAGGCACAGAGGGCTCCTTCCGCACGTTGGCTGGTGATGCACAAGTGGGAGGAATGGCTGCTACAGCAGAGCTCTGGGCTGCCCTTCTGAGAGCCCTGGACAGGCTGGAGAGATGGGTGCAGAGGAAGCTCCTGAAGGCAAGCGTCCATCCAAGGTGGAAAGGGAAGCTGGGATAACAGGCTGGGTACATGAGGGGAGGACCTCACCTGCACACAGCCCATCTGGAGTACTGGAGATTGCTTGGTAGGGATAGGGATAGTTGCTGGACTCCTCCTCAGAGGGACATGGAACCCATGGAGAGAGTCAGAGTCTGGCATATTGCTAATCCTACATTTCCTCTAGCAGTGACACATGACTGAAATATTTTCCCCAGGAAACAGAGATCACGGGCCTGTGAGCTGATACATTATGATTGGCTCAGCATCTATAAGGCTGCTCAGGCCTGTATCTCTCCATCTCTTCTCTCCTCCCTCACTCGCTTCCGCCCTCCCTTCCTCTCTTCCTTCCTTTCTCCCTCCCTTCCTCCCTCCCTCCCTTCATCCCTTCCTTCCTTCCTCCCTCCCACTTTTCCTTCCTTCCTTCCTTCCTTCCTTCCTTCCTTCCTTCCTTCCTTCCTTCCTTCCTTCCTTCCTTCCTTCCTTCCTTCCTTCCTCTTTCTCTCTTTCTCTCTCTCTTTCTCTTTCTCTCTTTCTCTCTCTCTTTCTTTCTCTCTTTCTCTCTTTCTTTCTCTCTTTCTCTCTTTCTTTCTCTCTTTCTCTCTCTCTTTCTCTCTCTTTCTCTCTTTCCTTCTTTTTTCCTTCTTTCCTTCTTTCCTTCTCTCTCCCTCTCTCTCTCCCTGCTTATCACTTGCTACTTAGAGTGTCATTCTGCGCAATCATGTTCCATTCAACACGCCTTCAGAACAAGAGCTTCACTCTTTATCATCAGGGCATCCTCAGAATGTCTCCGCTTCATTTTCTCCCAACAATTACACCACACTTCTCACACCTTATCACTAGCACAATCAGCCTGCTCATTCTCTTCCCAGTAAGTACAAGCCTCACAGCTAAAATCAGGAGCCACTGCATGCTTAGGGAACCCCCAAATATTGCCGCTGCTTCCTTTCATCCCTTCCCAGCACAGGCACCATGGCTACTCTCACATTTCCCCTAGCAGCATTAACCTGCTAAAAACCTGTCCCTAACACCCATGCATTCCACACAAAATCTCCAGAAGGCACATCTGGAGATCATCTACTCCAAACGCAACCAAGTTGCACAGGATCACGTCCAGGTGCGTTTGGAATGTCCCCAGAGAAGGAGAGTCCACAGCCCCTCTGGGCAACCTGTGCCGAAGCTCTGTCACCCTCACCGCTGGTCACTCTTTCCTCCTATTCAGAGGGACCTTCTTGTGCACCAGCTTGTGGCTCTTGCCCCTTCACCTATTGTTGGCTGCCACTGAAAAGAATCTGGACCCCTCCACTTGACACCCTTCCTTATGGCATTTCTACTCCATGGTAAGATCTCCCTCAGCCTTCCCTCCTTCAGAGAATCATGGAATCATAGAATCCTTAAGGCTGGAAGGGACCTCTAGAGATCATCTAGTCCAACACCCTGCACACACACGGTCACCTGTGGCACAGAATTTCATCCAAGCAAATTTGAAATATCCTTTTTGAATATATATATATATGTTTTAAAATATATATACACCTTTATATATATATATAATGTATATACAATATTTATAATATGTATATTAATACATTATTACATATTTATATGTTATACGTTATATATATTTGTTTTTATAGATATCTTTATGTTTATTTATAGCTGGAAGAGCGGGAAAGGCTGCGCTGGCTGGACAGCCCTTGTGGCCTGGAAACGAGTGTGTGGGTCCGTGCTGAGCTGATGCAGGGTGCGGGAATTTGGGGATGGATGGGAAAGTTGTACTAAAAAGCCCTGTGGGAGTTCTTAGGAAAGTCCTTCTCTCCTGGTATCCCCCTTCCCCATGCTGGACGACAGGCTCCCAGAAAGCCTGATAACACAGGGAACTCTAGGAACAAGGACTTTTCGTTCCTCCTCTCCAAACGAGCATTCTGCTTCGCAGGGGCACTGCGGCATACCAGCAAGAAAGCTTGACCAGCAGCAAGATGCTCCTCTCAGCTCCAGTACTTTGGTGGCAGAACTTGTGCCACTTACTTTTGAAGGGTTGTCCTCAATGTGAGGGCTACACCTAATGGCACTGGGGAGATCTCCTGCTCCATCTGCCCTTGGATTTCCTGTCCTTACAGAAGGGCAGGGAATTCACCTCTATTAGCAAGTGAGCATTGTAGCCCAGTGCTGGGCAGAGCTGCAGCAGCTGCAGGTCCCTGCTGCTGCTGAGGGCACATTTGTGCCTGCTCTGCCCTCTGCAGCCCTAGGAAGCCGTGGCAGGGGCAGCAGTGCAGGAGCCGCACCAAGGCT
Organism: Tinamus guttatus; assembly: GCF_059628265.1. Taxonomy (NCBI): domain Eukaryota; kingdom Metazoa; phylum Chordata; class Aves; order Tinamiformes; family Tinamidae; genus Tinamus; species Tinamus guttatus. The sequence continues at coordinate 126,889 of NW_028289694.1, read as the reverse complement.
GCTCTCAGCCACAGCACATGGCGCCTGCAAGGTGCGCGGCAGGACAAGAGAAGGAGCCCAGCACCGCACCAGGGGCTCCCAGGCCTCCACCAGCTCACAAGGGCTCTGCTGAGGACATGCACACCTGGCCCCAGGGCACAACTGCCCTTCTCACTCATTGCACTGCCAAGGAACACGTCTTGACCATGGAAGACAAAACTTTCTCGAGTCTATCAGGCTGTAAGGGCAGGAGGGGAGCATGGAAGAAGATGAAGGCATTCAAGGCTGCTTGCAGGGATGGAAGCAGAGCCCCAAGGGAAGCCCGGCCTCTGGGCAGGCAGCCGCCAGCAGCGCCATGGGGCTGCGTGAGGAGCCCTCCTTGGCACCCAGCAAGCCCAAGGCCACGCACTGCTCTCTGCCGCCAGGCTCAGCAGTGCCAGGGGGAGTCCAGCACACGCAGACCCTTCCTCATGGCAGCCCCCCTGGCCCTGCCGCTGCCCTCCTCCCCCATGCAGCAGTGGAACATCCCAGAGGGGCAGTTATCGCCACGGGAACACGGATGCTTCCCAGGGCTGCGCCTCACAGTGGCCCCAGTGCTGGCCACGCAGCAGCAAGGCCAGGTGAGCAGCAGGGCCGCGCAGCACCAGGGGCCACCCGTGGTGCCCATGAGATGCAGGGGAGCTGCGGGGCTGCAGGGCAGCCTGCGCGATGCCTCCCAGGGGAGGCCACAAAGCCGCTGCGCGACACTTGGTGCTCACACCTCTCACATTGCCCTTTTCTCTCCTCCACTTGGCACTGGGCTCCCTGCCTGCCAAAGGGGCTGCCGGGGGCAAGGAGGCTGCTGCGGGCAAGTCCGGCACTGCCTGCTCTGTGTGCCAGTGCTCCTGTGCACGAAGAGGCCAAGAGGTTCCTGGGAGAGAGACTTCTGCTCTCAGGGATGCAAATGACATTGACTCCTTTTTTCTTCTAGTCACTGCAGACATTTAAAATGGAAGATTCAGTTGAAGCAATGGATTGGGAGAGCTCAATGCAGGTACTGTGAGCACAGGCAGAGGCTGCGCGGGGACGGCTGGCGCTTGGCTCTGCGAGAGCAGCCGCAGGGCTGGTGGCAGAGGTGGCAGGGAGCTCTGGCAGGCCTGGGTGCTGGGGCAGAGCTGCGCCAGGGCAAGGAGCGGCCAAGGCCTCGGGGGCTGCTGCCTGAGCCTGGCGCCCTGGCTCTGTGCACCGCCTGCCCTGCGCACGCAGGGGACACGAGGCCCCATTCACAGAGCCAGTGCTGCCACCGTGAACGTCCCAACAAGCTCTCCTGTTCTCTTCCAGACTCCCGACATCCATAGCCTGATTGGCTGCACCAACAATGAGGAGCCTATGGAGTGGGAGAGCTCCTTTTGCGGCCTGCAGGTATTGTCCCTGCTGCGGGTTGCATGGGTAGACCTGGGGCCAGATCTGGCCCCTTCCCTATTTCCTGATTCCCACGACTGGAGGAGGGACCCTGGGACTAGGACTTCCTGCCTGTGACACCTCCCCTGCAAACACCTACTTCAATCTTGCAGATTCCGCGCATTGATGGGACTGCCGGAAATGATCCCAAGCCTATGGAGTGGCTCAGTTATGGTAGCAGCCAGGTACGGCCCCAAGAGCCCTTGCACGCACTTGTCCTTTCTCTTCCCCACGCACCATCCCCACCAAGGTCTCCTGCTCTCTTCCAGACCATGGGGAGCAGCGGCCTGGTCGGCTGCAGCACGGAGGAGCCCATGGAGTGGGAGAGCTCCGGCTGCAGCCCCCAGGTATTGCCCTTGCTGCCGGCTGCACGGGCAGAGCTGGGGCTGTGCCCGGCCCCTTGGCGCTGCTCCGCGCTGCCTTTGGGGAGCAGCCGCGCGGGAGCCTGGCCCAGCTGTGCGGGCGCTCTGGCGGGCCGCGGCGCCGGGGCAGAGCTGCACAGGGCGCTGGAGCGCCCAAGGCCTGGGCACCTGCTGCCTCAGCCCCTCTGCCGGCCTCTGGGCTGCGCTGGCCACGCCAAGCCTCTGCCAGGGCACCAATGACGGCAGCGCTGCTGCCAAAGAGCCCGCGCAGCTGCCAAAGAGCCTGTGCTCCACGGGAGCCCCCGAGCCGCTCCTCGGCCCTGCTCACGCCTCCTTTTCCCTTGCAGACCAAGCTCCCCTTCACCCTGGCTGCTGCTGGGAAGTGCTGAGCACAAGGACTCCAGCCATAACGTCTTATTTGTATTTTTCTTTGGAGACTTTTATAGTAATTTTTGATATTGTTGATACTATTGTTGTTAGTGCTATTGATATTGTTTTTATTGTTGTTAGTGTTTATTATAATGTTTTTTATTGTTATTGTTTAAATATATATTCCTGTATCATTGTTTAAATTTTGTGTCGTGTTTCCAAGTGAGGTCAAGCACAGAAATCATCCCCATTTTAGATGTGTGTGTGTAGCCCTAAGATTCCAGCCCCTAGGGGCAAGGGAAGATGTTGCAGATAGTTAGGGTCCGGAAGCCGGAAGATATCGCGCTGTACGGAAAGATAGGGCCCCTAATAGCCAATAGCGTTTAGTTTATGATGTAAGCAGACGGATGTGACGTTGTAAACCTTAGCTATATAACACCTTGTTACCCATCAATAAACGCCATTTGCCGTCCACCACATTGGTGTCAGCGAGCTGATGGCCCGAGCGGCCTGGGGGTGGTCGCCGTGCCGTCCCTGAACCAGGTCGCCACGCCGCTTGAACGGCAACAAATGGTGCCGACACCCGGGAATCATCGGCTGGACGGGTGAACGGCGGCCGGAGCGGCTGGACCAGCCCGGTGGGGAGGACGCTCCCGGACGAACAAGGAGGATGGAAGCCCTTGTGAAGGTCGTTTCGCAATTACATAAGCATTGGGGGATTGATTGTAAGCCAAAAGATTTTACTCTCGCAGTTGCGAGGCTTTTAAAATTTAAGGTTATAGACCAGCCGGTGGATATTCTGAAGTCCCTGAAGTGTGGGACAAATGTACTAAGGTGTTAGCTGAGGAGATGATGTCTTCAGGTTGTTGGAAAAACCTTCTGGCTTGGGGAAAACTTGTACAAGCCTTGCAGAAAGCTATAAAAGAGCAGGAGACCTGGGTGGCAGTAAGGGACTGTTTGTTGGCCACCCCGAAAATGGGAGTCGGGGCAGCCGCACAGACTTTGCACCCCCCCAGATGATGGCAATTCTGCTGACCCTAAAGATCTGTAAGAGGGTGATACATCCGCTTCATCCCCCAACCCCGTCCCGCTTACAGAGGAGCAGAAACAGCCGAAATCTGTTTGGAGCGAGCTAGCCGGGGAAGCTAGGAACATTGAAAAGAAGTCAGAGCTTGGGGACGTCTGGGCCAGGCCACCACCCTATGCCCCTCAACATGGCGCCGAGCTGCAAGGGGAAGGGCCGGGCGAGGGTGCCCCTGGCGCGAGTGAGGGGCCGAGAACCAATGGGGGTGACCGGACAGGTGAGGGAGGCCCGAGCGAGGGGCCGAGAACCAATGGGGGTGACCGGACAGGTGAGGGAGGCCCGAGCGAGGGGCCGAGAACCAATGGGAGTGACCGGACAGGTGAGGGAGGCCCGAGCGAGGGGCCGAGAACCAATGGGGGTGACCGGACAGGTGAGGGAGGCCCGAGCGAGGGGCCGAGAACCAATGGGGGTGACCGGACAGGTGAGGGAGGCCCGAGCGAGGCGCTGAGGACCGATCAGAGCGGCCATTTCACAAAAGGCGCCTCCGCGGGTGGAAGGCGGGGCGAGCCAAGAGGGAGGGAACAGCCCGCCCGGAACGGAAGTAGGCGGGACGGAAGTAGGCGGGACGGAAGTAGGCGGGGCCAGAGCCCAACGAAAGGTACCGGAGCCCGGAAGTGACCAGTCAGTGGAGTTCCGGTTCCGGATCAGACACTAGTCAGGACGAGCGGCTCACAACTGATTCAAACTTAAGGAAGGAGAAAAAGAAGGTAAACATCCGAATTAAAGAAAAACCGGCCGGGGCAGACATGATTAAACATGTTGCAAAGGAAGAGCATCTGACCCCAATTCAGGTGGCTGTTACCTTCAAAATAAAACTAATGAAAATTGTGAGTTTCTGTTCACAGAACCGGATCATCGGACACCCCCGTAACCCGAACGCCCCGGTGACAAGCGTCCCGCCCGAGCCCGTGAGTTCCACGCTGACCGAATCCAGAAAACAACAAAACAGCCTCAGCAAGAGGGGGCCGCGATGCCTTTGCGTTATCTTAATTTTGCAGCTTGTCACTATAGGACAGGTAGAGTCACACCAGCCCTTTAAATGGGTACTTGAACAGATGGAACAATCTCGAGCAATTAGTACAAAAATAACTACAGGGTCACCAGTTTTCAGTGCCATGCCTTGCCAACCAGCACCCATTGAACCCTGTTCCAAACACAGCTGGTACGAAAATTTGTTCACCGGTTCGCCGTGGTTAACCACCCTGATATCCACCTTGATAGGGCCGATCACAATGATCATAATGACACTAATCTTTGGACCCTGTATATTGAATAAGCTCATGCTGTTTGTCAAGAATCGCCTAGAGAAGATTAACATCATGTCAGAAGAATGCCGACAACTGCTTTAAGAATATATCCGCTCAGTATTACCCCCAAGTTATCCCAAGGTACACCCTATTCCTACACCTGGGTATTAGCTGTCATCCCCTACCTTCTACGCGCCTTCTTCATTGTGCCTTATGTTTTATGTCAAGTTTATGATATATAATTTTAAGATTGGAATAAACTATAAAAATAGAATAAGATAGTAATAAGAATAAATAAGAATAAGATAGTTGTATTTTGGCTAGTTTTGTTAAGCATAGGGAGGGGGGAAATTGTTGCAGATAGTTAGGGTCTGGTGGCCGGAAGATACCGTGCTGTACGGAAAGATAGGGCCGCTAATAGCCAATAGTGTTTAGTCTATGATGTAAGCAGACGGATGTGACGTTGTAAACCTTAGCTATATAACACTGTGTTACCCATCAATAAACGCCATTTGCCGTCCACCACATAGGTGTCAGTGAGCTGATGGTCGCCATGCCATCCCTGAACCAGGTTGCCACGCCATTTGAACTGCAACAGAAGACTGGGCAATGCAATAATAGACCGTGATCCAGAGTTCCTCACCACTGACATGCACAGAGACTACGGACCAACGGGACGCTGCTGGATTCATGGTGGTGCCTATCTCTTGCAATCCTATCCCAACTGCTTGCTAGATTTCCTTCTTTCCCTCCTTTTGCTATCACTATTTTCTCAGTACAACACATGAACATTTTGTTTGTGAAAGTGCTCCATAAATTTCCTTGATAGGCAGCGTTTGACCTCGTTTGCACGTTGATCTCACTCTGGATATAACATATACCTCAGAGTTAGTCCCCCCCTTTCCCAGACACCCTCTGCCTGGGGCCCATTGGGCAGAGGTCCCTGCTGCTCGTGACACGCTCTGCTTGGATGAAGCAGAGCTCAGGCAAGGGAACCATGCAAAGACTTTACCAATAAAGAGATAAGTAATGTGCAATTTTAAATTACACGGGAAATATTTTATTAAATAAAATAAAATTTCTCTTGCACGCTGCTGCAAGAGAAAATAACAACTTGTTTTGGTGGGGTGAGGCTGAACAGGTTACCCCATTTAAAAAGAAGAAAAATCCATCATGCACTAATTCTGTGTTTTGCACTACTGCTATCAGTAGCTTCCCAGGCAGGTGGGCCACGAGCTTTACTTAGAGTCCTAGGCACAGCGCCAATGGATGGTAAATTGACCACCACAGGCTGTCCAGCTGTAATGTTGTTGGACATCCTCTTTTACCTGTAGGCTGAGCACTAAGCTCAGCTTTCACAAAGAATGCTGGGCTTACAGGCCTTCCAGCAGGCCCACAACGATTATTGAATTGAGGGAGTACTTTGGGAAGTTGGCTGTCCCATTGAGCCTTGTGTGGGTTCAGGCTCTTTTTTAACAAGCCAGTAGTTCTTTCTACCATCCCATTTGATTGGGAATAGTATGGGATGTGGAATACCCACTGGATTCCTTCTTGCTTTGCCCATTCTTCCACTTTTTTACATGAGAAATGTGAGCCGTTATCACTTTGGATAATAAGAGGAGCAGATAGGTGTGAGAACCAAAACAGTCCTTGCACCACAATCCGCCCCTTGGCTTTCCTGCACTTAGTTGCTGTAAGCAAGCCAGAGACCCCTTCCATTCCTGTGAGGAGGCCCATTGGTCCTGTAGTTTGCACAGGTTGTCCTTGATGTATTTTCTCAACCTCTTTAACTGCTCAGACTAAGGATAAAAGTCCTTTTTCTCCCATTCAGAACGTTATAGTTCCCTTTCTTTAAATGCAGTCAAGCTAAACAATAAATATCTTTTTGTTCCATCAGGGCCAGCCTGTAAGTAAGTTACAGTAAGCAACAGGAAGTTACTGTAACTTAGTAACAATAAGTTACTTGCTGTAACTTACAGTAAGTGGCATGTTCAGTGCAATCCCAAGCAGCTATTAGAGGTTCGTGGGGGTGTTCTGGTCCCAGGGACTGAAATTTTTCTATTTCTTCAGTCGGAATTTTCACTACCTCTTTGTGTTCTAATTCCCACTTCCAGGGTTTGCCTTTCCTTAAGAGCGAATATAAAGGACGAGCAGTGATAGAATATCCAGGTAGGTGCTTCTCCAATATCCTAAAGTTCCTATCAATCATTGTAATTTTTTCCTTGATCGGGGCATTTGCAGCTCTTCATTTTTTCTTAAGGTATCTGCAGGAATCCCTGTACTGCCAGCTATCCACCAAGGAAGGACAAGCTGCTGTACTCTTAAGAGATGTGAAACCAGAACAGTTCCCCCATTCCACATTTACCTATACTGAACATGAACACACTTTCAACCCCTCACTAAGATTTATAAATGACATCTTAGAAATGACACTTAATCCATTAATCTCTTATATCTAGCCCTTAGCAAAGCCATATCACCATTGAAGTACAGGAGAATAGAGCTTACATCTCCCTCAAAATCCAGGCCAGGCTTTTTTTTTTTTTAATTTAAAAATTTTAAAAATTTAAAAATTTAATTTAAATTGTCCTGGCTTCCTCATCTTCAGTGGAAAGAACTAAGATCATTTTCTTTGCCTGGTATTTGGGACCTCTGCCAGCCCTGTGCTGTTACTTTTGATAGCAGTTGATTGGTAATTAATTCGTGCGTGGTGGTAAACAAGATACTTTGGGCACAGAAGACCTGCATTATTTGTCATCATGGTCAATTAGTTTTACACTGTGCAGGGCAAGCAGTCTGATATCAAAAGCACTTTTCATTGTTTAAGACCTTGACCTTTCCAGGCAAAACCTGTAAATTATTTCACACTCTTTGCCTGTGGTTTGATTAGACTGCTCGTATTAGCAGTGAAATTTAAGTCATTAAAATGGAGTGTCTTTGAAATTATAGGTCAGAGTCAAGCCTGAATTTCACATGTGAGTATAGAAAATGATTTCTTCTAATTGTCTTACATGAGCTGCAATAAGGAGCCCAGCTGCTCTCTTTATTCAGGTGCAGTTTCCTTGACGTGTGGGGTCTCCGTTAGAAAAATCTGCAATTTGTTTGCTTCACACGATGTTTTCCTCCAGACACCCTGATGTGTTTCCATGGGCTCACCCTGCAAGGCAGGCACACTTATCTCCCAGTGCATTATCAGGCCATTCCGTGTATTTGCTTCTTGTTAGCTAGAGGATAATTTACAGACTGTTATTATATGCAGAGAGATGTTTGAGTGAAGTGAAAACAGGATTCAGACTAACCAAGTATGAACTAGTTGTTTATATAAGGACATTTTCATGGATTTGGAGCTTTCTGAAGCTGTAACATTGCCCATGCTAGCTATGGTCTCCTTGTAGCATTCTCAAAACTCGTTATAGACAGGGCAGGCTAGATCTCAAGCATGAACCTGCTCAGCTGGGTGAGCTGCAAGCTGAAGTTTTGACCTTGCATTCACTCTTACCTCTCCTCCAATGCCAGCAGTTGCCAGTCGGCATTTTATGATATTACGCCTGGAAATGCTATTGTGTGACTGCTGCCCTGGTAATATTCTTGCTGACATAAAATTTCAGTTAACGTAGCTGAGGATATGATTTCAGATTCAATTTCTTGTCCAAATATAGTCATCTAGTATTAACTAATCTGTGCATCTTCAGGGCTTTTCCGAAGACATTGTATGTACAACATGCAGTGAGAGAAAAAAAAATATTTTCTATGCTTTGTTGAATATTAGGTTTCTCTTATAGCCTCCAAAGTTCATAACACTTTTAATTGCACTAGCTTTGAATCCCAGATCTGAACAGGAGTATAAAATTAGAAGCAAACATTAGTCTGTCCTGATACCAGAAGATTCTGCTCTGAGGAGTGACAATCTCAGGAGGAACTTTCAGATCAGATACTTTAGCTTTTAACTTTCTTGAGATAGACTTGATCCATGGTTCTGTGTGTTTAAAATTTGAGACAAGATTGCCTTTTCTCTCTGCTTTTACTAAATACGTGTCTAAGTGCCTGAGATCAATCTCAGTGTTCGGCCAAAATTGCCTGGATCTAAATCTTTGTGCTGATCTCTGCACTCAAATAATGTTGGAGGTTGCTAATGGCTGCTTGCCATTGGAAGTACATTACAACATCCTCATGTTCTAATTGTGTTTAAATTCAGGTTACTTGCATAAGATGTGGAAGACTGAAAAATCATGAAGTTTCTCTGGAACCAGAACACTTCGTATTCTTCCTCTAGAGAGTTTGTGTAGGGTGGAATATGGAAATGCTGGTCAGCAAATCCAGGAATTTAAAGTAATAGTGTTTAATAAGGAACCAGAATGACTTTGTGAAGACAAGAAGAGAAAGCATGTTGTTGTTTTCTCAAGAGTTTCCAGCATCAGGCTTCAGGCTAAGCTTTGATTTATTTTTTTCACTTGTGTCACTCTATGATATAAATATATTAGGATACTGCCTTCAGGTCTTCAGTAGGCATGTTCAGGAAAAGATATTTTTTGAAGAGCCCAATATTTGACAGGGAGCACTTGACACCTGCAGATCCTCACCCTGCTAAGAGCAAAAGCAGCTCCAGCAGTGAAACACTGTCTGGGCTGATTTCTCTGCCATCTCCAGGCTCTCCTGTCCTGTGGAAATGGAGAACTGATGAGCCAAGTCCATTATTTCCTTCTTGATAGCTACGGGGATATGATTGATTTTAAAGAGTCTTTCTTCCAGCAAGGTTATTCATAGACATATGAAAATTTCTGAACAAACAGGGTATAAAAAAGAGGCTGTTAAAACAAACAAACAAACAAACAAAAAAACATTATTTTAGGTGAGGGCAGAGAGCAGACACTAAAAATCTGCTTTGTCCCTGATGTCATCTTTGGCGCAGAGAACTGCAGTGGAAATTCTGTTTTGGTTCTTTCTTTTGGCTGTTGGAGTGTCAGAAAAGAAGCACAGACTATGTCAGAAAATGATAGTGAAACAAGAAATGCCCTGTCAGAGCAACAACTCTATCTAAGTGGAATTACTGATTTGGGCAAAACTCGCTGTATCCACAGCCCTGGCGCTATAATTTCCTCTCTGCAGTGTATTGTTGCCATGGCAGATGAAGCCCAAACCTCATTTTTCAGTTCTCCAAAGTCAGTGGTAGTGGCCCCTGTGAGGTAAAATGGCACAATAAAATCTGGGGTTTGGTTCCACAAACATGCATATCCTAATTGCCCACCCAAGGAACTCCATTGAGTTCCAGTGGGATGGATCATAGGTGTCAAACTATCCATCTGTACAGATTCATATGTGCAGATATCCATAAGTGCAGATTCAGGGCTTTATGCTGTTGGAGTAGGCAGGAAACCACTTCAGAGAAGAATAAAATGGTTGGTGAAAGCACAAATAAAATACATCTTTGTTTAAATTAGTAGGGAGACTTTTTTTAATAAACCATTGGGAAAACTTTCAGTTTTCTTAGGAATATCAAAACATTTCTAAAGTATTAGCAAATCTTGTAACATTCCTGGTATGTAGGTAAATACATTTATCCATTTCACAAAAGTCTAATTTATGGGATGCAATGGACAAGCAATTTTTAAGAGTACAGGGTCACAAATCAGTGTCGTAGGTGGGGGCCTGATTCACCAGATCATACTCCTATGGGAATGAATTTCCATGTTCAAAAGAACAAAGAGAGATTGGGGTGGGAGGGGAAACTCTTGCACATTTATATTCCTTTCCAATAACCATTTCTGATCACAGAGAGGCTTTGTGCTCAGCAGCACACAATTCAAGCCTGCTCTTTTGAATCTCCTAAATAATATAGTACAAAATCATAGCTCTACTATTTTGTGATGCTGAAGTGATGCATATACCATTCCCATGCATATACCATTTCCATATACCATATCTTTATTGACGCGGTACCTCTTCATCGTCACCTTTTGCACTGTTTTCATTTCTGCTCTTGTATTAGTTTCTGATACTTTATTAGGAGAAAGGTATTTTACAGTAGTGTTACACTCAGCTGAGGTGAATATTTAACCTCTTTACAAATACAGCTATTATCTGTGTGTGTCCCCATAGTTATCTCCATTCCTTCAAAACTATGTGAATGATATATCTATAGGTCTCCTTTTTTCTTTTCTTTTTTTTTTTTTTTTTTAGATACAGTGTAGCGGTGTATACATATAGCAAATACTACTCTTTTGGCTTTCATCACTTGTATGGTTTTACTGCCACATAATGTTGGTGGTATTTGTGTAGTGTGTGGGCTTAAAGTGCAGAATTTGGGTTGAGTTCATTCATCACAGAGTACATTTGCACAGTGCTTCACTGAAATGCTGCACAAGCTCAACGTGAGGATCTGTGTCTCCGCAAAGCGTCAGTCGAAGAGGTGGCGCTGCCCTGGTCTAGCAGGGACAAACATGTAGCTTCAGGGGTAGGGAAGAGCAGCAGCAACTTATACTTGCCATTTTGCTTGTCTGTCAGAGATGTGAATGTGCTCTGGAAGAGATGCACTAGCGTACTAGAAAGCAGGGAGCTGGCTCTTTGTTCAAGGCTTTGAAAGATTTTGATCTTTTTATTTGTTTTAGGCTGACAGGAAACGTCCTTGGTTCTAGGTGTAGATTCATCTGTTTAATGTCCTCCAAGCCGAAGGTGGTGGTTATCAGGTAAAACAGGGAATAAGGCAAGGGGTACTTCAAGGAGACACGAGTGTGTCCTTGAAGACTTTCTGCCTTCCACAGAAAGCTTGTTAACCTTTGCTTTGGAGGGATGGGAAGCTGCTATTTTTTTTAGCAGTGCTTTACTAGTGTCTCTACAGTCATACAAAGGAATTAATGCATTTCTGTAAAGTACCTTATTCTGATATTGTACGTTCATGAATAACAGCTTAGGCTTCAGCTTCTGTTGCGTAGAAGTGCTGAATGTTTGGTGCAAACTCCATATGTTTGTGTGTGTTTCAGATTCTCAAAGTCTGCAAGTCTCAGAAGTCTTAGTCTTTGACATGATATTCCCTCTTTTTCATAAGGCACTCTGAGGAAAGTATATCTAGACTGTATGGACACTTAAATTTCATCTTCCTCATAAAGTATTGCTCCCATCACTACGGGAGCTTTCATGGCATTGAGTTCTGTCACTTGGAAAGTCCTTTTTCAGCATAATTATGTTTTGCTTGCTGCTGTAGCAGATGCCAAAAGCCATGCTTCTTGTATTGGCCTGCCTAACAGCATGCTTCCCAATTAATTTGGCACATTCAGTCTAATGCTTTTTTCTGTACCGCAGCCCCGGCCTTGCAGTCTTGGAGATGGAGTTTTGGGAGGCTCCTGCTGGGAGAATAGGTCCAACTTGCCTCCTCACCCACAGAGTGGAAGCCCCTGCATCCATCATTGATCTGATTGGAGCTGCTGCTTCCTGTTCTGATTCTCATCTGTTTGCCTCCGTCTCATCTGGTTGCCTCCAAGTTCAGCTCAGCTCTGGAAGGAACCAGGGTAAAAGTGGACTAGGAAATACCAGGCCCTCTGCTAGATGGGAAAGGGAAGATAGTGACAAAAGACTTGGGAAGGGATGAGATGCTTAGTGCCTTTTTTGCCTCTGTCTTCCCTGGCAAGACTGGCCTTCAGCAATCTCACCTTCAAATCTCCAGCCAGTCTTTCTTTGCTAGTATAAAGCCCAGCAGAACAGCAGTGCCTCCCCTCTGCCCACAAAATCTCTTGTCTCCACCTAAACTTTGTGCCCGCGAGTGCAACCCTTAGCTCTGCCTTTCTGCCAAGTAAAGGAGATAGTGTCCAAAGTGTTGCAGAAGACGAGGTAGACCACATGCTCTGCCCTCCCCTCCTCTACCCAGACATCATGGAGGGCTCTCAAGAGTGGGTAAGCATGGTTTCCCCTTGTAGATGCGTGTCACTACCCTGAGCTCCTTCTTCCCAGGCTGGAGCTGGCGTGCCCATGGAGCCACCGGGTGCCCTGGGGCTTCTGCGGGGCTGCAGGTGAGGCTGCTGGGCCTGCTGTTGCCAATGGCAGTGCCTTGCCTGGCAGGAGCTGGTCCCGCAGCCAGAGCATCTGCGCAGGCAGTGCGGGGCAGAGTGCTCAGGGAGGCATCACTGCTGCCATGAGCAGGGCCAGGAGCAGGGGGCCTTCTTGCCTCTCCATCCCAGTGTCCCCTGCCTGTGCAACTGTTGAGATCAAGGGGAGGGTGAGATTGGGGAAGAAGAATCACTTGACTCCTGCTACACAGCACACAAGTGTTTATTGCACATTTACTGCACTGCCCCCGGTGAGAGGGACACCAGGCTCAGTGCGGGGGGCTGGTTAGCGGTGTCTCTGCCCTGTGCTGAGCTCTCCGGTGTCCCGCAGCTGCTCCTCCCCATCAACTTCAACAGGACCAAGGCCAGGAGGAGTCGGGGAGGCCCCCATGAGCTCTGGGCCTCCCCCAAGTCTCTGTGTCCTGAGCTCAACTCTGAGCTTGGCTGTTCGGCCACTTCTCAGGCCATCTTCTGGCTGCTCGTCTCGCCCGCGCTTCCTGAGGTGGCCGAGGATCGTTGTTATGGGAGCCCGTGTGCAGGGAGGGGTCACTGTTGGCAGGGCCAGGAGCAGGGGGCTTCCTGTGGCTCTGTGCTGGTGCTCCCTGCCTGGCTGTCTGGCGAAGGTGAGAAGTTTTGTGGGCAGAGGAGAGGCCCAGGGAGAGGCACTGGTGTCCTGTGCCTCTCCCTGATGACAAGGGCCTCGTGTTCTCCATCGCCGTGCACAGATGTTTTTTGCACCGCCCAAAAGGGGACAGGGCACCAGGAGGCCCAGGGAGAGGCACTGATGGGCTGCGCCTCTCCCAGATGACAAGGGCCTCAGGTACCCTGTTGTGGTGCACAGATGTTTTGTGCACCGCCCAAGGGGACAGGGCACCAGGTGGCCCAGGGAGAGGCACTGATGGGCTGCGCCTCTCCCAGATGACACGGGCCTCAGGTACCCTGTTGCGGGGCACAGATGTTCACCCCAGGGGGACAGGGGCGCCGGGCCGGTGGGCGCTGCTCAGCACAGCCTCTGTACAGGGGCTGTGCTTCACAGCGTCCCACTGGTGTCATGGGCGGCCCGGCGGTCCCTGCGCCCTCTCCTCCTCCTCAGGGCGGCGACGCGGCGGCGGAGCCCCCTGCCCAGCGCCCGCCAGCCCCCGCAGGAGCAGCCGGGGCAGAGCAGGGAGCGAAGCGCCGCTCGCCAGCCGGAGCCGGCTGCAGGAGGGGAGGGAGCCTCCGTGTCCCTGGAGTCCACCATTTCCCAGCGCTGCGGCGCTGGGACAGTGGAGGGCTCCTCGCTCCCAGAGCTGCTGGAAGGCTCGGGCTGGGGTGGAGACCCAGATGGGCTGGTCTCCACCACCAGGATGGGTGCCCAGAGGCGCAGCAGGGTGGATTTGCGCGCCGCAGTTGAGGGCCGATCTAGGTGGGGCTCCCTGGGGATGAAGCCAAGGAGTTCCTTGCCCGGCCCCAGGAACACCACCTGGCTGGCCCCCAACTGCACACGGCGGCGAGGTGGGGAAGGGCCACGAGGCTCCCTGGTCACCCCGCCGTCCGTGCCTGGGCACCTGGGAGGGAGAAGGCAGCTCAGGAGGGGGCCCGGGGCTGCCCAGTGTCCCCAGCAGGAGGCCCTGGCGCTGGCGGGTCTGAGGGAACCCAGCCCAACTCTTGGCCTCCTGGCCCACCCTGCTCCTGCTTGTGGGACCAAGCCAGCGCCTCAGGGCAGCCCTGGCAGGGCCGGGCTCCACTTACCCTTCCAGCCCCCTCCCAGCAGGCTTCTCCGGGAGCTCAAAGGGGAACACGGAGACTGTGGGAGAGAAGGCAAGAGGCTGTCAGCGCCGTGGGGCAGCCCACGCGCAACCCAAGCCAGCAGAGGGGTGGGGGCCGGCAGCCGGGGTGCTGGCCAGGAGCCACTACCATGGCTACGCTCAGGACAGGGCTGCTCACCTCCAGGGATGAACATCAAGGCCATCCAAAAAGACGCCAGGACGCGGCAGGCCGAGGGGATGCCCAGGATGGCAAGGAGCACGAGGCTCAGGGCCACAAGCTGGCACGCGGCTCGCACGCGAGAGTCCATGTCACCGAGGTGACAGGGCCTCGCGTGCGGCCGGCGCCAAGCTCTTCTCCCAAGTTCTGTTTGCAGAGGAAAACACGGCCCAGCTCATGTTAGTGGCCCCAGCAGTGACCCGCAAGCCCAGCCCCAGGCTGGGCAGTGGCACCACAGCCCTGCCCAGCTGCCTTCCCACCCACTGCACCCGCTCCTGGCCCCAGCCCCTCTGCTCTGGGCTCACCCTCGCGCCTGGCGTCCGCAGCAGAATAAATCCAATAACAAAATCAGCCCAAGGCTGACGAGAGGATATCTGGGAAGAGAAGGGCACCCTGTACTCACTCCATGTGCCCTCCCTGGCACCAGGCAGCAGCTGGGGGCCCTTGGGAGGTCACTGAGCAAAGGGAGGCTGGAGAGGGGACCCTGGAGTGGCTCTTACCCTGCAGCCTCACTCCTTGACCGCAAAGTCAAGTCTTTGCCCGTTCACGAACGGGCAAAGTGAGCCAAGGCCACCCCAGCACCACCTTTATAACGGGCCTGGTATTGTGATGCAATAGCGGTGTCACAGCAACAGCCCTGGGCCACACGGCAGGGGTTCTGATGCGATGCTGACGTCATGGCAACATCCCTGACTCTGGTGACACACGAGGGCTTGGAATGTTGTGTGATGCAGACGTCCCGGCAACATCCCTGGGCCCAGTGATGCCCCTGTGCTGTGCTGACATTGTCATCACCCAAACACCAACACTGCCCAGCACTGCAAGGAGAAGCCCAAGGCACCTAAGATCCATCATGGCCAAGCCCATGTGCAGGTTGCAGCCTTTGCCTGGCAATGATGGACTCTGGTGTCCTGGTCTTGGAGGGAAAGGCAGCACGGATGTGTCTCCAAATGCTTTGCTTCCCAAAAAGACCTTGTTCCCATCAGCGCTGTCTCTTCTTGCAGACTCCATCTAAGGAATGACTTTCGGGCAGAAAAATGATGCACTCAATATCCACCTCCCAGACCTCCCTGGCCCAGTAGTTACTGTGAGTGCGCATGATCACAGATTCACTGAATTAAGTGGAGAGCAGAGAAAGTGTGTGTGTGATGCGAAGGATTACCCTGGGGTAAAGGAGGTGTGAAAAGTCAAAACGCAAGCACAAAGTTAGTTGGGTCTTTCTGTACTTTCATTGCATATTATTTCCTCTTCTGCAACTCAATGTATGTGCCTTGAATATTGCCTTAGAGTACAATAAGAGCGGTTATGTAGACCGTTACTTTTGCAGCATAAAATAATCTTTTAAAAACTGCAATCCAGTAAACAAAGCCCTAGGAGATAAACATCCTTTACAACTGTCAAACTCTGAGCAAATGCTCATTTTTTTCATTGCTGCAAAGCATGCCTTATTCTGAGAAAGGAGAGAGAATAGCCAGTATCATGCCTAATATTTGAATGATCTGTTTGCAAGAACAGATATTGATGTTACCTTAAAGAAAAATGGTTGAGGGCTAAAAGGTAATAAACAAAAGTGCTGAAATACCAAGCACCACGTCTAACCCTACAGCTCAAGGGCTGTAAATTAATGGCATACTTTTTCAACATAGCAATGAACTACAAAAATTGTGCAGTCTCTTATTCCTTGCAAGGCCAACACATCTCTGAAACCTAAGTGACCTTTTGCCAAGTAAGACTGATCTTGGAAACACATCAGTGTTTCAAATCCTGCTTCTGGAAGGGTCCGTGTGAAACCTTTTGCAATGACGTTTCAGTTTTGGTGGTAACGCTGACTGTCATTTTTACTGGCCCAAAGCAAAACCAAACATAGTTAACTAAGTCTCTTGTAGTGAATTCTATCAGCTAGATAAGACATGCAGCACTTAATGTACAGAACATTTGCTGATTGTGGATGTAGTCCAAGAATGTGAGGCCAGCTCATCTTTTTTGGTTAAAAGCTCTGAGCAGGACAGTTCCATCTCTGCATAAAGAGACTATCATTACATACTTCACCTCTGTTCCCATTTTTCAGGCTTATGCATGCAGTAAAAAGTTTACACAATGCATGCTGGAAATCGGTGGAAGAATTCCTACTGATTTCCATCAGATTGTGCCATAATATGGGGCCTTGTGTTTTATTGCGTTGCCTTAGCACTTGGTCATTAGTACTGAAGTGTCCCCTAATAAAAACTAAGGAGCCTTGGCAATTTTTTTTTTCTCGTATGACTCATAAACAGCTGCATATAAAAATGAGAATATCAGACAAAGTTAAGTTCTTATATCATTTATACCTCCTTAATTATCTTTGCCAGAAGATCATTAAAACCAAAGTTATCATTGCTTTTAATTAAGCAAACGTCCTTAGAATGGCAAGACGTGCTGCCTTGTGTTTATCCCTGCTGGAAATGTTTATTTCTGTTGAGAAATTTTAATATGAAATATCAGGAGGAAGGAAGGAGAGTAGAGGCTTCAAATACCCTGGCTCCTGGTCCTGTATATTATGTTTTCCAAACTGTGCCTTCAAGGTGAGCAATCAAGATAAGCCACAGATCTGCAGCCCATCTAATTTGTTTTTCCATCATTTCCTTAACTTGGCTTACATGCAATAATCATTATAGTGCAAGTAACACTGCTGGGAAAATCATTTCTTCCTCACTGAATAGAATATAACTTATACTACACTTGAATCATAATTGGCCTTGTGTTTATTTCATGGACTTGCAGTCAACCTATCACTTCTCTAGCTGAGGGAGTTCTGTGTCTTCTGGCAAAGATCCTGCTTAT
This sequence comes from Tinamus guttatus, assembly GCF_059628265.1. Classification (NCBI taxonomy): domain Eukaryota; kingdom Metazoa; phylum Chordata; class Aves; order Tinamiformes; family Tinamidae; genus Tinamus; species Tinamus guttatus. Next base: position 109,587 of record NW_028289694.1, on the reverse strand, counting down.
TACAAAATATTATGAAATCTTCTTCTCATTAAATGTAATTAAAAACACTAAAAAATCAGTTCAGATTCCTAAATGTCAGATGTTCAATATTATGTTCCTGAAGATTTAAGAAGTTTCTGAATATTTATTGGGAAGGTAGAAGCCTATTCTAGACAGGCTTTGAACTGTGCTAGAGTAACTGAATGACTTTCTGCAATACATTTGTCACATCTTCTATTATTATAAGGTTATTATTCCCTTCCACTGTTTATCTATAATTCAGCTGCAACAATGGAAACGACTCTTATGTGCTATATATGAGCACAAAGCCCGTATAAATGATGTCAGCTATTCAGCCAGAGGATGAACAGTAGTTGACAGAGGTTATCAGTACCCTGCATTGCACTCACACCTCTGGGATGTCATGCAGCGTGCCAGAAACATCTTCAGCTACACTCTCTTTGATTAAATATATTCAGGGCTGGTGGATTGCACTTAGCTTAATTTTAATGAGAAAGTGATATCTGAGGGGAAAAAAAAGGGGGTTTTAAATTTGTTTTTGTTTTGTTTTGTTTTGTTTTATTCATTTCAGTGATTTAGTTTCCTATGGAGTGCTTATGCTCCTGAGCTAATGCTCAGGGTGTTTGAGATAAAACCCCATTGAGAGGGGAGCTCATGGGTTTCTTTTTCTGTGATGAGCCATATAAACCCTCTGCATGCAGCAGACTCAGGAAAGACATGGGTTGGTGCCCTTGAGTCCAAGAGAGGCTTGAAAAGCTGTTTATCACTGGCATATGGTTTTCCTCAGTTTCGGTATTGGGGGAGGACAGCACTATTAAGCACTTTTTGAAGTAAAGTCCTCCCTTTGTTACCCAGAGGCAGCTGGGGATACTCCTTTTTTTATTCCTCCCTTTTAGGGTGTCTCTGTGCTGTAACTTTGCACTTGCGCTCAACTTGCAGTGCCAAGCAGCTCCAAACCATGAGCCATGGCATGTAGGTGAAAGCAGTCCCAGGCTTTAAGGCATCATCCAGTAAAATCAAACTGAAGAAGAGAAGGTTGCACTCATTAAAACTTGGATCTGCTGCTTTTAACTTGGAGAGACATCCCTCCATAAATCCTAGAGTCTCCTTATTGGTCCAGGTTGCATACTGTAACAGAGAAAGACAATTGCTAGAAAGCAGATGATGCTGAACTTCTTGTCATTCGCACAAGCAAGTCAAGCTCAAAAGTAAGCAAGCCAAAAGAGGAAAAGAGAAACTTTATTTTCAGGTAAGAGTTAGCTTAGTAGCGGGAAGCGGAGCGTTAACTCCAGCCTGCCGGCACCGCTGCAGGCCACGCTGGGCACTAAGTGCTGAGCTGAGCTCGCCCATGCACACAGAATTCCCCGAGGCCGGACGCCTCGGCTAGGCAGGGAAATTAAGCCCCCTCACCAAATACACTAACAGGAGCTCTTCCCAAAGCACGCACCCATTTTACACCTTACCTTAACAGGAAAAGAGAGATGACTTTCACCAAGAGATTCTCCAAAATTAACACATCCAGTTCTTCGGCCCACTCTAAGGGGAGCCCCTGCCTCCCATGCCCACTGCAGACCTGGAAGAACCTCCTCCCCGTGGGCTGGGGCCTGACCCCCACCGAGCCGGGCCCGGCTCTCACCTGCTCTCTCCTGCTCTTTGCTTGACCGGCCCTGCTGAGCTGGCGGCTCCACCTGCACGACTTCCTTTGGCATCAGCAGAAACAGCCCAAACTGGGCCATGCGAAAATGAAAACGCCGCTAGCGAAGGCCCCAGCTGCGTCCTGGCACTCAGCAGGCCACAACGGCGCATTCCTCCCGTTCCCAAAGCCGTCTTCCCTCATCCCTTCTGTAGGAAATCTCCCTGACGGATCCTCCCAGCAGAATTTACTGGTGGCTAGAGGAGCTCTGTAAAGGAAAAACAAAGTGACTCAAGGCACTAAGATTACTAACACCCTCAACATGGCTATTTAAACGGTGCAGCTTGTGCCAGCTTTGCAAGAGGAAGCATCGGTATTTTTTCTACTTTTTCTTTCAAAGTAATACCCAGACCTACTAAAGGAAACACTTAAAGAACACTGAAGGATGTCCAAACTCAAAAGGTCTTCATTACCTTTATCTTCATTAGAATTTTTGAGACATGGGATTTAGTAATTCAAAGGACAAGGACAGGGAACTTCTTCCACTAACTCCAGAGGTTGGAAATACCATCTACTTCCTCACCAGAGCAATGCTGCTCCCCAGCCCTCATTTCAGCAGATCACACATTGGGGCTCCTCCTTAATGTCACTGCCTGGACACTCATTCCAACAATTCCACTCACTTCAGCAAGAACATACCGCTCTCTTACTACTGCAAGAAAGAACCACGAGAAAGCTTTTATTTTTTTTGGGCCACAAAAAGAAGAACAGCAGTTACTGGCTTCTCTTTGATAAGAGTCATACCAAAGGGGAAGAAAAAATCCCCAAATTCAGATATTTGCCTAGTACACACCAATAACTTTTAAGGAGAGTTATATATTTCTCCAAAAATATTTTGCTAGGTTCACTTAAGTGGAGCCTGCTTTAGACGTTGGGAATACTAAACAAAGCCATAGAAATGCCATCTCTAAAATTTCATCTCTTTGCTTCAAAATATTATTTATGGAGCCTATATTATTTATATTGCCTTTATGCGGCCAATCATCAGGAGCTTTTTCTTAGACCCAATTCTCAGGAAAATGAAAAAAAATCCCCACCAAAATTCTTCCCCCAAATAACTTCCCTCCCACCCCAAAATCATTATCTCCCAACATCCCTCCAAAAAAATTTCCTCAAATCCATTTTCCTATTCCCAGTTCAAAAATTCCCTCAAAAAATATGCCTTCTAAGAAAAGGAATGTTTCCCCCCAAATGTTTCCTTCTGCCTTTTTTCAGAAAACAGCCCTGTTGACCACGGAGCTGCTGCTCGGATCTGTGTCAGCCCCGTTCTCTGCTGGAGCAAACTTACTTTGGTGGCCACTTTTGTGGCCCCACGGCCGAGCTCACTCCGCTCCACCGGGGCTGCCGGCAGGTCGGCCCTGAGCCCGCACTGAGCCCAGGGCAACGGCAACGGCAGAAACGCTCCCACCCGCTGCACACAGGACATCCTCTTCGGACACGCTTCCGTCCTCTGCATTTGGGAATCACAAATGAACATGAACACGTCCACGAAAGCCACTTTACCAGCTAACACATTGCTCCGTTTCCAATGTCTGCTCAACCAACACCTCTACAAAGGCAGCAGCTCCCAGATCCCGACACCAGCTGCAGCAGCGACGGCATCGCGACGCCCCGGCCGCTTCTCTGCCGCGCGGCCCCCTCCGCGGAGCTGCCCTGCAAACCCACCCCAACGAGGGCTCGGGTTCCTGTCACCAGCCCCCAGCGCTCTGCAGCGGCAGGAGCCGCCCGGCCCGTGGACACCGAGCACCGGGGCCACGTCCTCCCCCGCCGCCCCCCCTCTCGCTGCTCCCCGGCCTCCCCCCGCCCCGGCCCCGCGCGCAGCCCTCCCGGGACACCCCGCACACGGGCAGGCCGGCCCCGCGCCCCGGCCCCCCGGCCCCGCCGCCGCCTCCGCGCGGCGCTGCCCCCGCCGGCAGGACGCGGCCGCGGCCGCCCCACGGGCCGCTCCCGCCGCCCCCCCGCGCCCTTCCCGCGCGCTCCCGCCGCCGCCGCGCACCTGCCGGCCCCGCGCATGCGCCGCGCGCCACAAGGGGCCGCCGACCGCACTGCGCACGCGCCCCGTTCCTGCAGCGCCTCCGCCCCGACACGCGGGGGCAGCACCGAGCGCGGCAGAGCGCACTGCGCATGCGCGCACACCCCCCGCCCCCCCACGTGGCGGCACCGCTCCTGGGGGGGGGGGGGGGCGGCCTCTGCCCAGCGGTGGCACCGACAGAGCGAGAGGAAACGGTCGCAAACTGAAACAGCGAAAGTTCTGCAGGAACTTAAGGAAAAACGTATTAGCAGTGAGGGTGACGGAGCACGGGAACAGGCTGCCCGGAGAGGCCATGGAGTCTCCGTCTCTGGAGATCTCCAAGGGCCGCCTGGACGCAGCCCTGTGCCACGTGCTCTGGGTGACCCTGCGTGTGCAGGGGTTGGACTAGATGATCCCTGGAGGTCCCGTCCAACCTTAAGGATTCTGTGATTCTGTGAAGGAAAGAGTTAACAGCTGGAAGTGCCCCTGGCACCAGCTGTGCCCGTGCGGAAATGCTGGGGGCTGCTCCCAAGGCCGAGACGGGGAAGCGGGAGGTCTTGCGGGGAGGGCCGGTCTCGCTGCGCTGGAATTGGCAGCGGTGCCCGGCTGGCCAGAGAGCCGATAGCCCCTGCAGAGGGATCCCAGAGCCGTGTCGCTGGCGCTGCCGGGAGCAGACACCCTCCTGGGAGTCGTCCACAGCGTGAACCTGGCCTGAGCCTGTCCTGGGGCCGGGTCCCGGCCCTCCTGGGGACGCTGCCTGCGGCCCCTCGTCCCCCGCCGCCCTCGGCCTTTTCCGTGCGCGCGGTGGGCGCGGGAGGCAGGGCCGTGGCCGTGGCCGTGGCGCGGGTGCCGCGGGCAGCGAGGGCAGCGCGAGCCCGGGCGCCGCTGCCCGCGGGACGGGACGGGACGGGACGGGACGGGACGGGCTGCGTGAGGGCGGCGGCTGCGGGGGGACCCCGTCCTGTCCTGTCCTGTCCCGGTCCAGCCCAGCCCAGCCTGTTCCATCCCATCTTGTCCCAGCCTATCCTATCCCATCCCATCCCATCCCCTCATTTGTTTTTCTCTTTTCCCCCCCTTTTTTCTTTTTTGCATTTTTATCTTTTTGTTTCCTCCTTTTTAAGCTTTCTTCTTTCATTATCCCCCTTTAATCTTTTTCGTTTGTTTTTATGCATTTTATCCTTTTTTCTTATTTTCCCCTTTTAGATTTTTTCCTTTGTTTTTACCCCTTTTAACTGTTTTCATTATTTTTCCCTCCTTTAGCTTATTTTTTCCTTCATTCTTTGCCTCCTTCCAGCTTTTTTTCTTTCCTTTCTCTCTCTCTTTTAGTTTTCCCTTTGGCTCCTCCTTTTACCTTTTTTCACGTTTTTTTCCTCTTTTATGTTTTTTCCTTCATTTTTCCTTGTTTTAGCTTTTTCCTTCATTTTCTCCCTCTTTCAGCTTTTCTCTTTCCTTCCCCCTCTAGTCCAGGTTGCTCTTGGTTCTTGCTGTTCTCCTCAGTGTAGTGCTTAGCCAGGATGTGGATGGGGGTGTGTCACAATGATACGTGACGTGACATCAACAGTGGTGGTCTGGAGGTGGGTTCCTGTGATGTCACGTCACGTATCATTGTGACGCACCCCCAGAACACTGCCATTGCCCCTATAAAAGCGGGAGCACTGGCGCTGGCCCCGAGCTCGCTGAGGCTCTGGCTTTGTGGTGGTGGTGGTTTAGCGCATGGTGGTTGGTGCCCTTTTTCCGGAAAATGAAACCGGTGGCTGCCCTCAGGGGTGTTCAAAGGAGGCGACTCAGAAGAAAAGAATTATTGGATAAGATCTTGAGAGTGGTACATGGTAACAGCAGGTGGCCAAGGAGGATGGTAGACGAACGCATGGAAGTCGACGCTCCCGAAGAATGCCCTGAGGAGATGGAGGTGGATCCACCTCTGCCTGATGAGGAGCCTATGGAGGTGGATCCTGCATGACGGCCCTGGCGCCTGGGATGCCCTGCCGAAAAACACCATGGCAGAGGCATCCCAGGAGAGCCTGGGCCCCCTACGGCCACCCAGCTGCGCCCGGCCACCAGTCCCTCGGCAGAAGATCCACCTGAGGGACTGCGTGGCCAAAGAACACCTATGGGCGCAGCATCCAGCAGCCGGTTCCCCCCTTCCCTCCAATCCTTTTTCCCCCTCTCCTACCCCCTTCTCAGATCATCACGATGAAAGGGCTGTATAAGGAGCCATCTGCAGACTGTGCACCAAGACCAGCCAACCACCATGGACCAATAAATAACATTAAATAAAAGAACTCCTGAGTATCGAGTGTTGCGTGAGCCCTTCTTTCCTGCCCCACACTCCTGGGGCCTGAAGACGTGGCCTGTCTTCAGCCCTGAGCCCTGAGGGAGAGGCGATGAGAGGCCCTGGCTCCCTTGGGGCTGCTGCGCCGCGGTGACGGGGCAGTGTGGCGGGGGGTGCCGAGGTCTCTGAGGGCCCGGAGGGGGCGTTTTCGGCCGGTGGTCAAGAAGGTGGATGGCAGTAGCTATCTCCAGCTCCTTCGCTCTTCAGCTACCTAACGCCAGGCTGAACATGGTGCAAGGCCCACTGTGGAGGTGCACAGATAAGAGCACCATATCGATCGAAGGAGCTGTGCTCCCCTGGAGAAGCAAAGGGCTTCCATTCCAGCAGGAAGATGTGCTGGCCTCCGGCAGGGAGTGCCTTCCTGGCTAACGGCTTCCTTAGGGCTAGCTTGCTCAAACGGCCGAGATTTATGTTTGCCTCCCTCTTTGGCACTTGGCAGTATTCCTCTGGATTGCAGTGTTGGCTTTGGGCTTCCCCCGCCATCAAGATGCCTGACAGACTGGCGGAGCCCAGCACAGGGCCACCGAGGTGCTCAGGTGCCGCAGCAGCTCTGTGGCACACAAGGGGACATGGAGGGACCTGGGCTCGTTCAGCATTCCCAAGGGGCGGCTTCCTTTTAGATGATCCACAGAGCCTTCCTTTTTACCTCTGTGTATTTTGGGCTCCTTTGAAGAACGCCATGGGTTAGGTCCCTAGAAGGAAGGAGGGGGTCTAAAAGAGATTGGTTAAGATTCAAGCATTACTTCCTCCAAGCTCAAAATTGGCGCATACCTGTGAGTAAGAAGTCAGGCAAAGGGGCTGAGAAAACAACTCCTGGCAAAACTCGAACAGAAGAAAGAAGTATACCAAAAAAGCGAGAGGTGTCTTGGGAGGACTAGAGGAATGTTGTCAGAGGGCAGAGGGATGCAATGAGGAAGGCCAAGGCCTATTGGGAATTGAATCTTGCAATGGATGTCAAGGACAACAAGAAGGGCTTCTCCCAATGCACGACTAGCAAAAGGAAAACTAGGGATGATGCGGGTCCGCTGGATGCTGAATGCGCTGTGTGGGCCCTGATGACAAAGAATACAGAGAAATCAGAGTGACTGACTGCCTTCTTTGCCTCAGTCTCTACCTTCTAAGGCCAGCTGGTGCCAGGGGGCACTTCCAGCTGTTAACTCTTTCCTTCACAGAATCACAGAATCCTTAAGGTTGGACGGGACCTCCAGGGATCACCTAGTCCAACCCCTGCACACGCAGGGGCACCCAGAGCACGTGGCACAGGGCTGCGTCCAGGCGGCCCTTGGAGATCTCCAGAGACAGAGACTCCACGGCCTCTCCGGGCAGCCTGTTCCCGTGCTCCGTCACCCTCACTGCTAATACGTTTTTCCTTAAGTTCCTGCGGAACTTTCGCTGTTTCAGTTTGCGGCCGTTTCCTCTCGCTCTGTCGGTGCCACCGCTGGGCAGAGGCCGCCCCCTCCCCCCACCGCCCCCCCGCGCCCCAGGAGCGGCGCCGCCACGTGGGGGGGGGGTGCGCACATGCGCAGTGCGCTCTGCCGCGCTCGCTGCTGCCCCCTCGTGTCGGGGCGGAGGCGCTGCAGGAGCGGGGCGCGTGCGCGTGCGCAGTGCGGTCGGCGGCCCCTTGTGGCGCGCGGCGCATGCGCGGGGCCGGCAGGTGCGCGGCGGCGGCGGGAGCGCGCGGGAAGGGCGCGGGGGGGCGGCGGGAGCGGCCCGTGGGGCGGCCGCGGCCGCGTCCTGCCGGCGGGGGCAGCGCCGCGCGGAGGCGGCGGCGGGGCCGGGGGGCCGGGGCGCGGGGCCGGCCTGCCCGTGTGCGGGGTGTCCCGGGAGGGCTGCGGGGGGAGGCCGGGGAGCAGCGAGAGGGGGGGCGGCGGCTGTGGGGGAGGACGTGGCCCCGGCGCTCGGCGTCCTTGGGCCGGGCGGCTCCTGCCGCTGCAGAGCGCTGGGGGCTGGTGACAGGAACCCGAGCGCTCGTTGGGGTGGGTTTGCAGGGCAGCTCCGCGGAGGGGGCCGCGCTGCAGAGAAGCGCCCGGGGCGTCGCGATGCCGTCGCTGCTGCTGCTGGTGGCGGGATCTGGGAGCTGCTGCCTTTGTAGAGGTGTTGATTGAGCAGGCATTGGAAACAGAGCAATGTGTTAGCTGGTAAAGTGGCTTTCGTGGACGTGTTCATGTTCATTTGTGATTCCCAAATGCAGAGGACGGAAGCGTGTCCGAAGAGGATGTCCTGTGTGCAGCGGGTGGGAGCGTTTCTGCCGTTGCCGTTGCCCTGGGCTCAGTGCGGGCTCAGGGCCGACCTGCCGGCAGCCCCGGTGGAGCGGAGTGAGCTCGGCCGTGGGGCCACAAAAGTGGCCACCAAAGTAAGTTTGCTCCAGCAGAGAACGGGGCTAACACAGATCTGAGCAGCAGCTCCGTGGTCAACAGGGCTGTTTTCTGAAAAAAGGCAGAAGGAAACATTTGGGGGGAAACATTCCTTTTCTTAGAAGGCATATTTTTGAGGGAATTTTTGAACTGGGAATGGGAAAAGGGATTTTTGTTTTTTGGAGGGATGTTGGGAGATAATGATTTTGGGATGGGAGGGAAGTTATTTGGGGGAAGAATTTTGGTGGGGATTTTTTTTCATTTTCCTGAGAATTGGGTCTAGGAAAAAGCTCCTGATGATTGGCCATATAAAGGCAATATAAATGATATAGGCTCTATAAATAATAATTTGAAGCAAAGAGATCAAATTTTAGAGATGGCATTTCTATGGCTTTGTTTAGTATTCCCAACATCTAAAGCAGGCTCCACTTAAGTGAATGTAGCAAAATAATTTTGGAGAAATATATAACTCTCCTTAAAAGTTATTGGTGTGTACTAGGCAAATATCTGAATTTGGGGATTTTTTCTTCCCCTTTGGTATGACTCTTATCAAAGAGAAGCCAGTAACTGCTGTTCTTCTTTTTGTGGCCCCAAAAAAATAAAAGCTTTCTCATGGTTCTTTCTTGCAGTAGTAAGGGAGCGGTATGTTCTTGCTGAAGTGAGTGGAATTGTTGGAATGAGTGTCCAGGCAGTGACATTAAGGAGGAGACCCAAATGTGTGATCTGCTGAAATGAGGGCTGGGGAGCAGCATTGCTCTGGTGAGGCAGTAGACGGTATTTCCAACCTCTGGAGTTGGTGGAAACAGTTCCCTGTCCTTGTCCTTGAATTACTGAATCCCATGTCTCAAAAATTCTAATGAAGAAAAAGGTAATGAAGACCTTTTAAGTTTGGACATCCTTCAGTGTTCTTTAAGTGTTTCCTTTAGTAGGTCTGGGTATTACTTTGAAAGAAAAAGTAGAAAAAATACCTATGCTTCCTCTTGCAAAGCTGGTGCAAGCTGCACCGTTTAAATAGCCATGTTGAGGGTGTTAGTAATCTTAGTGCCTTGAGTCATTTTGTTCTTCCTTTACAGAGCTCCTCTAGCCACCAGTAAATTCTGCTGGGAGGCTCCACGGGGGAGATTTCCTACAGAAGGGATGAGGGAAGACGGCTTTGGGAACGGGAGGAATGCGCCGTGGTGGCCTGCTCAGTGCCAGGACGCAGCTGGGGCCTTCGCTAGCGGCGTTTTCGTTTTCGCATGGCCCAGTTTGAGCTGCTGCTGCTGATGCCAAAGGAAGTCGTGCAGGTGGAGCGCCGCCAGCTCAGCAGGGCCGGTCAAGCAAAGAGCAGGAGAGAGCAGGTGAGAGCCGGGCACGGCTCGGTGGGGGTCAGGCCCCAGCCCACGGGGAAGAGGTTCTTCCAGGTCTGCAGTGGGCATGGGAGGCAGGGGCTCCCCTTAGAGTGGGCCAAAGAACTGGATGTGTTAATTTTGGAGAATCTCTTGGTGAAAGTCATCTCTCTTTTCCTGTTAAGGTAAGGTGTAAAATGGGTGCGTGCTTTGGGAAGAGCTCCTGTTAGTGTATTTGGTGAGGGGGCTTAATTTCCCTGCCTAGCCGAGGCGTCCGGCCTCGGGGAATTCTGTGTGCATGGGCGAGCTCAGCTCAGCACTTAGTGCCCAGCGTGGCCTGCAGCGGTGCCGGCAGGCTGGAGTTAACGCTCCGCTTCCCGCTACTAAGCTAACTCGTACCTGAAAATAAAGTTTCTCTTTTCCTCTTTTGGCTTGCTTACTTTTGAGCTTGACTTGCTTGTGCGAATGACAAGAAGTTCAGCATCATCTGCTTTCTAGCAATTGTCTTTCTCTGTTACAGGATGCAACCTGGACCAATAAGGAGACTCTAGGATTTATGGAGGGATGTCTCTCCAAGTTAAAAGCAGCAGATCCAAGTTTTAATGAGTGTAACCTTCTCTTCTTCAGTTTGATTTTACTGGATGATGCCTTAAAGCCTGGGACTGCTTTCACCTACATGCCATGGCTCATGGTTTGGAGCTGCTTGGCACTGCAAGTTGAGCGCAAGTGCAAAGTTACAGCACAGAGACACCCTAAAAGGGAGGAATAAAAAAAGGAGTATCCCCAGCTGCCTCTGGGTAACAAAGGGAGGACTTTACTTCAAAAAGTGCTTAATAGTGCTGTCCTCCCCCAATACCGAAACTGAGGAAAACCATATTCCAGTGATAAACAGCTTTTCAAGCCTCTCTTGGACTCAAGGTCACCAACCCATGTCTTTCCTGAGTCTGCTGCATGCAGAGGGTTTATATGGCTCATCACAGAAAAAGAAACCCATGAGCTCCCCTCGCAATGGGATGTTATCGCAAATACCCTGAGCATTAGCTCAGGAGCATAAGCACTCCATAGGAAACTAAATCACTGAAATGAATAAAACAAAACAAAAACAAATTTAAAACCCCCCCTTTTTTTTTTCCTCAGATATCACTTTCTCATTAAAATTAAGCTAAGTGCAATCCACCAGCCCTGAATATATTTAATCAAAGAGAGTGTAGCTGAAGATGTTTCTGGCACGCTGCATGACATCCCAGAGGTGTGAGTGCAATGCAGGGTACTGATAACCTCTGTCAACTACTGTTCATCCTCTGGCTGAATAGCTGACATCATTTATACAGGCTTTGTGCTCATATATAGCACATAAGAGTCGTTTCCATTGTTGTAGCTGAATTATAGATAAACAGTGGAAGGGAATAATAACCTTATAATAATAGAAGATGTGACAAATGTATTGCGGAAAGTCGTTCAGTTACTCTAGCAAGGAGCACAGTTCAAAGCCTGTCTAGAATAGGCTTCTACCTTCCCAATAAATATTCAGAAACTTCTTAAATCTTCAGGAACATAATATTGAACATCTGACATAAAAAATCAGTTCAGATTCCTAAGTGTTTTTAATTACATTTAATCAGAAGATTTCATAATATTTGGTAACAAGCAGGATCTTTGCCAGAAGACACAGAACTCCCTCAGCTAGAGAAGTGATAGGTTGACTGCAAGTCCATGAAATAAACACAAGGCCAATTATGATTCAAGTGTAGTATAAGTTATATTCTATTCAGTGAGGAAGAAATGATTTTCCCAGCAGTGTTACTTGCACTATAATGATTATTGCATGTAAGCCAAGTTAAGGAAATGATGGAAAAACAAATTAGATGGGCTGCAGATCTGTGGCTTATCTTGATTGCTCACCTTGAAGACACAGTTTGGAAAACATAATATACAGGACCAGGAGCCAGGATATTTGAAGCCTCTACTCTCCTTCCTTCCTCCTGATATTTCGTATTAAAATTTCTCAACAGAAATAAACATTTCCAGCAGGGATAAACACAAGGCAGCACGTCTTGCCATTCTAAGGACGTTTGCTTAATTAAAAGCAATGATAACTTTGGCTTTCATGATCTTCTGGCAAAGATAATTAAGGAGGTATAAATGATATAAGAACTTACCTTTGTCTGATATTCTCATTTTTATATGCAGCTGTTTATGAGTCATACGAGAAAAAAAAATTCCCAAGGCTCCTTAGTTTTTATTAGGGGACACTTCAGTACTAATGACCAAGTGCTAAGGCAACGCAATAAAACACAAGGCCCCATATTATGGCACAATCTGATGGAAATCAGTAGGAATTCTTCCACCGATTTCCAGCATGCATTGTGTAAACTTTTTACTGCATGCATAAGCCTGAAAAATGGGAACAGAGGTGAAGTATGTAATGATAGTCTCTTTATGCAGAGATGGAACTGTCCTGCTCAGAGCTTTTAACCAAAAAAGATGAGCTGGCCTCACATTCTTGGACTACATCCACAATCAGCAAATGTTCTGTACATTAAGTGCTGCATGTCTTATCTAGCTGATAGAATTCACTACAAGAGACTTAGTTAACTATGTTTGGTTTTGCTTTGGGCCAGTAAAAATGACAGTCAGCGTTACCACCAAAACTGAAACGTCATTGCAAAAGGTTTCACACGGACCCTTCCAGAAGCAGGATTTGAAACACTGATGTGTTCCAAGATCAGTCTTACTTGGCAAAAGGTCACTTAGGTTTCAGAGATGTGTTGGCCTTGCAAGGAATAAGAGACTGCACAATTTTTGTAGTTCATTGCTATGTTGAAAAAGTATGCCATTAATTTACAGCCCTTGAGCTGTAGGGTTAGACGTAATGCTTGGTATTTCAGCACTTTTGTTTATTACCTTTTAGCCCTCAGCCATTTTTCTTTAACATCAATATCTGTTCTTGCAAACAGATAATTCAAATATTAGGCATGATACTGGCTATTCTCTCTCCTTTCTCAGAATAAGGCATGCTTTGCAGCAATGAAAAAAATGAGCATTTGCTCAGAGTTTGACAGTTGTAAAGGATGTTTATCTCCTAGGGCTTTGTTTACTGGATTGCAGTTTTTAAAAGATTATTTTATGCTGCAAAAGTAACGGTCTACATAACCGCTCTTATTGTACTCTAAGGCAATATTCAAGGCACATATATTGAGTTGCAGGAAGAGGAAATAATATGCAATGAAAGTACAGAAAGACCCAACTAACTTTGTGCTTGCGTTTTGACTTTTCACACCTCCTTTACCCCAGGGTAATCCTCCGCATCACACACACGCTTTCTCTGCTCTCCACTTAATTCAGTGAATCTGTGATCATGCGCACTCACAGTAACTACTGGGCCAGGGAGGTCTGGGAGGTGGATATTGAGTGCATCATTTTCCTGCCTGAAAGTCATTCCTTAGATGGAGTCTGCAAGAAGAGACAGTGCTGATGGGAACAAGGTCTTTTTGGGAAGCAAAGCATTTGGAGACACATCCGTGCAGCCTTTCCCTCCAAGACCAGGACACCAGAGTCCATCATTGCCAGGCAAAGGCCGCAATCTGCACATGGACTTGGCCATGATGGATCTTAGGTGCCTTGGGCTTCTCCTTGCAGTGCTGGGCAGTGTTGGTGTTTGGGTGATGACAATGTCAGCACAGCACAGGGGCATCACTGGGCCCAGGGATGTTGCCGGGACGTCTGCATCACACAACATTCCAAGCCCTCGTGTGTCACCAGAGTCAGGGATGTTGCCATGACGTCAGCATCGCATCAGAACCCCTGCCGTGTGGCCCAGGGCTGTTGCTGTGACACCGCTATTGCTTCACAATCCCAGGCCCGTTATAAAGGTGGTGCTGGGGTGGCCTTGGCTCACTTTGCCAGTTCGCAAATGGGCAAAGACTTGACCTTGTGGTCAAGGAGTGAGGCTGCGGGGTAAGAGCCACTCCAGGGTCCCCTCTCCAGCCTCCCTTTGCTCAGTGACCTCCCAAGGGCCCCCAGCTGCTGCCCTGGTGCCAGGGAGGGCACATGGAGTGAGTACAGGGTGCCCTTCTCTTCCCAGATATCCTCTCGTCGGCCTTGGGCTGATTTTATTATTGGATTTATTCTGCTACGGACGCCAGGCGCGAGGGTGAGCCCAGAGCAGAGGGGCTGGGGCCAGGAGCGGGTGCAGTGGGTGGGAAGGCAGCTGCTGGGCAGGGCTGTGGTGCCGCTGCCCAGCCTGGGGCTGGGCTTGCGGGTCACTGCTGGGGCCACTAACATGAGCTGGGCCGTGTTTTCCTCTGCAAACAGGTCTTGGGTGAAGAGCTTGGCGCCGGCCGCACGCGAGGCCCTGTCACCTCGGTGACATGGACTCTCGCGTGCGAGCCGCGTGCCAGCTTGTGGCCCTGAGCCTCGTGCTCCTTGCCATCCTGGGCATCCCCTCGGCCTGCCGCGTCCTGGCGTCTTTTTGGATGGCTATGATGTTCATCCCTGGAGGTGAGAGGCCCTGTCCTGAGCGTAGCCACGGTAGTGGCTCCTGGCCAGCACCCCGGCTGCCGGCGCCCACCCATCTGCTGGCTGGGGTTGCGCAGGGGCTGCCCCACGGCGCTGACGGCCTCTTGTCTTCTCTCCCACAGTCTCCGTGTTCCCCTTTGAGCTCCTGGAGAAGCCTGCTGGGAGGGGGCTGGAAGGGTAAGTGGAGCCCGGCCCTGCCGGGGCTGCCCTGAGGCGCTGGCTTGGTCCCACGAGCAGGAGCAGGGTGGGCCAGGAGGCCAAGAGTTGGGCTGGGTTCCCTCAGACCCGCCAGCGCCAGGGCCTCCTGCTGGGGACACTGGGCAGCCCCGGGCCCCCTCCTGAGCTGCCTTCTCCCTCCCAGGTGCTCAGGCACGGACGGCGGGGTGACCGGGGAGCCTCATGGTCCTTCCCCACCTCGCCGCTGTGTGCAGTTCGGGGCCAGCCAGGTGGTGTTCCTGGGGCCGGGCAAGGAACTCCTTGGCTTCATCCCCAGGGAGCCCCACCTAGATCGGCCCTCAACTGCGGCGCGCAAATCCACCCTGCTGCGCCTCTGGGCACCCATCCTGTTGGTGGAGACCAGCCCATCTGGGTCTCCACCCCAGCCCGAGCCTTCCAGCAGCTCCGGGAGCGAGGAGCCCTCCTCTGTCCCAGCGCCGCAGCGCTGGGAAACGGTGGACTCCGGGGACACGGAGGCTCCCTCCCCTCCTGCAGCCGGCTCCGGCTGGCGAGCGGCGCTTCGCTCCCTGCTCTGCCCCGGCTGCTCCTGCGGGGGCTGGCGGGCGCTGGGCAGGGGGCTCCGCCGCCGCGTCGCCGCCCTGAGGAGGAGGAGAGGGCGCAGGGACCGCCGGGCCGCCCATGACACCAGTGGGACGCTGTGAAGCACAGCCCCTGTACAGAGGCTGTGCTGAGCAGCGCCCACCGGCCCGGCGCCCCTGTCCCCCTGGGGTGAACATCTGTGCCCCGCAACAGGGTACCTGAGGCCTTTGTCATCTGGGAGAGGCGCAGCCCATCAGTGCCTCTCCCTGGGCCACCTGGTGCCCTGTCCCCATGGGGCGGTGCACAAAACATCTGTGCACCACAACAGGGTACCCGAGGCCCGTGTCATCTGGGAGAGGCGCAGCCCATCAGTGCCTCTCCCTGGGCCACCTGGTGCCCTGTCCCCATGGGTCGGTGCACAAAACATCTGTGCACCACAACAGGGTACCGGAGGCCCTTGTCATCTGGGAGAGGCGCAGTCCATCAACGCCTCTCCCTGGGCCTCTTGGTGCCCTGTCCCCTTGGGCGGTGCAAAAAACATCTGTGCACCGCGATGGAGAACACGGGGCCCTCGTCATCAAGGAGAGGCACAGGACACCAGTGCCTGTCCCTCTGCCCACAAAACTTCTCACCTTCACCAGACAGCCAGGCAGGGAGCACCAGCACAGAGCCACAGGAAGCCCCCCTGCTCCTGGCCCTGCCAACAGTGACCCCTCCCTGCACACGGGCTCCCAAGACAACGATCCTCAGCCACCTCAGGAAGCGCGGGCGAGACGAGCAGCCAGAAGATGGCCTGAGAAGTGGCCGAACAGCCGAGCTCAGAGTTGAGCTCAGGACACAGAGACTTGGGGGAGGCCCAGAGCTCATGGGGGCCTCCCCGGTTCCTCCTGGCCTTGGTCCTGTTGAAGTTGATGGGGCTGCCAGGCCAGGAGGAGCAGCTGCGGGACACTGGAGAGCTCAGCGCGGGGCAGAGACACCGCTAACCAGCCCCGCGCTGAGCCCGGTGTCCCTCTCATCAGTGCCCAGTGCAGTAAATGTGCAATAAACACTTGTGTGCTGTGTAGCAGGAGTCGAGTGATTCTTCTTCCCCAGTCTCACCCTCCCCTTGATCTCAACAGTCGCACAGACAGGGGACACTGGGATGGAGCGGCAGGAAGGCCCCCTGCTCCTGGCCCTGCTCATGGCAGCAGTGATGCCTCCCTGAGCACTCTGCCCTGCACTGCCTGCGCAGATGCTCTGGCTGCAGGACCAGCTCCTGCCAGGCAAGGCACCGCCATTGTCAACAGCAGGCCCAGCAGCCTCACCTGCAGCCCCGCAGAAGCCCCGGGGCACCCAACGGCTCCGTGGGCACGCCAGCTCCAGCCTGGGAAGAAGGAGCTCAGGGTAGTGACACGCATCCACAAGGGGAAACCATGCTTACCCACTCTTGAGAGGCCTCCATGATGTCTGGGTAGAGGAGGGGAGGGCGGAGCACGTGGTCTAGCTCGTCTTCTGCAGCACTTTGGACACTATCTCCTTTACTTGGCAGAAAGGCAGAGCTAAGGGTTGCACTCGCGGGCACAAAGTTTAGCTGGAGCCAAGAGATTTTGTGGGCAGAGGGGAGGCACTGGTGTTCTGCTGGGCTTTATACTAGCAAAGAAAGACTGGCTGGAGATTTGAAGGTGAAATTGCTGAAGGCCAGTCTTGCCAGGGAAGACAGAGGCAAAAAAGGCACTAAGCATCTCGTCCCTTCCCAAGTCCTTTGTCACTATCTCCCCCTTCCCATCTAGCAGAGGGCCTGATATTTCCTAGTCCACTTCTACTCTGGTTCCCTCCAGAGTTGAGCTGAATTTGGAGGCAACCATCCACAGATGAGAATCAGAACAGGAAGAAGCAGCTCCAATCAGATCAATGATGGATGCAGGGGCTTCCACTCTGTGGGTGAGGAGGCAAGTCAGACCTATTCTCTCAGCAGGAGCCTCCCAAAACTCCATCTCCAAGACTGCAAGGCCGGGGCTGCGGTACAGAAAAAAGCATTAGACTGAATGTGCCAAATTAATTGGGAAGCATGCTGTTAGGCAGGCCAATACAAGAAGCATGGCTGTTGGCATCTGCTACAGCAGCAAGCAAAACATAATTATGCTGAAAAAGGACTTTCCAAGTGACAGAACTCAATGCCATGAAAGCTCCTGTAGTGATGGGAGCAATACTTTATGAGGAAGATGAAATTTAAGTGTCCATACAGTCTAGATATACTTTCCTCAGAGTGCCTTATGAAAAAGAGGGAATATCATGTCAAAGACTAAGACTTCTGAGACTTGCAGACTTTTAGAATCTGAAACACACACAAACATATGGAGTTTGCACCAAAAAATCAGCACTTCTACGCAACAGAAGCTGAAGCCTAAGCTGTTATTCATCAATGCACAATATCAGAACAAGGTACTTTACAGAAATGTAGAAATTCCTTTGTATGACTGTAGAGACACTAGTAAAGCACTGCTAAAAAAAAATAGCAGCTTCCCATCCCTCCAAAGCAAAGGTTAACAAGAGTTCTGTGGAAGGCAGAAAGTCTTCAAGGACACACTCGTGTCTCCTTGAAGTACCCCTTGCCTTATTCCCTGTTTTACCTGATAACCACCACCTTCGGCTTGGAGGACATTAAACAGATGAATCTACACCTAGAACCAAGGATGTTTCCTGTCAGCCTAAAACAAATAAAAAGATCAAAATCTTTCAAAGCCTTGAACAAAGAGCCAGCTCCCTGCTTTCTATTGCGCTAGTGCATCTCTTCCAGAGCACATTCACATCTCTGACAGACAAGCAAAATGGCAAGTATAAGTTGCTGCTGCTCTTCCCTACCCCTGAAGCTACATGTCTGTCCCTGCTAGACCAGGGCAGCGCCACCTCTTCGACTGACGCTTTGCGGAGACATAGATCCTCACGCTGAGCTTGTGCAGCATTTCAGTGAAGCACTGTGCAAATGTGCTCTGTGATGAATGAACTTGATCTGAATTCTGCAGTTTAAGCCCACACACTACACAAATACCACCAACATTATGTGGCAGTAAAACCATAGAAATGATGAAAGCCAAAAGAGTAGTATTTGCTACATGTATACACTGCGACACTGTTTTTTTTCAAGAAAAGAAAAGAAAAGAAAAGAAAAGAAAAGAAAAGAAAAGAAAAGAAAAGAAAAGAAAAGAAAAGAAAAGAAAAGAAAAGAAAAGAAAAGAAAAAAGAAAAGAAAAAAGTAAAGAAAAGAAAAAAAGAAAAAAGGAGACCTATAGTTATATCATTCACATAGTTTTGAAGGAATGGATATAACTATGCGGACACACACAGATAATAGCTATATTTGTAAAGGGTTTAAATATTCACCTCAGCTGAGTGTAACACTACTGTAAAATACCTTTCTCCTAATAAAGTATCAGAAACTAGTACAAGAGCAGAAATGAAAACAGTGCAAAAGGTGACAATGAAGGGGTACCGCATCAATAAAGATATGGTGCATGGAAATGGTATATGCATGGGAATGGTATATGCATCACTTCAGCATCACAAAATAGTAGAGCTATGATTTTGTACTGTATTATTTAGGAGATTCAAAAGAGCAGGCTTGAATTGTGTGCTGCTGAGCCTCTCTGTGATCAGAAATGGTTATTGGAAAGGAATATAAATGTGCAAGAGTTTCCCCTCCCACCCCAATCTCTCTGTTCTTTTGAACATGGAAATTCATTCCCATAGGAGTATGATCTGGTGAATCAGGCCCCCACCTACGACACTGATTTGTGACCCTGTACTCTTAAAAATTGCTTGTCCATTGCATCCCATAAATGAGACTTTTGTGAAATGGATAAATATGTTTACCTACATACCAGGAATGTTACAAGATTTGCTAATACTTTAGCAATGTTTTGATATTCCTAAGAAAACTGAAAGTTTTCCCAATGGTTTATTAAAAAAATATCTCCCTATTAATTTAAACAAATATGTATTTTATTTGTGCTTTCAGCAACCATTTTATTCTTCTCTGAAGTGGTTTCCTGTCTACTGCAACAGCATACAGCCCTGAATCTGCACATATGGATACCTGCACATATGAATCTGTACAGATGGATAGTTTGACACCTATGATCCATCCCACTGGAACTCTATTTTGTTCCTTGGGTGGGCAATTAGGATATGCACGTTTGTGGAACCAAACCCCAGATTTTATTGTGCGCTTTTACCTCACAGGGGCCACTAACACTGACTTTGGAGAACTGAAAAATGAGGTTTGGGCTTCATCTGCCATGGCAACAATACACTGCAGAGAGGAAATTATAGTGCCAGGGCTGTGATACAGCGAGTTTTGCCCAAATCAGTAATTCCACTTAGATAGAGATGTTGCTCTGACAGGGCATTTCTTGTTTCACTATCATTTTCTGACATAGTCTGTGCTTCTTTTCTGACACTCCAACAGCCAAAAGAAAGAACCAAAACAGAATTTCCACTGCAGTTCTCTGCGCCAAAGATGACATCAGGGACAAAGCAGATTTTTAGTGTCAGCTCTCTGCCCTCACCTAAAATAATGTTTTGTTTGTTTGTTTGTTTGTTTGTTTGTTTTAACAGCCTCTTTTTTATACCCTGTTTGTTCAGAAATTTTCATATGTCTATGAATAACCTTGCTGGAAGAAAGACTCTTTAAAATCAATCATATCCCCGTAGCTATCAAGAAGGAAATAATGGACTTGGCTCATCAGTTCTCCATTTCCACAGGACAGGAGAGCCTGGAGATGGCAGAGAAATCAGCCCAGACAGTGTTTCACTGCTGGAGCTGCTTTTGCTCTTAGCAGGGTGAGGATCTGCAGGTGTCAAGTGCTCCTTGTCAAATATTGGGCTCTTCAAAAAATATCTTTTCCTGAACATGCCTACTGAAGACCTGAAGGCAGTATCCTAATATATTTATATCATAGAGTGACACAAGTGAAAAAAATAAATCAAAGCTTAGCCTGAAGCCTGATGCTGGAAACTCTTGAGAAAACAACAACATGCTTTCTCTTCCTGTCTTCACAAAGTCATTCTGGTTCCTTATTAAACACTATTACTTTAAATTCCTGGATTTGCTGACCAGCATTTCCATATTCCACCCTACACAAACTCTCTAGAGGAAGAATACGAAGTGTTCTGGTTCCAGAGAAACTTCATGATTTTTCAGTCTTCCACATCTTATGCAAGTAACCTGAATGTAAACACAATTACAACATGAGGATGTTGTAATGTACTTCCAATGGCAAGCAGCCATTAGCAACCTCCAACATTATTTGAGTGCAGAGATCAGCACAAAGATTTAGATCCAGGCAATTTTGGCCGAACACTGAGATTGATCTCAGGCACTTAGACACGTATTTAGTAAAAGCAGAGAGAAAAGGCAATCTTGTCTCAAATTTTAAACACACAGAACCATGGATCAAGTCTATCTCAAGAAAGTTAAAAGCTAAAGTATCTGATCTGAAAGTTCCTCCTGAGATTGTCACTCCTCAGAGCAGAATCTTCTGGTATCAGGACAGACTAATGTTTGCTTCTAATTTTATACTCCTGTTCAGATCTGGGATTCAAAGCTAGTGCCATTAAAAGTGTTATGAACTTTGGAGGCTATAAGAGAAACCTAATATTCAACAAAGCATAGAAAACATTTTTTTTTCTCTCACTGCATGTTGTTCATACAATGTCTTCGGAAAAGCCCTGAAGATGCACAGATTAGTTAATACTAGATGACTATATCTGGACAAGAAATTGAATCTGAAATCATATCCTCAGCTATGTTAACTGAAATTTTATGTCAGCAAGAATATTACCAGGGCAGCAGTCACACAATAGCATTTCCAGGCGTAATATCATAAAATGCCGACTGGCAACTGCTGGCATTGGAGGAGAGGTAAGAGTGAATGCAAGGTCAAAACTTCAGCTTGCAGCTCACCCAGCTGAGCAGGTTCATGCTTGAGATCTAGCCTGCCCTGTCTACAACGAGTTTTGAGAATGCTACAAGGAGACCATAGCTAGCATGGGCAATGATACAGCTTCAGAAAGCTCCAAATCCATGAAAATGTCCTTATATAAACAACTAGTTCATACTTGGTTAGTCTGAATCCTGTTTTCACTTCACTCAAACATCTCTCTCTCTGCATATAATAACAGTCTGTAAATTATCCTCTAGCTAACAAGAAGCAAATACACAGAATGGCCTGATAATGCACTGGGAGATAAGTGTGCCTGCCTTGCAGGGTGAGCCCATGGAAACACATCAGGATGTCTGGAGGAAAACATCGTGTGAAGCAAACAAATTGCAGATTTTTCTAACGGAGACCCCACACGTCAAGGAAACTGCACCTTAATAAAGAGAGCAGCTGGGCTCCTTATTGCAGCTCATGTAAGACAATTAGAAGAAATCATTTTCTCTACTCACATGTGAAATTCAGGCTTGACTCTGACCTATAATTTCAAAGACGCTCCATTTTAATGACTTAAATTTCACTGCTAATAAGAGCAGTCTAATCAAACCACAGGCAAAGAGTGTGAAATAATTTACAGGTTTAGCCTGGAAAGGTCAAGGTCTTAAACAATGAAAAGTGCTTTTGATATCAGACTGCTTGCCCTGCACAGTGTAAAACTAATTGACCATGATGACAAATAATGCAGGTCTTCTGTGCCCAAAATATCTTGTTTACCACCACGCACGAATTAATTACCAATCAACTGCTATCAAAAGTAACAGCACATGGCTGGCAGAGGTCCCAAATACCAGGCAAAGAAAATGATCTTAGTTCTTTCCACTGAAGATGAGGAAGCCAGGACAATTTAACTTAGCTTCTGTGAACCTATCCCAATTACCTTTTAGCTCTTATACAAGGACACTTAGGCAAGTTAAGGCAAATTAACTAAAAAGCTATAAAACTAGAAGAGATTCCTTCATTCAGAACTTGGATTTCTTTTGGTCCTCAGGTGGGTGCGTAACAGAGCTTTACTTGTTTTTCTTCCCTGTGCTAGATAATTCAGTTTGGCTTTGCAGAGACCCCTTCACACAAACTGCAGGCACTTAGGGCAGTTATTCTGTTCACAGCAGCATATTCACTTTAGAACCCTTTTCCCTACAACTGTTCTCACTGCTCCTCTTACATTCCCCATCCATTCTCTTTTATCCCTCTTACTGAGTTTTCCACGTACCTAATATTTTCAGTGGCAAATCAGCTTGGTTAGAACTCTCCAGCACTTGTATAAGAAACTCTGGAGCAGCACGACAGACCTCTTCTGCAGGCTTAGCAGATGACACATTTCTTTCCAAAGGCACTCTTCTTGAGGAATTCAATCTGGCAATCTGGCACTTTAAAAATGTCTTCTGTTGGAGATCACTTCTCCATCAGATGCTAGAAAAACTGTTTGCTGAAAGGGTAAATATTTCAGTTGTGTTGCAGATAGTTAGGGTCCGGGGGCCAGAAGATATCGTGCTGTACGGAAAGACAGGGCCCCTAATCGCCAATAGTGTTTAGTTTATGATGTAAGCAGACAGATGTGACGTTGTAAACCTTAGCTATATAACACCTTGTTACCCATCAATAAACACCATTTGCCGTCCACCACACTGGTGTCAGCGAGCTGATGGTCCGAGTGGCTTGGGGGTGGTCGCCGTGCCGTTCCTGAACCAGGTCGCCACGCCGTTTGAACTGCAACCAGTGGTGCCAAAACCCGGGAACGTCATCACCTGGATGAGCGGCAGTCAGAGCAAGTGGACCACCCCGGCGAAGGGGACGCTACCGAATCAACAAGGAGGATGGAAGCCCTCGTGAAGGTCGTATCGCAATTACATAAGCATTGGGGGATTGATTGTAAGCCAAAAGATTTTACTCTCGCTGTTACAAGGCTTTTGAAAATTAAGGCTATAGACCAGCCGGTGGATATTCTCCACCCTGAACTGTGGGACAAATGTACTAAGGCATTAGCTGAGGAGACAATGTTCTCAGGTTGTGGGAAAAACCTTAAGGCTTGGGGAAAAGTTGTACAAGCCTTGCAGAAAGCTATAAAAGAGCAGGAGACCTGGGTAGCGGTAAGGGACTGTTTGTTGGCCACCCCGAAAATGGGAGTCGGGGCAGCCGCACAGACTTTGCACCCCCCAGATGATGGTGATTCTGCTGAGCCTAAAGGTCTGCAAGAGGGTGATACATCCCCTCCATCCCCGAACCCCGTCCCACTTACAGAGGAGCAGAAACAGCCGAAATCTGTTTGGGGCGAGCTAGCCGAGGAAGCTAGGAACATTGAAAAGAAGTCAGAGCATGGGGACGTCTGGGCCAGGCCACCACCCTATGCCCCTCAAAATGGCACCGAGCCGCAAGGGGAAGGGCCGGGCGAGGGTGCCCCCGGCGCGAGCGAGGGGCCGAGAACCAATGGGGGTGACCGGACAGGGGAGGGAGGCCCGAACGAGGGGCCGAGAACCAATGGGGGTGACCGGACAGGGGAGGGAGGCCCGAGCGAGGGGCCGAGAACCAATGGGGGTGACCGGACAGGTGAGGGAGGCCCGAGCGAGGGGCCGAGAACCAATGGGGGTGACCGGACAGGTGAGGGAGGCCCGAGCGAGGGGCCGAGAACCAATGGGGGTGACCGGACAGGTGAGGGAGGCCCGAGAGAGGGGCCGAGAACCAATGGGGGTGACCGGACAGGTGAGGGACGCCCGAGCGAGGGGCCGAGAACCAATGGGGGTGACCGGACAGGTGAGGGAGGCCCGAGCGAGGGGCCGAGAACCAATGGGGGTGACCGGACAGGTGAGGGAGGCCCGAGCGAGGCGCTGAGGACCAATGGGGGTGACCGGACAGGTGAGGGAGGCCCGAGCGAGGGGCCGAGAACCAATGGGGGTGACCGGACAGGTGAGGGAGGCCCGAGCGAGGGGCCGAGAACCAATGGGAGTGACCGGACAGGTGAGGGAGGCCCGAGCGAGGCGCTGAGGACCGATCAGAGCGGCCATTTCACAAAAGGCGCCTCCGCGGGTAGAAGGCGGGGCGAGCCAAGAAGGGGGAACAGCCCGCCCGGAACGGAAGTAGGCGGGACGGAAGTAGGCGGAGCCGGAGCCCAACGAAAAGGGACCGGATCCCGGAATCATAGAATGCTTAGGGTTGGAAGGGACCTCTAGAGATCATCTAGTCCAAGTCAGTCGAGTTCCGGCTCCGGATCAGACACTAGTCAGGACGAGCAGCTCACAACTGATTCAAACTTAAGGAAGGAGAAAAAGAAGGTAAACATCCGAATTAAAGAAAAACCGGCGGGGGCAGACATGATTAAACATGTTGCAAAGGAAGAGCATCTGACCCCAATTCAGGTGGCTGTTACCTTCAAAATAAAACTAATGAAAATTGTGAGTTTCTGTTCACAGGACCGGATCATTGGACACCCCCGTAACCCGTACACCCCGGTGACAAGCGTCCCGCCCGAGCCCGTGAGTTCCACGCTGACCGAATCCAGAAAACAACAAAACAGCCTCTGCAAGAGGGGGCCGCGATGCCTTTGCGTTATCTTAATTTTGCAGCTTGTCACTATAGGACAGGTAGAGTCACACCAGCCCTTTAAATGGGTACTTGAACAGATCGAATAATCTCAAGTAATTAGTACAAAAATAACTACAGGGCCACCAGTTTTCAGTGCCATGCCTTGCCAACTAGCACCCATTGAACCCTGTTCCAAACGCAGCTGGTACAAAAATTTGTTCACCGGTTCGCCGTGGTTAACTACCCTAATATCCACCTTGATAGGGCTGATCACAATGATCATGATGGCACTGATCTTTGGAGCCTGTATATTGAATAAGCTCATGCCGTTTGTCAAGAATCGGCTAGAGAAGGTTAACATCACGTTAGTAGAACACCAACAACTGCTTTAAGAATATATCCACTCAGTATTACTCCCAAGTTATCCCAAGGTACACCCTATTCCTACACACCGGTATTACCTGTCATCCACTACCTTCTACGCGCCTTCTTCCTTGTGCCTTATGTTTTATGTCAAGTTTATGATATATAATTTTAAGATTGGTATAACTATAAGAAGAGAATAAGATAGTAATAAGAATAAGTAAGAATAAGATAGTTGTATTTTAGCTAGTTTTGTTATGCATAGGGAGGGGGGAAGTTGTTGCAGATAGTTAGGGTCCGGTGGCCGGAAGATATCGCGCTGTACGGAAAGATAGGGCCCCTAATAGCCAATAGTGTTTAGTTTATGAGTAAGCAGATGGATGTGACGTTGTAAACCTTAGCTATATAACACCTTGCTACCCATCAATAAACGCCATTTGCCGTCCACCACATTGGTGTTAGCGAGCTGATGGCCCGAGCGGCCTGGGGGTGGTCGCCGTGCTGTTCCTGAACCAGGTCGCCGCGGTGCTTAAACGGCAACGGGATCCTTGCAGTGTCTGCTGTTCTCTTGGAAATGAAAAGAGGAAGAGAGAGGAAAGCAAACAAATGAAACAACAACAAAATCGTGTTTACTCTCTGTTCCCGAAGTTGACGTTTTCACAAGAATTCCTCTTTGCCTTAGCTGATGTAATACTTAGATCCTTACTAGTTATTTAGTGGGCAAGTATGCAGCTGGGAAGTTTTGAAAACCTCATTCCTGAGCCCTGCTTCAGCAGTAGGTTATTTAAGTGTGGGTATGAGCTGCTTTTCCCTCTTTCATTTCCTCGTCACCTTAGGCATCCCCACCCTAGATCTGAGTGTGTTCAAAGCAGAGGTCTGCAGATCACCTTTGAGTGTCTCTTGTTTCATACAGATGGGTCTTGCGGATCTTTTTAAGAGTTTGAGAGCTTGTGTTGATCTGCTAAGTCCTTGCAGCTGCTCCCTCCCTGTGCGAGGGTCACCACACATGTGTCTTCAGGGCCCCCATGCTCCACTTGTTGTGCTGGTTGTGGTGTTTGTGGTGTGATGAGGCCAGTGAGGCTCCTGCGTTCAGCGATCTATCCGCGGCCTGCAGCTCTGCAGGAGCTGCCAGGGGAAGGACCCGCTGGTTGGAGCACCCAGGAGAACATTTGGGTGGCTGCAGGAGCTGCTGGAGGTTTTGTGGTCTCAGTGGGCAGCGCTCCCTGCCCCGGCGGCAGCAGCCGCCCGCGCTGTGTGGCCATGGGGCGAGCGTGCTGCGGTGCCGCTGCCCTCCCTAGCAGGCAGGTTCCCCACGCGGGGCCGTGGCCGGATGAGCACAGGCTCAGTGTGCAGCCCGGCCGGACCCCGTCGGGGGGATATCCCTGCGACAGAGCCTGCGTGGGGCAGGGGCAGCCCCAGCGCCCCTCGCAGCCCCTGCCCGCTGCAGGGCCAGCCCTGGCCAGGCCCTGGGGGCAAGGGGCCCGGTCCCCTCTGTGACACGGGCTGCAGTCACAGGGGACGTCCCGTGTCACAGTCACAGCTGCCCTGTCCCGCGCGGCCCGGCCTCTCCCCACACGTCGCGGCGGAGCTGGGAGAGCGCAGGCGCTGGGGCTGCTCTTGGCTCTGCTCTGCTCCAAAGAGCTGCTGGTTCCGAGCGGGAGCCGGCGAGGGGCAGCGTGGGCGGCCTAGTGCTGAGCGACGTGTGCGGAGGAAGAGGAGGAGAGGAGCTCTGTCCTCATCACCTCCCTCTGCAGGGTGACCCAGAGCGAGGAGGAGAAGGATGGCGCTCTGGAAGGGTGGCCACGGGACACGACGTGGCGAGGCGGTGCCAAAAGTACCCCCAGAAGGTGAGGCCTTCAGGAGATCTTTTCCAGGAGCTGTCACAGAGATGATGAACTGTGAACTTGGCTGTGGAAACCCTGGGCTGGGGGTATTGGAGGGGCTGGGGGCAGCAGGCAGAGCCCAGGCTGATGGTCCCCTCTAGCTGTGGTGCCAGTGTGACCGCCAGGACTCCTGGATCCAGCCCTGACGCTGCCCGTGCTGTCCCAGGGCCCCTGGGCAGACATCACTTTCCCGAGGGTCCCTGCTGGCCTCACAGTGGGGATCATCCACCCAAGCTCCTGGAATGCCCTGAGTCCCCACACTGCCACGGGCATCTCCATCCCCTCGCTGGGTGAAAATCCACCACCACCTCCCTAGGGAGAGGCTCACCCTGTGAGAGCTGCTTGCGCCAGGCAAGGAGAGCTGGGTGAGGAAGGCCGAGGGCTCCCGCAGCTCCTGCTGGGCTCTGCAGAGGCTGCTGGCCCCACATGCGCTGCAGAAGAATCCTTGCGCTGCTCCGCAGCCCCGCAGGGATCTCTGTGCGGCACCCCGGGCGCTGCCTCTGCTCCTTCCCTCCGCGCTGCCCGTGCCTCCAGGCTGGCAGTGCAGGCTGTGAGCTGGACACAGCGTGGCTGTCCTGGGCAGCATCGCCGCGTCCTCACACCTGTGCCAGGTGCCGAGCGCTGCCGGGCTCAGGGCACAGGTTCCAGCCTGAAGGCAGTGCCCACCTCAGCACTGCGGCCCCTCGCAGCAGGGGGGTCATTTTGGGGAGGGGGTGCTGTTTGTTGGTGCCTGCTCCTGACATCTCCTTGGTGAGGTGTGTGCTGGATGGCTGTGAGCTGCCCAACATGGAGCATGACAGGCAGCCCTTTCCCTTGCTTTTCCAGCGGCTGTGCTCATCTGGGACGGTGCTGCTGAATATGTCGTGGAGAAACTGGTGCAGAACACGGTGGGTCTGCCCTGCTGTCCCTCCCCTCTAGCTCTGATGGTTCCAGCAGTCCTGGCATCTCTGTGCCATTGGATGCAATCGTTCTGCCTCTCATCGAAACCAAAAGAAAATCCCATGGAGAACGATGCTCTAAACAGCAACAGTGCCATTGATAATGTCTCCCTAAAGAGAGACGGCAAATCTCCAGTCCAATTTTGTTCTCGGAAGTGGTTGGAGGCTCTACATATACTTTTGAGAGTGGGGGGAGGATGGAGAGGAGACCTTCTGGAATGTTCTTCAAAAGGACCTCTCCAAGGCTTTCCAGAGGGCTCCATCTTGTCCCTTTGTATGCCAGGAGTGAGCAGAGCCCATCACACCATGGACATGTTCTCACAAGACCTGGGTCTCTTTGTTCCCCTCACCTGCTTAGAATTCTTCTCCTCTCTTCTGTTTACAGGATGTGAAAATTTGTCCACTTGGGGTCTTCAGGGTTGTGAGAGAAAAAGTCTCTGTCATTGGAAAACGTGGCAAGACTGCTCGTGTGACAGCCTACAGACCCATGTTCTGCATTACTGAAGAGCTTGCAGAGCGTCATGGTCTCGACCAAGAGGAGGATGATGATGCTGGTAAGAAGACAGGTTGAAACTTTTGCTTTGCCTTGCAACATCAGTGGGATGTGGATAACTACTGTTCTGTAGGGGCAGTTAGAAATCTGTAATTCCTTCACTGGGTACTCAGAAGAGCTTCAGGTCTTATTTTTTTATGTATTTATTTATTTTAATTTGTATTGTTATGACATTATAATGCAGAACTGAAAGGTCCTCTCTGTCTCCCTCTTGGACTTGCTTTTACAGCTATCTCCAATCAAGTGTTTTGGAGCTGCTGCTTCCAATCCAATGTAGTTAAAACTCCTGTTCCTTATTGCTGCCTCAGCACGCCTTGCAAGGGTGAAGGTCAGCACTGCTGCTGGCTCTTCTAAGTGCTTCTGCTTCAAAGTGGATTGGAGACACTCATAGTGTTCTCTGGCAGAGTGAAACAGTGATGGGAACACTATTGTGCAGGAAAACCCCTCCGAGGCCAGCTGTGCCGTGATTGCTGGGCAGTGCTGGCAGCAGTGCAGCTGCAGTGTGACGGGGGTGATGGCCGTGGGCAGCAGGAGCTCTGGGCTGTGTTCCCAGTGGGCCTTTCCTTTCTAGTGACTCTACCTTGCTGGGGCTGTGGTGCTATAACATCAGTCTGGCATCCCTTGGGGATGGGCCTCGGGCACCCAAAGCAGGGCTGTGTATTCAGCAATTCTGAGGGCCTGGGTGTGGCCAGAAGGAGTGAGGCAAAAATGACGATTACTAATATTCTTTACTAGGGAACATGAATGAAGATTCAGCAGTGCCTTCTCCTGGGAACTGGCTCCCTTTTTCCTCTCCTTCTGCTGCCGTCCTGCCTCACGGTCATGCGAGTTAGCCAGAAGCCTTTCTGTAGTTTGTGCAGGAAGGAAGCATTGCTGAACTCTTGGCCCATGAGGCTGTGGATTACTAGGAATTTCTCCCACAGGAGTGATGCATCGGCCTCCTTTATGGATTTCCAGAGGATAAAGATGACAGCTCTGTAGTACCGTCTTGCTGGAAGACCTTCCAGCTGCAGACACACTCACTCTCTCTTTTTTTTTTTCTTTTTTGCCTGCTGAAGAGCTCCATTGGTGACTGTGTTACTCTTACTCTTTTGTTGCTGCCTAGGTCGTACCGGATGTGTGCGCCTGCAGTACGATCGCATAGCGTATTATACCAGCTTTCCTTCCAACGTAGTGCTGAGGTGCATACGAGAGACCATGAACCAGCTCTCTTCCTGTCTTCAGACTGGAACTAATGTTGCCCTTGTTCTGAGGGACATTGGTGTCCTAGTCATTGAAGACAAAGTTGTGAAAATGAAGTTTTACAGAAGCCTTCTTGAAAGGATGAATGAGTCTGACAAGGTGATAACAGCTCTTCTTGGGGTAAGTTCTGCATTTCTGCAGTGCTACCTCTTGCTTTTTGGCATCCCTAACCAAACCCAAGTGAATGGATTTCTCCTGGGCTGCCACAACGTGTCTGGGCATGGGGTCACTCCTGAACTAGAGGAATGGCAGGTTCCTGCACAGTGACCCCTCCTGCCCTTCCCTGCACTGCTGGGGGTATCAGACATCTCTGCCAACTCTCTGGTGATCTCAGCCCTCTCTCTCTGAGGACAGAAGATGTCAGTGTTTTCCATCCCTCCTCTGTGTCAGGGGGTCATGGTACCTTTGATTGCCCTTGGTGCTGTTGGAAGGAGCGGTTTGCTGTAATTCCCTGTCCTTCTGCTGTGACACCAGGAAACTGCAGCTTGTGGATGAGCTGCCAGCATTCCTGAGGTTGCCTGAGCACATCCTCTTCAGTGGTGCTAGGGCCAGAGCAGCTGGCAGGGCTTACCCCACTGTAAGCAGCCTGTAGCCCAGACCAGCTCCTCATTTTGTCTTTTTTTTCTGCCCTAGTCCTTGGTGCCCTATCAGGCCATTCTCTAGACCAGTGAGCTTTCTTCTGCCCTTTCTTTGTGTTTTTTTTCGTTTGTTTTCTTGCTTATTTATTTTTTTATTTTGCAGTGGGTCTCAATCCCGGGCCCTCAGCTACGATTCTGTTGAATGCAGGGTCTGCTGTCACCAGTGGAAGCACATTGACTGCCCTTGTGAGCAACAAGACCCTTTTCTTGGCAGCATCTCACATGCGTCCCTCTCCTTTGCAGATGCCGAAGATGAAGGGTACAGTCATCTCGGAAAATACAAGAGCTGTTTCACTGACCCATTCAGGCTCTGTGATGGTCTTTCCAAAGTGAGTGATGGTCTGCAGAGTGTCCTGCAGGATTTGGCCAGTTCTGCATATTCTGCTCTGTAAAAGGATGGTCTTGAGAATGGCTCTGACGTGTGTGTCTGCCCCCATAGTTAGCATGTGCTGCAAAGCAAATGCGGAGTCCCTGCTTCAGAACACTGTCCTTTTGCTGTTTGCAGGCAGGAGCTGGAGACTTTTCCCAGCCAGCCGCTGGTGAGACCTCCGCCTGGGAGACCTCCCACTGGGAGAGGTCCCGTCCTGAAACATCGAAGGGTGAGAGCTCTCACCGTGGAGGAAGCAAATCCTGCTTTGGAAGAGGAAAGGGGAAAGACTGTTGAGAAAGGTAATGGAGCAGTTGAAACTTGGTGCAGGGCTGTGCCTTCTCCTTCTCCTTGTTTTTGGGTGTTGGAGCCAAAGTTCCAATGGGATGTATGAGATGCCATGAGGCACTAGATGTGCTGCCTCTCAGCCCTGATGGGAAATGTCAAACGACTCCAGAGGGAGGAAGAGCTCAGAGCAGCCCAGCACATCCAGATGCAGCTAGTCCCTCTGAATTAAGCTTTCCCACTGGACAGCATGTACCACTGTATCAGCAGTCAAACTGCTCTTCCATTTGAGGAGGTCAGGAAGGAGAGAGACAGAGTTGAGGACAATTATTGGGAATCATCCATTCTGCCTGGAGCAGAATGGTAATGGGAAGAGTGCCTTATCTCCTGACCTATGTCATGGAACCCAAGTAAGCTGCTCAGGATGGTCAGGAGGGTGGTAATGGGTGCCAAGACTTCAGTGGATTTTCAGAGCAAGCAGGGAGCAGATCTACATGTCACTCCTGTCCCAATGGTGACTGTGGTTCAATTCTGAAGTGTTTTTTTTTTTTTTTTTTTTTTTTTAACTTTTGCTTACAGAAAAGCTTCCTGCCATGTGCTGCCTCTTACGAGAGCCCCAAGCAGCCCTCAAAGTAGAGCCTGGGAATGTGGGAGAAGGAAAGGAGGAGAAAGAGGAGGGGAAGAAGCATCCTGGAAGGTGAGTGTCTGGGGTGAATGGAAGTGATGGAGTGTCCATAGGGCTGGGGTCTAAGACCCTTTTGTGAAGTTGAGGTAAAATCTGTGTTCTTCAAGACAGGGGAGAGGTGTGTATTGGGCTTGCTCCACCATGGGGGCTCTTCCCAGAGGCCAGTGAGTCTGTAGTGAGGCAGGATTAAACACTGAGGAGCTCTTTCTTTGCCTTAGCAGTGGCTAAAGCACTTGGCAGGACAGAGGCTAATGGTGTATATGGGAGCGTGTCCTTGTAAATGACCCTGCTGCTCTCCATGCTGCATGGAGAGGAAGCCTCAAAGTGGGCACGTGAGTCTTTCCTCTGGGCGTGTGGTGCACCCCTGGGTATTTTGGTGAGGGGGGATTGCTCTCTCCATTAATTCTACCACATCCAGGCAAGCCTGGAGCCTCTCTTGCAGAGCTGCCTTCTGCTGCAGAAGCAGGTGCCCAGCATGTGAGAAAGGTCTGGAGATCCAGCTCCCCCTGTGCTCATGCAACTCCTTGTGTTGTGTATTTGCAGTGTGCTCCCACATATCCCGAGGCCCTGCACTCAGGTGTCATCGCAAGGGGGAAAAAGATTAACATTTGAAACCCGACCACCAGCTGCAGGGCTGGGGAATGAAGGGCCTCAGGAGGCAGAAGAGGTAGGTGCTCCTGATGTATGAGGTGCTTCTTGTGCCAGCCTGAATTATGCAACAGCATCAGAGAGTGGGTAGCGGTTGTACAAGACCCCTCCAATGTGTTCCCTTGAGCTCTCACTGCCTCTGCCATGAGCTTGCTTTCAAAGACACTCCTTGTGCTCTGCTTTTGCAGTGCATCTGTTGCTGCCACATTCTCCATCTAAGCATCTAAAGTATCTCTTGGGTCCTGATTCTGGTGGAAATATCACTGCTGCTTCTTCCTTGTCCTAAGACAGAGATTTCCCGTTCATCTCTGTGATCATTTACATGACTGATCATAACAGAAAAGGGAGGTTCAGTCTTGCCAGGATTCACTGAGGGGCACAATGGTGCTGACAGGCAGTGTCAAGAGCGTGGTCAGAGGAGAGTGTGGGGAATGGTGTTCACTTCAGGGAATAACAAACCTTCTGTCCCCGTCCTTCTTCTCCCTCCCTAGCAGGACTGCCTTGCCCATTCCTTACGTTTTGGGGGAATGCCGTCAGCTGTGCTCTCCTGCAGGGGCTTGTCCCTTAGGAAAGAATTGCTGTCCTGCCCAGGGAGGCTCTTGATCCTTGCCCTTGCCGAAAGCCCTGCAGTGTTACTACCCGTTCTGCTGTGTTCCCCTGCAGCTCCTCTTCTGTGAAAAGGGGGAGCTGCTGTGAAGAACAGCAAAGACTGTTTCAGAGCTTCTGAAAGGCAGTGGCTTGTATGAAGAGTGGAAGCGTTGGTGGCCCTTGTGGGCAACAAGAGGCTTTTCTTGGCAGCATCTCACATGTCTCTCTCTCCTTTGCAGATGTCAACAAAGAAAGATTCAGTGCTTTCAGACACTCAAAGAGCCGGCTCTGACATGCGCTTTCCAAAGTGAGTATGTTTGCTTGCTGGTTGACCATGTGTGCATCCTCTCAGCACGTGTTTGGTAGTGTTGCATTGCCAGGGCTTGTGAAGGCGC
Source organism: Tinamus guttatus (assembly GCF_059628265.1). Taxonomy (NCBI): domain Eukaryota; kingdom Metazoa; phylum Chordata; class Aves; order Tinamiformes; family Tinamidae; genus Tinamus; species Tinamus guttatus. The sequence continues at coordinate 76,519 of NW_028289694.1, read as the reverse complement.
TCTGGAAGTGACTTTGGAGTAACTCCTTCCAGTGGTTGGAAACCAGTGAACTCCAGCCTTTTCTGGCTTTGTTCAGGCTCTGCAGAGCTCTGTGCAGGGGCTTCTGGAGAGCTCTGTGCTGGCTCCCAGCTTGTGGAGGGTTTGTTCCCTTAGTGACCTGGAGGTTGTTCTTTCCATGTGCAGCAATGCATGTGTAGGAGGGACTACCAGGGATGTGCAGGGCAAGACTGGGATTCAAATGGTGGTGGCAAGCAGGAGGAAAGGAAAGGAGGCCAGTCTGTCCTGCCTGGACAGCAGCGTGGAGAGCAGCTGGGAGCTGATCTCCTGAGTTAGCCTGGGTCATATGGCTGGGAAAGCTTTGGAAAAGTTTTCTCCTAGGTTGGGGATTGGAAGCCCTGGAGCAGCCTAGGGAGGAAACTCACATGCTGGAGTTCTGTGCTGTGTCACTCCACTTCCTAACACAGTCCTGCAGGATCGGTCCTATTCTGCATATTCTGCTCTGGAAAAGGACCCTTAGAGTGGCTCCGATGTGTGTCCTGGTCCCCAGAGTTAGCATATGCTACAAAGGAAAAGTTGGAGTCCTTCCTTCAGAACACTGTCCATTGGCTGTTTGTAGGCTGGGACTGGAGGCTTCCAACAACCACCCACTGGTGAGACCTCCACCTGGGAGACCTCCCACTGGCAGAGGTCCAGCTCTTCGACATCGAAGGGTGAGAGTTCTCATCGTGGATGAAGCAACGCCTGCTTTGGAAAAGGAAAGGGGAACAGCAGTTGAGAAAGGTAATGGAGCAGTTAAATCCTGGTTGGGAGTTGTGTCTTATCCTCCTCTCCTCCTTGGTGTCAAGTGTTGGAGCCAAGGCTCCAGTGTGATATGTCGGATGCCTTGAGACATGAGATGTGCTGCTTCTCATCCCTGATGGCAAATGTCAAGTGAGGGCCTGAGGGAGAAAGAGCTCAGGCCAACCCAGCACTCCCGCATGCAGTTGGCCTCTCTGAGTTAAGCTTTCCCACTGGACTCCATAACCAGCGTACCAGCAGTCAAACTGGTCTTCCATTTGAGGAGATCAGGAGGGAGAGAGACAGAGTTGAGGACAATTACTGGGAATCATCCATTCTGCCTGGAGCAGAATGGTAATGGGAAGAGTGCCCTATTTCCTGACCTGTGTCGTGGAACCTGAGTCAGCTGCTCAGGATGGTCAGGAGGGTGGTAATGGGTGCCAAGACTCCACTGGATTTCCAAAACAAGTAGCTCTGCCCTTTCCTTGTGAGTTTCTGCTGCACGTGCCCTCAGCATTGCCTTTGGGTTCACTGTGCGACCAGAGGCAACGCAGGCCTGTGAGACCTGTAGAGGGATCCCAGCAAGCGTTTCCCTCTTGTGAAGAAGTTATTGCCCCAAAGAGGTTCTCTTACAACACTAACACATCACTGTGAGCTATGAAAAGTCTCCTTTTCATAGCGGGGACATGACAGAGCAGAAGCAATGCCCCCATGTCAGGAAATGATGTTGCAGAGGGAAAAGGCAAAGATTTGGACAGCAGCCAATGTGAAGGACAGGTCGCAGACAGCCTAGGAGACCTGGCTTTAAAGGTCTCCCATTGAGGTCTTGCAATTCCGTTCCAGACCAGAGCAGATCTGCACGTCGCTCCTGTCCCAGTGGTGACTGTGATTCTGCTCTGAAGTGTTTTCTTGTCTCCTGCTTGCAGAAAAGCTTCCTGCCCTGCGCCACGTCTTACGGGAGCCCCAACCACCCCTCCAAATAGTGCCTCAAAATGCGGGAGAAGGAAAGGAGGTGAAAGTAGAGAAGAAGCCTGCTGGCAGGTGAGTGGTTTGGGTCAATGGATGAGGGGGAGTGTTCATAGGGCTGGGGGTCTAAGGGCATCTAGTGAGGCTGAGAAACATTCTCTGTTCTTGCAAGGCCTCTGAAGGAGGAGAGGTGTGTATTGGGCTTGCTCCACCATGGGGGCTCTTCCCAGAGACCAGAGAGACTGTAGTGAGATGGGATTAAACACTGAGGAGCTCTTTCTTTGCCTTAGCAGTGGCTAAAGCACTTGGCAGGACAGAGCCTAACGGTGTGTCTTGGAACGTGTGCTTGTAAATGACCCTGCTGCTCTCCATGCTGCATGGAGAGGAAGCCTCAAAGTGGGCACCTGGAGCTTTCCTCTGGGCATGTGGTGCACCCCTGGGTATTTTGGTGAGGGGGGATTGCTCTCTCCATTGATTCCACCTCATCCAGGCAAACCTCGAGCTTCTGCAGAACTGCCTTCTGCTGCAGAAGCAGATGCTCAGCGTGTGAGCAAGGGCTGGTTTTCCAGCTCCCCCTGTGCTCATGCAACTCCTTGTGTTGTGTATTTGCAGTGTGCTCCCGCGTATCCCGAGGCCCTGCACTCGGGTGGCAGCACAAGGTTGGAGAAGAACCATTGCCACCCGACCACCAGCTGCGAAGCCGGACAAGGAAGGGCCTCAGGAGGCAGAAGAGGTAGGTGCTCCTGATGTATGAGGCACTTCTTGTGCCAGTGTGAATTACGCAAAGGCATCAGCCGATGGGCAGTAGCTGTACAAGACCCCTCCAACGTGTTCCTTTGAGCCCTCACTCTCTTTGCCAGCGGCTTGTTTTCAAAGACACCACTTGTCTTCTACTTTTTTAATGCATCTGTTACTTGTGCATGCTGAGAGAAGCTGAGTGGACTTGGAAGCAGAGCACTAATCCTTTGGGAATTGTCTTGCAGATGCAGACAACAGTTGAGAAGCTGCCTAAAGAACCGCCTGTTCTTCAGAAAGTGTTTGAATGCTACCTGGGAGAAGATGAGGGTTTTTCTGTGACATATTCCTTGTCCGGCATAATGCAGGAGGTGAAAACTGAGGCCCAGCAACAGGGGACTGAACCGAAAGGGTACGTATGTGCCAGCGCCAGGAAAAGCCTGAGACCGCTGAGTAGCAGAGGTCCTACAAGGGGTCAGTCTCCCAATCCCAAAGGCACTGGGTTGGACAGAGCACCCTGAGAGTTCTCACAACATGGGATGGATCTGCGTTCCACGCAGACACTAAGCACCTCTTTCCAGCCCCAAGCAAATGCCAAGTGCTCTGCTGGAGAGTGCAAACGGGACCAGGGTGGAGGAGCTGGGGAAGGACAGAAGCAGGAGGGGTCTCAGAATGAGAGTTGTCAGTGCTGCTGCATCCTGTTTTCACCTTGAACAAGTCATGCTGGCCTAGGATGAGACTTCCCTTTCATCACTCAGCACAGGCTGCAGCTTTGGGACTGACAAGTCTGGAACAGCTGAGCACAAAGGGGCCCCTCCAGGGTTTGCCTGCACCTTTTCCAACTGCTCCCCAAAGGGGGATCCCAGAGCCAGGATCACCCCCCAGCAGGCTCAGCCACAGGCTGATGTGCTGCAAGGGGGCCTTGTTTGAACACAAGGGCCTGTGTTACATGATGGTGAGTGGGGAGATGCCATCAGAAGCACATCCAAGCATACATGTCCTGAGCTAGTGTGCGGTATTTCTCTGCCTTTGTCCCTGTGCATCACACAGCCTCTTCCTTTCTCTCTCCTCAGCCCTGTCAAGGCAGCCAAGAAGAAGAAGAAAATTGTTCATGATGACCACAAACAGCAAGTTTTAATCTCTTGAATTAAACTATATCCTCCAACTAGTGTGGACCATTTTTTGGGTGGAGTTGTATGGGAATAACCAGGATCCCAAGACCAGAAGTGAAATCTCACAAGCTGGAGAGTTGGGGCCAGGAGGGTCCATGGCAACAAGTCCTGGCTGAGTGCTGACGTGTCACCTGTGTGGTGATAAAGGTGACCTGACTGTGTGTCCTGGCCCTGCTGGCCCTGGTTGGCCTTGGTGTCACGGGTCACACAGCCGCTGCTGGCAGCGCCTGCCCTGGGCTGACACTCGGCACGGCCAGGCCCAGGGCTGGAGGCAGCTGCAGCCGGGCGTCCTGGAGGGGAGGCAGGAGGAGCTGCCCCGCGGCCGCAGAAACGGCAGCCTGGAGCCAGCGCCCAGGGCACTGAAGCCCCGCGAGCTCCCGAATGGCACCATGAGCTCCCACAGCAGGAGCGTGCAGAGCCCCCAGGGCCGCAAAGGCGGCTGCTCCCGGCACTGCTGCCAGGCCAGGAGCTCCTGGGTGAAAAGGGCAGCACATAGAAACTGCAGAAAATGTAAAAATTATAAGCAGAAGAAGTATGAAAATGAAAAAATAAATAAAGAAATGGACAGGGCTTTGGATGGGGATAAGAGGTAAACATAATAGTGGCAATGCACACATTGCAGTGGTTGAAGTAAAGGATTTTTTATTACTAATATTTTGAATCTCCTAAAAATGCCTGAACATTAATGCATACAGCATGGAAAATAAAGAGGAGAAATAGGAGATTTGTGTGTGGTCACAGGCCATGATCTCCTTGAAATTACAGAGACATAGAATCACAGAATCATTATGGTTGGAAAAGACCTTCAGGATCCGAGTCTATCTGTAAGCCCATCACCATCCGGCCTACTAGACAGTCCCTAAATGCCTCATCCACACATTTCTTGAACACTGACAGACATGATGACTCCCCCACTTCATTGGCAGCCTGTTCCAACACTTCACCACTCTCTTTCCATGTAGAAATTTTTCCTCATGTCTTAACCTGAACCTCCCCTGGCTTAACTTGAGGCCATTTCCTCCATCCACTTGATGGAGGATCCATGGAAGAGCCATGTGATCCTCCCACTCTATTTGTTATCCTTCCCCTCTATTCAGCTCTGGTGAGACCACACCTGGAGTATTGTGTGCAGTTCTGGGCTCCCCAGGACAAGAGGGAAGTGGAACGCATAGAGAAGGACCAGCACAGAGTTACAAAGATGATTAAGGGACTAGAGTATCTATCTTATAAGGAAAGACTAAGGGAGCTGGACCTGTTTAGTCTGGAGAAGAGAAGACTGAAAGGGGATCTTATCAACATATACGAAAACCTGAGAGGAGGATGTGAGGAGGATGTAAAGAGGATGGGGCCAAACTCTTCTCGGTGGTAGCCAGAGAAAGGACAAGGGGTAATGGTAACAAACTGAAACCTGAAACACAGGAAGTTTCATCCGCATATCAGGAAGAACTTCTTTACTGTTAGGATCACAGGGCATTGGAAGAGGCTGCCTCAAGAGGTTGTGGAGTCTCCTTCTAAGAAGATCTTCCAAATCCACATGAATGCAATCCTGTGTCATGTTCTGTAAGTGTCCCTGCTTGAAAGGGGAGGGATTGGACTAGATGATCTCTAAAGGTCCCTTCCAACCTCAACCAATCTGTGATTCTGTGATGCTGTGTTCCCTTCTGCCAATTCCCTCTGGAATGCAAGAGCAGTTTCCTTCTTTGGAGATGCTGCGCAGGTCTTTTTTTCTTATATTCAGCAGAGTATTCCTTCCTCACAGTCATGGCCTACAAACACTTTGTAGTCATCTGCACACCCCTGCACTACGGGACCCTCATGGACAGCAGAGCTTGTGTCAAAATGGCAGCAGCTGCCTGGGCCACTGGCTTTCTCTATTCTGTCCTGAACACTGGGAACACATTTTCCCCACGACTCTGCCAAGGCAATGTCATGAACTGTGAAGTTCCCCAGCTCCTCAAGTTCTCCTGCTCTGATTCCTACATCAGGGAAGTTGATTTATTTGCAGCTACTCTTTCTGTAGCCTTTGGCTGTTTCCTTTTCATTGTGGTGTCCTATGCGCAGATCTTCACAGCTGTGTTGAGGATCTCCTCTGAGCAGGGTCGGCACAAAGCCTTTTCCATGTGCCTCCTGCAACTGGCTGTGGTCTCCTTTTTCCTAGCACTGGGGCATTTGTCTATCTGACGTCCCTTCCATCTCCTCCCCAGCTCTGGATCTGTTGGTGGCTGTTCTACACTCTTTGGTGCCTCCAGAAGCGAACCTTCTTATCTATAGCATATGGAGCAAGGATCTCAAAGATGCTCTGAAGAATCTGAGGAAGTGGATGCAATGCCAGCACCAGTAACTGTTGCATAGACATCTAATCTTCATATTCAGGGTATTTCCTTCTTACTTATTTTTCTATGGTGCATCTTTGTGCAAAGAATATTTCTTGTCTTGTGCCTTTTATCCTCAGGGATCTCTCATTTGGACCAAAGATTGGAGGCCATGTTGAAGTTCTCTTCAAGTCGGGCCTTCCCCTTCACCAACAAAGGAGGAACCTCAAAGCCCACTGCTCTGAGCTCCATCAGATGTACCCAGTGCAATGCAGAGTTTCCCTTTGCAGTCTCTTCCTGCCCTGACACGAAGGCAGCTCAGGGGCACAGTCAGGCTCAGATGATAGCAGGTGTGTGACACCATGGGTCCAGTGTCCATTAGAAGAGCTCAGCTTCCCTGGTCAAAGCCAGGGTATCATCTCACAGCCCTCTTCTATCAGGGTGACAGCCAGGCGTCACCATGGCCTCATGCCTTCCCTCCACAGAGCTCCAGCATTGTAATGGAGGGGCTGTGGAGGGGAGGAGGCTGAGGCACCTTGTGGGCACAGACCCGCTGCTTGTCAATATATCACCCCCATAGTGCCGCAGCAGACATTTACTCACTGCAGCCTTCCCGCAGGGGTTGCAGTTTTCCTGGAGACATGTCCCAACAGAGCAGCAGGGCTTCTCTTTTTAAAGCTTTTCTCTTCTCTTCCACGCTGTCCTTCCATGCTCTGTTCTGTGGGTATGTCCCAGGAGCTCCCATAGCCTGGTGCTCACAGGGCTGTATTCCTATGTGCAAGTGTCCTGTTAGTATGAGTGGGACCAGTCATTGGGCAGCCTTATGCCAGAGCTGGCCTTCAGAATAACATTTCCACAATAAAAGGGGATCTGCCCTGCGATGTGCCTGTATCTGCCCTGTCTTCAGAAGCTGGAGTCAAACATATGCCCAAGGGGGTGCAACCACAGAAGGGCCTGCTCTTCTGCTTGCAAACTCCACGGGATCCAGGGGATGAGCTCAGCATTCCTAGGTGATCTGTTAGCGTGGATTCAGGGTTCATCTTTCAGTGACCAGTGAAGATGGGGATTAATCTCTGCATTTCCTGCCTGGGGCTGTTCCCACAGGGGACAGTGCTGATGACAGATGCTTCTGGAGGGGAATGGGGAGGAGACACTTCAGGGGATCTTCATGGACAGTGTGTGCCTGGGGGTGGGCAGGGAGTGGAGCTTCACAGAATGAGGAACGATGCACAGTGCAGTGACTAGAAGGCAGAGCACCAAATCCAGGTGCACATGGGGAAATCATGCCTCTGCAACCCCCGGAGAGGCTGTGGGGACCCAGGAAGCCCAGGGAAGGGGCACTGGAGAGTCATTCCTGCATCCTCAGTGAACCACCACGGGGGGGGGGTAGTGTCCCTGCCCCCCCCAAACATGTCTCCTGCCATTGCAAACACCCTGTGGTCACTCTGAGCACCGTCCATGAGCACAGACATCTGCCAGCAGTGTTAGTGGTGGTGATCCCAGTCCAGCTGGGTCTGCTTCTCTCTCTGACCAACATGGACCATGTCTCACATCCACTCACTCTGCAGAGCAGCACAGCAGCCTGCGACCCTATGGGGACCTCAGCGCAGGGTGCAGGAATGGTCAGGCCAGCACGGACACACTGACTTGGGGAAGAGCTCTCTGGGGAGCAGGGAGGTCCCAAGGAAGGAGCAAGGGAGCCTCCAGAGAGAGAAAATATGAAGGAAAACCAGATTTCTCTGTGCCCCAGCTTGGAGCAGGCGGATCTGTCCCAAGTACAGTAGGGGCTGCTGGAGGACTGTAGGGCCAGGGCTCTTGTGCTGTGCTGGACAGTAGGGTCGGCATGGAGGGGCTGCAGGCAGACAGGAGGAGATCTGCTGGGCACCAGAGCAGGGGAGACAAAGAGTGACCAGCCTCATCTCAGGGTCTCATTCCTGTCCTCTCCCTAGGACGACACACGAGTCCTAGTCCTGGGGTTCCTCAGCGTCTCCAGTGACAAAGCAGCCTGCCCCAAACTGAAACCCATAGGAACCCATAGAGTTTTGCACTTTTTGCCACCTCAAGCACACCACTGCTCCTTTGCTCTTCTCTGCAGATATCCCAACTCCCCAGGGAATCTTTCCTCAGGTCACTGTGTCCTTGCTAGCCTGGCCATCCCTGCACTCCTCCTCTGGGTACCCCAAAGGGCACTGGGCTGGCAGTGCTGCTCTGCAGGGTGAGCAGCTGTGGGGACACAGGGTGACTCCGCACTGGCCATGATGGTCAGGACAGACCTGCTGGACCAGCATCACTACAGCTGACCACCCTCTCCCCAGGATCTGTGGCTGTGGAGGGTGCTTGGAGCAATCCCAGGGCATTTCACATTGCTCAGGATGTGTTTGAATGTGTCATTAGACCCAGCCTGCTGCCACTCTTGAAAGCCCTGATTTGGGGTAGTGCTCAGTTTGGCCCTTCAATGCAGGTAACTCAATGTAATTTTGAATTTCAACACAAAATCTGTTCCAGGCATGTGCTATCCCTGGAGACCTCTTCTGCTCTGCAGGTGGCTCCATATTCCTTCTGGAAGAAGGGACCTCTGTCACCAGTCTGTTACTATTTATTTGGGACAGTCTCTGGGAGATAATTCTTGAGCACTCATCCTCTCCAGGGCACTGGGCACCCACAAGTGGCAGCTGAATCCAGCCTCATTCCCATCACTCTACAAGCTGATGCCCCTTGGCCCAGGTACAACCCAGGCACGGCCAGTGGGCCTTTATGGGTGCAGTTCCCTGAGCACCTTCTTGGCTCCAACTTGGGAAGAAGAGCTCAGCCTTCAGGCACAGTGCAGAGAAAAACCCTTTTATTACAAAGATGTGACTCAGGAGACCAGCTGTGACACAGTGAGGGCAGATTGACAGTTGGCCTCTAGATCAGACAGACTGAGTTTGTGCCTTTGGAGAAGGGGGATAAATACAAATGTTTGTTCGCAATCATGTGCATCATAGATAAAACACATGAAACAAAAGGGTTGCCTGAGAAACATTAGAAATCATTTGCGAAGAGAGATGGGCAGCTCATTGCTATTTAACCTGTGCAGAAGTTTTGTCAGTGTCTCCTTGAGAGCCTTGTTCTTCATGCTGCAGGTGAGGGGGTTCACTGAACAGGGAGCACCAGCCAGCACCAGATCCAGAACTGGGGAAGAGATCTGGGGGCGTCAGGTAGGCAAATATTGCAGTGCTGATAAACAAGGAGACAACTGGCCATGTTTGGCAGGCAAATGGAAAAAAAGCTTTGTGCCTTTTCCATTTGGATTTGACATGGGCACAGCAGCAGCAGTGCTGGGATCAGGGGCAGGGCAAGGTGCATGGCAGTAGCAGTGAAGAGCCCTTCCCTCAGCTGCACAGTCAGACCACGGGCCAGGCAATGCCTCTGCAGCCAGCCAGGCTCCAGGTACTGCTTTGATGCCAGCTCTATGCTAGGAATGGCAGGGTTTCATGCTTGGCAGGGAGCAGCAGTCCCTTTTGTGCTGCAATCCCTTGGGCACATTCTTGACTCAACCTTTGAAGAAAGACCAGACTTCAGGCACAAAACAGAGGGGATCTCCTTTTATGAGAGAAATGCCATTCTGGAGGCCAGGTCTGGCATAAGGGTGCCCCATGCCTGCTTCTGCCTGTGCTCCGGGAATGCACATGAAGCACAACCCTACCAGCACCGTGTTGGGAGAGCACTTCAGCTCTCTACATGCATCCAAGCACAGCAAGACAGTTTGGAAGGATGGAGAGCATTTCTGGAAATAGAATGTGCTGCTGCTGCGGCTGGACATGTCCCCAGGAGGGCTGAAGCCCCCATGCGATGGCTGTAGCGATTAAACACCTGCTGTGGTAGTGCCAAGGGGAATCCAAAGTGCCAAGGGGAATGCCAAAAACAAACTGTCCTCATGGGACTTGGGGCATCTGAGAAACTTCAGGTGGGCAGGCTCTGAGGATCCCCCCTCCCTGCTGATGTAGGGGGAAACCTGGCTTCCTGCATCAACATGGTCTCTGGATCAGAATCGGAAGAGAGATACCTGAAGAGAAATGGCGTGAACTGAATTTTTGATATTATTTATTTTATCAAGAGTGTAAGAGAGAAAATGGAGGGAGGGAGGAAAGGAAGGAAGGAAGGAAGGAAGGAAGGAAGGAAGGAAGGAAGGAAGGAAGGAAGGAAGGAAGGAAGGAAGGAAGGAAGGAAGGAAGGAAGGAAGGAAGGAAGGAAGGAAGGAAGGAAGGAAGGAAGGAAGGAAGGAAGGAAGGAAGGAAGGAAGGAAGGAAGGAAGGAAGGAAGGAAGGAAGGAAGGACCCAGCCTGTATGCCAAGTATATGGGAATGATAAGTGGATACACATGGAAAAGTTACTGGTTGGGATATTGTACAGACTGAACAATTTTCTGCAGTGCCTCCTTGAGCTCCTTGTTCCTCATGCTATAGATGACAGGGTTCATTGTTGGAGGCAATATCGAATATAGAACGGCCAGTGTCAGATCTAGAGTTGGGGAGGAGATGGAGGGGGGCTTCAGGTAGGCAAACAATACAGTAATGACAAACAGAGACACCACGGCCAGGTGTGGGAGGCACATGGAAAAGGCTTTGTGCCGGCCCTGCTCAGAGGGGATCCTCAGCACAGCTCTGAAGATCTGCACGTAGGACACCACAATGAAAGTGAAACACCCAAAGGCTAAACAAACGCTAACCACAATAACACCAGCTTCCCTGAGGTAGAAGTCTGAGCAGGAGAGCTTGAGGAGCTGGGGGATTTCACAGAAGAACTGCTCCACCACATTGCCTTGGCACAGTGGAATGGAAAATGTGTTGCCAGTGTGCAGGAGAGCATAGAGCCAAGTGGTGGCCCAGGCAGCTGCTGCCATTTTAACACAAGCTCTGCTGCCCAGGAGGGTCCCATAGTGCAGGGGTCTGCAGATGGCAACGTAGCGATCATAGGCCATGACTGTGAGGAGAGAAAAATCAGCTGAAATGAAAAAGTTAAAAGTTAAGACCTGTGCAGCACATCCCCAGTAGGAAATGGCCCTGGTGTCCCAAAAGGAATTGGCCATGGATTTGGGGACAGTGGTGGAGATGGAGCCCAGGTCAAGGAGGGAGAGGTTGAGGAGGAAGAAGTACATGGGGGTGTGGAGGCGGTGGTCACAGGCTACGGCTGTGATGATGAGGCCGTTGGCCAGGAGGGCAGCCAGGTAGATGGCCAGGAAGAGCGAGAAGTGCAAGAGCTGCAGCTCCCGCGTGTCTGCGAATGGCAGGAGGAGGAACTCACTGAGGGAGCTGCTGTTGGACATTTGTTCCTTTGCAGCATAGGGGCAATATCTGAGGAAGAAAAGACATGGACAAGTTAGAGAAAACTTCTCTGAGCAAAACTTGCTCATATCCTTGCCCAAACACACAGTAATTGCCTCCCCCCTCATTTTAGGAGGACCATCCTTGAACTCTATGGCTTCAGCTCTTGGCCTTGATGCTGGGGAAGCAGAGCTGGCCTCTCCATCTGCCTTGGTCCCAATTGCCCTGTGCTCTTACCTTGGAGCTGTGGGACGCTTGCACTCATGTTACCCCTCAATTAAATGACACCATGGAGAGCAGAGGATTCCTTTACATCATGCCCACCAGCACTCTTTTGGAGGGGATGTCAGGCAGGTTTCCGCCCTTCCCTTGGAGCCAGCAACACCTTGGGCTCCTGCCAGCTGCCCACATCTACCTCCCTGCAGCGATTCTGTGACCTCAGATTCCAGGAGGCTTCTCCCTGGGGCACCCAGACAGCACCTGCTGTAACGGGGGAGCTGAGCTCTTCTGGAGGGCAGCTTGCAGCCCAGACAGGCACCCAGGGAGATGGCAGGACGTCCTGAGGATGGGGTGTCCTGATGAGAGAGGTGGCTCATTCCAAGCTCCTCCAACTGCACTGCCCTGAGTCCCACAGCTTAGAGCACACTTGGACACCTCACAGTCCAGGACCCATCTGCATGGCAGGACCCACAGGGCCAGTGTCTGACCTGCATCAGAAACCCCCTGTCCACAGAGTCCAAGGGAAGGAGAAGGGCAGCGTGGGCAGGTGGGATCATGGAGTAACACCATGATAGCGGTGCCGAGGGAGGCAGGGCCTGGCAGGGACAGAGGGGCACTCAGATGTGTCTCCCCTCCTGGACATCTGGCTGCTCTGGGACAACTCCTGCCCTGGCCCCCATGGCCTGGAGTGCAGAGGGCTGTGCTGGTGGGAAGGGGCGCTGCAGGAGGCACTTTCCTCTCACCCTCTTACCATGATTCCATTGCCTGGAGCCGTCCCTGCAGGAGCTGCTTCTCTGTCCCCACATCTCTGCCCTGTCCATGTTCACAGACCCCATGACATCCGCTGGGTGCTCAGCTCTGCCCTGTAGACACCTGCCAGGGGCAGGACCCTGCCCAGGGCACCTCCGTGCTTGCAGGTGCAAAAGAGCAGGTGAGACAAACCTTGCTGAGGCTGGGGAGGGGATGTTGGCTGTGTCTGCAAGCAGAGGGGTGGGCGAAGGCAGCCGTGATCCCTCTGAATGTGTGGCTGGGAGTCCCTGCTCTAAAGCACGACCAGCTCCAAACAGGAGAAGCTGGGAGAGCCACCCTGACAAATCCAATCAGCTGCTGAAGGCGCCAGGTTCAGAAGTTCCCTCCAGGAACCGCAGCAGTGTAGCCCTGCAGCCAGAGACTTACCGTGTCAAGGGCTGGGGAGGTTTCTGCCTGCAGTGAGCTCAGCCGTCCTCCCATTCCCAACTGTCTTTCACTTAGGAGCGACTCATCCCAGCCTGGTGCCTGCGGGCAGTGCCCTGAGTCTTGGTGCTCCTTTATGAGGAGCTGCTCCTGGGCAGAGCTGTCTCTCTGCAGCGCCTGCCAGGTTGCCATGGGCTCCCGCAGTCCCAGGAGCCAGGCCCAGCTCAGGAGCAGGGACCCAGCTGCAGATGGGACATTTTCTGTCCCCTGTGCAGCCTCCAGGCAGGTCTGGGCCTCCAGGGCTGACAGTTCCTGCAAGGCAGCAAGGTCATCCCTGGCAAAGATCCACTGATGTAAAGAGAGAGAGTCCATGGAACAAATCCAGCATGTAGCTGGCCTCATCAGAGGATGGTTGTCTAGGAGAGAGGACATGTCCTGCTGTTGAAGCCTCTGCTTCCATCCCATAAGAACTCAGAACACTTGCACAGGGGCAAGAAGGGAGTTAACACCCTCCTGCTTCAGGAGGTGATTTAGAGCAGTTCAGCAGTACAGGTAATGCCCATTGAGAAGCTCCAGGAGCGCAGGAGGATTCAGTTTGCTCTTGTGCACTCCACAAACTCAGAGGAAGATTCCCTTTGTCCAGCTGCTGGGGTGCACAAAACGGCTGCCTGTATGGGAGCTGGTTTTCTGAGCTCCCACTGCAGTCACTGGGAGAAGTGAATCAGCTGTGCACACACACTCGCCCCTTTGGACTTTTTCCAAGGGGGAGGCAGTCCACGTTGGACAGAGCTGGTCCAAGACAGGTGCAAATGTCCACTTGTTCTGACAGAGCAATGAGGAGATCCATGTCCATTGCAAAGAGCTTGCATGATTCTGTGCAGACACTTGATTTCATGCAAGGAAAACAGGTCTACTCGGCCGTGTCCGATGCCTGAGGTGTCCAGCAAAACCACCACATTTGTAGCATATTTAAGAGGGAACCAGCAGGAAAATCGGGCCCTTCAAATTAGTTGTCAACCACTTAGGACACCTGGGTTTCATATATGCTCCCCCAAAGTTGAGTGCCACCACTGCCTTCAGGAAAAGTCCCCCTTGGAGGCAGATAACAGCTCCCCTCCTCTGGTTAGCCATGCTACTACTAATGCAGCCCCACAGGCATCTGGCATTATTCACATGACCCTGCACCACTGCCTCCTATGGCATCCCTCGTAGCACCAAGGCCCTTCTCAGCCCTGTCCTCAGTTCCTCAAGTTTCTATCTGTCCTGACAGACAAGGTTATATTCTTCCCCACACTGTGGTACTGCCAGGAGCTTTACTTGGTAGTGGGTGGCAGTATGAATAGCCAAAACAACCCCCAAAATCCCCAGTTTAGAGAATTTCAGACTGGACATCAGAATGAAGAAATGACACCTGAAGGCTGGTGCTGTGGTGCAACAGGACACCCAGGAGGAGTCAAGGATCATCCCATGGCTTTGGAAAGAACAGCCAGTGGGGATGCAGAGACAACAGTGAAGGGAAGGAGATCCCGTGTGAGAGCAAAGTGGGGAAGCAGGGTGGGTGTCTACAGGCTGCATGGACACAGCTGCAGGCATGAGACAGCACAGGACAGGTTCTGCTGGAGACAGACAAAGGCACTGCCAAGGCTCACAGACACCAGAGGAGGTCAGCATCTTCTTGGCTATGGCTGTTGTCTCTGCCACCAAGGCCTGCCAGGACACATGGGCCTCAGTGTCCCTCTTGCTGACACCCCGAAAGGTGTCAAATCATTGTCCTGCACTGAGCACTGCACACCCCCACCCACACACTGTCCCCAAGAGGACCTGGAAAACATGTAGGAGAAAGGATCTCCTTTCCCAGAAGCTCAGTGGCCGAGCTTGGACATTTTGCCTGAAAAAACACCTCAAGGGTTAATGTGGCATCAGAGCCACCTCACATTTCCTCTGCCTACTCAGTGATGACAATTTTCTGCTCTAATCAGCCCCTGGAGACACTTCACTGCTAACAACTATCAATGGGACCCATTAAAACTCAACAAAATGTTGGGTGTTTATCTTGCCTTTGAATTCCCTTCTCAGTAACTGAGGTTCATGGATTCAGCATGAAATATACCATGGGGCTCATTAAAATACAAAAAGCTCTCACAAACCATGTCTCCCCCTGCAATTTTTGTCTAGGCTTGCATGACTAATTGGAGAGGTTTAGGGACTGTAGCTGAAAGGTGGAGACATCAATAATATACAACTATTTCTGATTTTACAGGTTTTTATTGTTACTATTAACATCCAGCTTTCAGAGTAATCAACAGCAATATTCTGGAATTGGAATCAATCCAGAATGACTCCCAATGAAGTGTGGACATCTAGAAGAACCAGTGTCCCAGAGCTCAAGCACTGTATGGACACTCTTCCTTCCCTCCCCAACCTGTCATTTCTCACATCAGCCACCTGGGACTTGCATCACTCCTGTTAGAAGCTTCTCTGTTCTACTGAAATCAGCAACTGAAAGTTAGAGCTCATCTGCTGCAACTCCCAACTGCTTTCCTTAGAGAACTAGCTGCAAACAAACACAGGGTTTTTCTTAACTGCAAAGAAAGAGAAATAAAGCATGAAATAATTTCATACATAATAATTGTGCTCTTTGAGTGTAGGCTAAGTCCACCATGTTAACAGTGAGGTTCCATTTCTATAAGGGACAGCCTTCCTGAAAGACAGAGCAACCTTTAAATCCCTGAAGTGCAAACCAGCAGCTGGATCCTGGAGTGAGCAAAGAGTAACAGGGGGAGTCACAATACTGCGGTTCTACAATGGCCTGTAAAGATGGTGTTAGAAATTGTCAGTTTAAGCAGGACATGTGGGAATGGCAGAGCCATACAGCTCCTGGGGGTCCTGGTTTGTGATGTGGGACATGCTGCTTTTGGAGATCCCAGACCTGCCTCAGCTTCTCTACAAAAGTAGAGACCCTAGAGAAGAGGGATTTTCCTGGCTGCTCAGAGCAACCCAAAGAAGGACTTGGGGATGTCAAAGGAAACCCAACCCACCAACACCAAAAGCACTGGACCCTCCTGGACCCTTAAGATGGGAGCAGGAGCGGGCAGGGGAAACAGCCACGTCCCAGACTTCCTCCATCAGGCCTTCAGCTCTGAAGCTTCTCATGGCTTCAGGGGAGCTCCCTAAACCAATACTTCCCATGACCCTAGTGCATCGAGCAGACTGAGCAGACACAGAGGAGACAGGCAAGAGAATGGATAGAGACCCCAGGGTGCAGAGTGCACCTTCCCGTGCCAAAGATAGGATGCTAGAGGCTGAAGAGGCAACCCAAAGAAAGGAGGAAAGGCGTGCTTTGCTTTTCAGTGTCTGGAATGCCACATATCTGAAAGCTTTAAGAGGGATGCAGTCTCCCTTCTTCAAGATGTGCTCCAGGACTGTGCAAACACTACAGGAAGAGGAATGTTGGTCGTTGGAAGCTTCAGCAGTAGAGGAGTGGGGAGATGGTCATCTCACCGACTTGTGAACAAGTCAAAATTCAGCTCCTGAGGCACGGCAGTGCCTTACAGGCTCCATACAGGAGCCTGGACAGCAGTGCTGCAGTGTGTGAGCCTGTCCTGAGACACCCAGGATCAAAAGTGTTGGAGATCCAGGGTGCCAGGGCTCAGAGCCATCCATCACCATGAGAGGCCTGATTCTTGTGAGGGGGCATCTCTCTGTCTGCAAGTGTCTGCATATCCACAAAGTGCAGAAATGGCTCCGACTGCTTTGTTTAACTGCCAGTTTGTATGAGGGATCACAATGGATTAGGGTCTGCGATGGGAAGATGTAATGAGGGTCCAGCTTCAACAGAAAGCCTTAAAAGGAGCGAGAAGATAACTTACTCCATTAGAGTGACTCAAATCCCAAAGACTCAGGTAATCATCAAGACGATCAGAAACCGCAAGCCTGATCATCAGCTGACAGAAACCATGAAACTGTGAGAACCCCTGGGTCGCACCAGGATGCTCCAAGGAGCGAACAGGGAAACCAACAGTCCTCCCTCTGCTCTCCCAGCAGGACCCTGGGGAGGCAGGCTGGGCTCTGGAGCAGAGCACTGCAGCACGCCACTACCTGCACACCTAAACAGAGGGTCCTCAGCCTACACCTGCCTCTGCATCAAGGACACACTGGGCTAAGCACCACACTTCTGGCACCATCCTTGTTTTTCCCAGTGCACAAGGCCCAGGTCCGTCCTCAGGCAAGCAGTGGCCATGCTCTGGAACTGCTCGGTGGGGAACACCAGCATCTCGCTTGGCTTTTTGAAGGGCAGGCAAATCAAGAGGCACGGACTCTTCCAGTCTCTTCCTGCACTCCAGAGACATCGCAGCACCCCCAGCAGCCCCCGAGGGTTCCCTGGCAGCAGCTTCCCTGCAAGTTATTGCCACTGTCTCTAGTCCCTCCATCACTATGTCCACCACTCTCCTGGCCACATGGCATTGGTCCTGCACCTGGCAGAAGCTCTGCAAGGCTTTTCTGGAGCAGGCAGCTTCTTTTTCCCTGTAGACCCTGGTGTTTTACATGCAGGAGCCTCCAGGCCTCCACGTGCCTGGCTGGCTGCCCTGGCAGTGTGCGGTGGTTTGGGAGGCAGATGTGGCACCTCTGCTCTTAGTCCAGCTCTGCTGGGCAGGGTCTCCCTGAGCCTCACAGGAGTCGTCTTGAGAAGGGCAGCGGTCAGGCAGGGCCTTTGCCGGCCTCACTGCTCAGCTCTGTACCTTTGCGATGACCTGATCAGCATCTTCAAAGCCCTGGGGGTCAGACAGCAAAGGCCACCTGTCCTTTTGTGGGGACGAAGTCGGGGTCCGCCTACGTCGCCTCGCTGCGTGCGGCTCCCGCTTGCCCACATGCGGGAAGAAGGAGGCACGTGATGGAGAGGGTTGTGTTGCTACAAGCAACCCCTGAGACACAGGAGGCCCAGCCCCATGTCATAGGGAAGCTCATGGTCGAGCACAGCCCAGCTACACGTGGTCCAAAGAGGATCTCTGACTCTCTGCACAGGGCTCCCAGAATCCATATGGGCCTTGGAGCATCCCAGTCATTCTTTGTGTTCAAGAAAATCCCCACAGCCAGCAAGAAGCAGCTCCTGGACGGAAAAGGTCACACCCGGCTGGCTTGAACCCCCATCCTTGTGCTCTCCATGCAGCTCCCATCCCTGCTGTCAGCCTCCCCCTCCAGCCCCAGCACTCACCTTCCTTGTGCACTTGCTCCTGGCAGGACGCCCATTGCTGGGCTGGGAGCAGGTGTTCGCCTGCCTCTCCTTCTCCATCTCCAGGGCACTCGCTGCACCTGGGGACTTGCTGTTCTGGGGACCAATGTGAGCTGCTCCTTCTGCTGGAGCTGCTCTCCTCAGAGTGCGACCCCAAAGGTGGTGCTCTGGCCTAACACAGCCTTGGTTGACATGGACATCGCCCCATCACAATGGCCTTGGGGACATGATGCCACCCCCATCACAAAGCCTTGGCCGTTGCCATAGAGACTCCCAGGGGTATGTCCTGGTGGTGGCCAAACGCACCCACATCTCATCTCAGTGCCTTAGTGGTCAGCAAGGGGAGGCCTTTTGAGTCCCTGTGCCATCGTTTGGCCATCCTCACAGATTTTTATTTGGGAGAGCACGGCCAGTGGGGTCACATGCATGTTCTATCGCTCTTTTTGGCACAGCGGACACCATGCCTCTATACCGGATCCCATTTGGGCTCTCCTGTTCTGCCAGGAAACAAACAAATGGGAGGGAGTCCAGCACAGAGACAACAACTTGGTCAGGGGCTGGAGCACGGGGCAGGTAAGGAGAGGCTGGAAGACGGGGTTTTGTTCAGCCTAGACCAGAGAAGGCCAGGAGAGATCTTCAAGCTGCGCACAAATACCTTGTGGAGGGCACAGAGCAGCAGGATTTTCTTGGAAGGCCACAGGAATTGCATGAGAGGCAGCAGCGAGAAGATGGACAATGGGAAATTTGCAGTGTATGAAGGATTCACAGACTTTGGTGCTGTGAAACCGAAAATCTTTATACACAGCTTACAGAGCTCCTGAGCCCAGAGACAGCCGCCGCTCTGCCCAGCAGGACATGAAGCTCCCCACAGGATCGACGGGGGAAGTTCTGTGTGGGAAGATCATCCTCTACCAGGACAGGCTCCTTCTCCTGCTGGGAAGGTGCTACATGGCTGAGGTCTGCTCACGGGTCTAACTGTGAGCGTATTGCACAGGGCACTTTTCAAAAGGAAAGGCAGGGCAGGCATTTCCTGAAAGAGTACTTTGACACATTCATTTACACCTGCAGCACAGCAGAAAAAAACTGCTTTCGAGCCATGGGCAGGGGTCCCTGCTGCACATGACACATTCAACCAGGGCAGAGCAGAGTTGCAGAAAAGGGAGGTGAAATAAGGGAGAGAGAGGAAATATGGGTGTTTCCTTGAGAAACTGAAAGGATTTCTCTCCCCAAATCCATGGCCAATTGTGTGTGGAACAGCAGAGCTATTTCCTACTCAGGATGTGCCGCCCAGGTTTTCCTGGTAGCATTTTTGTTTTCAGCAGAGTTTTCTCTCCTCACAGTCATGGCCTATCACCGCTACAATGCCATCTGCAGACCCCTGCACTATGGGACCCTGCTGGGCAGCAGAGCTTGTGTCAAAATGGCAGCAGGTGCCTGGGGCAGTGGCTTTCTCAATTCCCTCCTGCACACTGGGAACACATTTTCCCTACCCCTCTGCCAAGGCAATGTGGTGGAGCAGTTCTTCTGTGAGATCCCTCAGATGCTCAAACCCTGCTGCTCAGTCTCCTACCTCAGGGAAATTGGGCTCATTGGGGTTACTGTCTCTTTGGGCTTTGGGTGTTTCATTTTCATTGTTGTGCCCTACATGCAGATCTTCACTGCTGTGGTGAGGATCCCCTCTGAGCAGGGCTGGCAGAAAACCTTTTCCATGTGTCTCCTGCACCTGGTTTCCCTCTTGACCAGCACCACAGTTTTTGCCTACCTGAAGCCCCCCTCCATCTCCTCCCCAGCTCTGGATCTGGTGCTCTCTGTTCTGTACTCAGTGGTGCCTCCAATGATCAACCCTCTCATCTATAGCATGAGGTACAAGAGTCTCAAGAATGCATTGAAGCAATTAGTACAGTCGGTGCTAGAAATAAGCTCCCCATCCTTCCTAACAAGGGGTTTCTAATGCGTTTGAGAGAGTTCTGTGCTTTGGGAATTCTCTCTGTGTTTATATATATATATATTTTGACATAAGGTTTTTAATTCATGCTACTTTGCCAGAGGGGTGAACCCACTCAGTCTAATTGCCATATCTGCTGTAAATATGTCTGTCCTTGTGTCTCTGTGTCAGTCGTGGCTTCACTCAAATAAAAATGGATTTCCTCAGGACGATGCTTAAAGGTTGGCCTCTCCTTCCAAAGCTGGAGTCCATAATGTGCTCAAGGACTTTAACCTTCACAGAGTCTGTTGCTCTTCTGGGACTCTCCAGGGCCCCCTGGCAATGGTGTGTTAGGTAATGTGGGTTGGATTCAGTTTCCAGCTGTGGGTGCTCAGAGCTCCTGCAGGTGGTGAATGGTTATATGACAGGGCTGGAGATGGATATGGTGCTTCCAGGAGAGCACAGGGCATCCTCAAGGGCACTGTGTTCCTGGGAGTGAATGGAGCTTCAGGAACTCAAGGGGAGCCACCCAAATGGAAAGGGCAAAAGCAATGAATGTGCAGGCTAGGGAGAGCTCTGCACTCCCACAAGAGGCAGTGGGGACCCAGGAGGCCCAGGGAAGGGAGCCTGGAGAGTCACTGAGGTCACCTTCAGTGTCAGTGTTTGGCTGCCTGGGCAGCTCCTTCCTGCCGGCCTCGGTGCCTGTAGCCAGAGGACCAGCCGGCCCTGCCCAGCCTCCCTCCCAGCTCAGAGGCCAAGGACGGCTCTGCACCAACCCCAACGTGGTACAAGGCTGGGGCCAGCAGGGTTTGTGGGGGGACAGGGCAGTGTGGGCTGTCCTGGGGACCATGTCAGAGGGACATTTCCCCAGGGCTGAGCACCCTGCCCTGGGTGCTGTCTGCACAGTGGAGCCAGGGAGCCGTGTGCGGGTGCAGGGATGGGCACACATGGAAGCCCCCGTGTTCCGCTTGGGAGAAGGGAACCTGCCAGGAGCTCTCCCAGCCCTGCCCCACCAGCAGCAGTGATGACCAGCCCTGCTGCTGCACTCACAGTTTCTCGGTGCTGAACCCGATCACGTCCCCAAGCTGCTCCCTACAGCTGACTGAAGGGGTATCCATGGGGCCTGAGAAATTCCTGCTCCTCACAAGCTGCTTGTTCAAGGCAATGCTGGAAGAAAAGGCCTGGCACAATCCTGGCATGTCCCTTTGGAGTGGTGGCTGGCAAGAGGCCTACAGTGACTCATGTTTCTTACCAGTGTCCAATCAACAGGATGCCACCATTGCCTAAGGCCAAGTCCTCCTTATCTCCAGCCAAGCATGCTTCATAAACGGGAGAGCCACATCACATCAAGGTCTCTACTCTAGTTGCCGCACCCTTATAGCTCTCCCTCGGTGGAAACTCTTCCCACACTTAGATGAGGGAAATGGGCTAATGATGACCTCAGTGTGGCAAATCACAGGCTGCTCAGATCCAGGTACTTCTTCAGTGGCACCTTGTCCTTCCGGAGAGGGGTTCACCTCTGTCACAGGCCCAAGGTGCCATTAATTACCCCTAGGAGGCAAATCCCTCTCCTGTTTCTCCCTGGCCTTGGGCATTACAGATTTTGCTCTCTTTGTGGGAACCTCCTTTCAGCATAACCTTGACAAGCGCTCTCTACACAAGCATGTCCCTGCTGCCAAGTTGGGCAATTGCACACAGAGTGTCCTTGACTCTTGGTAACAGGTTTTTCCATTGCAGATCTCTTCTTTGTGCCACAGCTGAGGCTTTCCAACCCCAATATCCCACACAAGTGCATACAGCCTGGGTCACAGAGGGGAGCAGATGGAGAGGCACTGCATTGAAAGGCAGTTGGAATAATGGAGATGCTTTGAGACCACTCACATGACTAGAGGACTGTGATGGCAGAGGACAAGCTCCGCAGGCAGGAAGGTTAGGGGGGAAGAGCAGGATGGGGTGGATGTCCTTGATGGGATGGGACAGCTCAGATGGAAGGAGCTCTTGCATGGCGTGGATCAAGGTCTGGGTGAGAGCTTGTGTAGGCTCCCTCCGGGTGAGGGAATCTGACAATCTGAAGGGCAATGGAGCTTAGGAAAACTCGAAGGTATTTAAGGACCACAGCCACCCAGCACAAGGATGGTCCATCCCGAAGCGCATTAAAACTAGAAGACACCTTGGGAAAGAAGGACAAAAACCAGGTCCTGTCTTAGGACAAATGAACCCTCCCAGTGATATGGGCTGGGGAATGTCTAGCTGGGCAGCAGCTCTTTGGAGGACCTTTGTGGGCAGTGAGCCAGCAACATGCTTTGGAGGCCACAGTGTCCTGGACTGCATGAACAGGAGTCCCTCTACTCTGTACTCATTAGAGTACCTCTAGATACTGCATCCAACTGGGGCTCTCTGCTCATCACATGAAATGAGTTCAATCTCAGGCCTCCAAAAAGGTTGGGGGCTGCAGCATCACTTTCCCAGCCTGTGAGGAGAGGATTCGGGTTTATTCAGTGCAAAGAAGTTAAGGGTTCTGCTGAAAAAATCTTTTTTTTTTTCTTTTAGCCTGTGGGTCAGCACCTGACATGGCCTCCCCAGAGCCAGGCCCTTCTATTGTTGTGAGGCTGCTTTTCAGGCCTGGTAAGCACATGGCCTGCATAGAGAAGATAAGGGCCATGAGCTGCTTTAGCCTGCTCAAGTGCCACAGCTAATTGGAACAGAGCAGGAGCCTGTGACTGGCTGCAGGGTGGTTTCGGGGATGATGGAAGTTGTTCTGGTAGTGGAAAAGAGTTTGAGAAGGGGAAAGAACCACCAACTGCAGCTTGAGGTACCGACTTGACTTGAATAAAAGAGAAATGTCACTTAAGAGCAGTACTGTGGTGCAACAGGTCGCCTGGTTTGGACCTGAGATCAAGCCATGCCTTCAAAGAACAGTCACCAAGGACAGAGAGACATGGGAAAAGATAAAGAGATGCTGGGGTGAGAACAAGGTGGGGAAGCAGCTTGGGTGTCTCCAGGCTGCAGGGAAACAGGCACAGGCATGGGAAAGTGTAGGAGAGCCCAAGGGAGAGACAGCTGAGAGCAGTGCCAAAAATCTCCTCAAGAACTAGGTCTACGTCCTCTTGGCCATGGCTGGTGTGTCTGCCATTGAGGCCTAGGAGAAGACACTTCTTCTTTCTGGCAACAGGGCCTCTGTGCCTGCTTTCCCCCAGGCACACAAGGTGTCCTGGATTAGTGCCCTGCCCTAGGCCTTGAACACTCCCACCCACACACTGCTCCAACCAAAAGCCTTGGGCAAAGCATGGTGGAAAGGATGTCTGTACTCAGGGACTGGGCACCTCTATTTGGTCATTCTGCTTGTTAACACACATGAAGGGTTGACCTGGCATCAGAGGAACCTGCACATTGCCTTTTCCTATCTGCAATCACGACTTCCAACTCTCTGCTCTAATCAGCCCCTGGGGAGGCTTTGCTTGGTAATGAACCACAGTGGCACCCGTTAACTCTCCAAGAAACTTGGGGATGTGCCTCTGACTTGAACTTCTTGAGAAGTTTCTTCAGTCTCCTCTCAGCATCAGAGGTTCATGAGTTCAGCACCAACTACTCCCAAAGGGTCAGTCAAATGCAAAACCTCCCAGGAGCCATGATTCTTGCCATAATTTTCTTCAATTTTCAAATCTTCTCTAGCTAATTGGAAAGGAGTGTCTTAACATTAGACTGATTACAATGAGCACCTGAAAAAGAAAGTTGTTGGTTTTTTTTTTTTTTGAGCTTTCTTAATTTTTTCCATGTTCTGAATCAGGCATGCACTTTCTCCACTTCCTAGAGTGTCTCCCAATGAAGTCTGGACATGTGTGAAAAGCAGTGTTTTTGAGAGGAGACCTGTATGAAGAACCTTCTTGTTCAGCTCCCCAGCCCTGCCACTTCTCTCATCAGCCACTGGGACCTTGGATCACTCTGGCTAAAATCAAACTGTTTTTCTCACTCCCGTAGCTGAATGTTACAGCTCATGTGCACCAATTCCCACCTGAACTAGCTGCAAATACGTAAAAGTATGAAGTATGATAAAACAAAATAACCTGGATCCTATGTCAATAGGAAAGAAAATCCAAACTTCAGCTGTAGGTTGAATCCTGAGTTGCCTCCAAGGAGCTTCACAGCCTACAAGGAATAACCTTCCTTGAACCTCTTTTCACAACCAGGTAGTAAAGGCTGGATAGACACACGGTGAAGGAGCTGGTTAAGAGACAACAAGAGTCTCCTGAAAGACTCCCTGAAGCTCAAAGCAGCAAGGGAAGAGTCGAGAGGTGCCTGAATGATAAAGAGCAAGGGCAAGAGGAAGACTAAAACCATGGAAAGTGCAGATGTGCAGATCATCTTAATCAAAGTTGACTTTCAAAAAGTCCAAGTTAATCAGACATGTGGAGATATGTGAGGAATTGGTCAAAGTGTGTCTGTGAGCGGGCGGATTCCACCCCATGACAGACCCCATCCATGCAAATGTCTCTGTCAAATGCAGTTGTCTGCAGTTGTCTGCATTTCCCTTTCTAGTGAATGGAGGGAAAATAAGAGGTCTTAGCCTTTTTTTTTTTTTTTTTTCCAGATATTTTTCCTAATGACAAGCTAAGGGCCTGCAGGAGCCACCTCCAAAAATTTCAGCACCACAAGGGAACTAGCCCAGGGCATCTCCAGCAGCACCAGCCTCTCTACGTGATCAAATTGAATCCATCCCCTAAAGCAGATTATAGTCATAAGTAGGAACATTCTGAAAGAATAACAAAGATGGCCTATTCCAAAACTTCAGGCAGTCTTTAACAATTTGAAATACATTTTCATTCTTCTAATTTGGCAGCACCATGTTCTTGCACTACTTTCACCATGGCCATGAAGCAACGCAGGAAGCAGAGGCCTAGATAAAGTTCTCAGGAGGATCTGTGCTAAGGCCACCTCTGCTCTTTTCTGGACTTTCATCTTTATCTTAATCAGCACAGTGCATGAAATCCTGCTGAGGAAGTGAAGAACTGCGAGCCTGCTTTGGTGCCTCCAGGAGGAAGACTGTCTTCTGCCACAGACTGTCCTCCATCCCACTTCTACCCAAAGAGCAGCCCACAGCAGTCATCATGGAACTGAGGCTCCCCCTCATCTCAGCCTGTGCTCAGACTTTGTGCTCTTTCATCCCACAGGAAATCCCACCCCTAAACCAAGCCCCAACCCCAGGCAACCCTATAGCTCTGCCCAGGGCACACACTTGCCAGGGCAATGACAGAGAATTGACCTCTTCAGTTGCACCATTTAGACATTTCTCGGGCTTCACCTTCTTGGTGAAGGTTGACTGAAGCCTAGCAGGGCTGCACTTGCTAGAATCCCAGTCCCATTCAGCCATGAGCCCACTTTTTCCTGCTTTATTCTTTTCCTGTCACTGGAGCAGGAGCAGGGAGATTTGGCTTTCCCCAAACCGTCCTTAATTTACCGGACAATATTTGTGACTTCCTCCTTTGCAGCCTCTCCCTTCTTCCCCTTTCCACATGCTGCCTTTCTGACTTGAAGGCCACATGCCAGTTCCCTCTTTAGGCTAGCTGAGCTCCAGCGATGTTTCCTAATTTTACCAACTGTTTGTACGGAGCATTCTTCTCCTTGACAGATACTTAATTAATCGCTGCCTTTCCTGAGGTCCTCCACCCTTCAGAGCTACTTGTCTTGGTCCATCCTATGGAAGAGCTCCATGTATCCAAGCTCTCCATTCTAGCATTTCCCCCTCCTCATCTTCCCTGATGGTCTCTCCTCCAGAATTCCATGCTGTCATTGAAGGAATGTAGCCATTCAAATGATCTTACTACGTCTCCCTTATTCTAATTACAGGGTATACCTGTTGCACATCACTCTTCAAAAGTGATTTCATAGCTGTTTTAGGTAACAGCAGTGTTTGGGCTGTTCTGTGTTTGAGAAGCATATTTCTACACAAATATCTAAATTCATCTCTCTTCTCAAAAGACACAAACCCATTTTGTCTAACCCAGTCCCCTTCTGTCAATCTGCCTCACACTGGGTCAGAACTGGCCTCCCCAGTAGTAAAACAGGATTGTCTCCTGTGTGCCTGATGACTGGGCTCTTCTTCCAAAGCTGAACATAAGAATGGGATCAGGGAATAGTCCTCAAAAATACCCTCTGGACATGTCTGGGTTTTGCATGGGCCAAAGGCCAACAGCTCCTGGAGTGATGTGTTAGGGAAAGAGGACTGGATTCAGCTGCCACTTGTGGGTGCACAGACCTTGGAGAGGGGGAGTGCTCAGGAGGGATCTGCTGAGGACAGTCCCGCTCTTTACAGAGCTGGGACAGACGCCCATCCTCCTGGAAGGGGCTATGGAGTCACCATGGAGCACAGGAGACCTCCAGGGGCAGAACATGCCTGGAGTGGGGGTGAGTGCTGTGCTGGGAGAGGGGCTGCCCAGAGGGGCTGCGCAAATGATTCATGTAATCAAGACATAGAAAATACGGGGGCGATCACAGAGATTTCCTCTACAGCCCAATGGAGAGAGCAGTGGACACTAAAAGGCAAGGGCAGATAAAACAGTTCTTCACAGCAGATTCAGCAAGTTCTTGAAGATTTCCACTCTTTCATCACTGGAAGACATTGAAAACAGTCCTTCATCTCTGCAGGCAGAGCTCAAGTGTCCGAGCACCAGCACCCAGAGGGACTTGGAGATGTCCCAGTGTCTCTGAGTGACCTGCATGTGCCTGAGAGCTCTCGCAGGGACCTGCGGGAGAGCAGAGCCCCTCAGAGCAGCAGAGGGAGGCTGGGGACAGGGGACCACGGCACCTGGAATGGCACCAGCTGTGCAGGACTCTGGGACTGCATCCCACCCACTTCTGAAAATCACTTCCCTTTTCAAGAACAGATGATCATGCCGAGGACTAGTGTACTAAAACACAACAACGAATAAAGGTGGAAAGTATAACAAATGATATTTTTGTTTTAATTCCTTCTCTTAATTTCTTTCTAGATTTGTTTTTAAACAAATTTTCTAAACCTTTCTGTTACCATCCGGCCTATACCTGTAAGGTTTCCTTGTCCCACTCAGAGCCCAGCGCTCAGAAAAGCCCCCTGCCCACAGCTGTCCCTGCCACCCCTCACTCTCTGCACAGAGCACGTCGCACTCGGAGGT
The DNA here is from genome assembly GCF_059628265.1 of Tinamus guttatus. Taxonomy (NCBI): domain Eukaryota; kingdom Metazoa; phylum Chordata; class Aves; order Tinamiformes; family Tinamidae; genus Tinamus; species Tinamus guttatus. The sequence continues at coordinate 49,560 of NW_028289694.1, read as the reverse complement.
GTCGTCCTCTCTTGACTGGTGCAGGAAGTTGGGGATCAGCTTCAAGGAAATGCTCTGTTTTGGCAGGGCCAACTTTGCACAAAGTAAATCTACCCCTATTACATCAACGCCCAGGTCCAGGAATAAATGACCCTTCCCCAGAAGAGCTATCAACTCTCCCCTCATCCCGGCTCCCCTTCGACACCATCCTTGTGCTCCTTGTGTTGGTGCCATCCCCTCTGCCTGCCTCTCCCTTCAGCCCCACTGCTCACCTCGCACCCGCTCTCCTGCAAGCCTGAGAGCCCGTCTGTGCGCTGGGAGCAGGCGTTCGCCTGCCGCTCCTTGTCCATGTTCAGGATCCTCTCATGGGGACCTGACAGTGGCACCAAGGGGAGCTGCTCCCTCCTGATGGAGCTGCTATCCTCAGAGTGGGGAGCCTGGGGTCTTTGCCCCCAACAAGGGCATGGTCACCATGGGGACCGTCCCCTCACAGCGGCCTTATGGACATGATGCCACTGCCATCACAAAGCCCTGGTGGTTTCCATGGGGACGTTATTCCGATGCCCTGGTGGAGACCACCGAGACCCTATCATGATGCCTTTGTGGGGACTATGGAGATCCCATCATGATGCCTTGGGGGAGACCATGGAGAAAGACACCATCACAATATCTTGGTGAAGACCATGGGGACCTCATCATTATTGCTTTTTTCGAGATCTATAGCAGAGATCCTCACAAGGCCATAGCTGTTGCTCTGCCCACTAATCCTCATACCAACAATCCTGACTGGCTCTCTTTCCATCCCTAAGCCTCGTTCCCTGCATCCCACTGCTCTCTCACCTGCACCTTTCCCTCTCATTTCAGCCCATCACATTCTCTCTTGCTGGAGTCTTCTTCTCCTCTGACTCACTCCCAATTTAAGGCTCTCCTCACCAGCTTGGCCAGCTGGTTAATGACCATCATGTTGGCAGATGGGAGGAGTCTCCTTCCAAATGAAATGTGACACCCGGTAGCTTTGCTGCCTTGCTGTGGGCTCAGCTCCAGGTCCTCCTCCAAATTCTGCTAAAAATAAGAAAAAGTAAAGTAAAAAAAAAAATCTTTGCTCATTGTCCTCTCCATTTTCAGCTTGAAATAAGCTGGTATGAGTGTACAATAAAGCAATATGAATTATGATATCTGAAATGCAGAATTAAACCATGAATCCTTAGGACATGTTTCCCCTTGTTGCATGAATGCATGCCCAGATGTGCAGAGATGCTGCTGCTGGAGGCACGTTCTGTGCATCACTGTGCCCGAGCAAAGGCCGCCCCAAGGGAACTGGTTGAAGACTCCAAAGCCCATGGAGAGATCAGCAGGTTATGAGGAAGCTCCAAAAGTGCCTTTGCCCACTCTGCCTGTTGACAGCACCAGTAGCTCCTTTGCTGGGCCTACCTGGCCAATAAGCACAAGAAAGGAGATACTCGAGGGGAGCCAGGCACCCAAAGACCATGCAAGTGCCATAGGCACCATGGGTGTATGTATGCAGGTGCTGTAGGTGGGCACATGGAGCACTTGTGACTGTCACAGCTGCCTAGCCTGAGGGACAGAGCAGGATGGCAGATTTCTTGAAGCAATCTCTAGAAAAGTGAAGGTGCTACTGAAGAAATCTCTGTTCATATAATCTAGCAGGGTGAGCAGGAATTCAGGGGAGGGGAGCAAGAAGGGTTTGAGAGTTGGGAGACCAAAGCACAGAGCTCGGAGTGATGTGCCTCCTCTTTTTGCAGCATTCTGCATGTAGGTGGGACAGTTCTGCATGTAGGTGGGACAATTTTCCCTACAGCCAGTGTTGGAATGTCTTTGTGTGGGTACAGGACAGATGTTTAGACATTTCTTGGGCTTCACCTTGTTGGTGAAGGTTGACTGAAGCCAAGCAGGGTTGCACTTGCTAGAATCCCAGTCCCATTCAGCCATGAGCCCACATTTTCCTGTTGAAAGTTCCCTCTTTAGTCAAGCTGAGCTCCAGAGATGTTTCCTAATTTTACCAACTGTTTGTATGGAGCATTCTTCTGCTTGACAGATGCTTAATTAATGGCTGCCTTTCCTGAGGTCCTCCACCCTTCAGAGCTACTTGCCTTGGTCCATCCTATGGAAGAGCTCCCTGTATCCAGGCTGTCCATTCTGCTTGGCATCCTCAGCAAGTTTGCTGATGACACGAAACTGGGAGGAGTAGCTGATACCCCAGAGGGCTGCGCTGCCATCCAGAGGGACCTGGACAGACTAGACATCTGGGCAGTGAAAAACCTCAAGAAATTCAACAAGGCAAGGTCCTGCACCTGGGGAGGAATAACCCCAGATACCAGTACAGGCTGGAGACTGACCTTCTGGAGAGCAGCTCTGCGGAGAGGGATCTGGGTGTCATGGTGGATGATAAGTTGACCATGAGGCAGCAGTGTGCCCTCATGGCCAAGAAGGCCAATGGAATCCTGGGGTGCATTAAGAAGAGCGTCTCCAGCAGGAGACGATCCTGCCCCTCTACTCAGCCCTGGTGAGGCCACATCTGGAGTATTGTGTCCAGTTCTGGGCTCCACAGGACAAGAGGGATGTGGAGCTGCTGGAGAGAGTCCAGCGCAGGGCTACGAGGATGATCAGGGGCCTGGAGCATCTGCCCTATGAGGAGAGGCTGAGGGAGCTGGGCCTGTTCAGCCTGGAGAAGAGAAGGTTGAGGGGGGATCTTATCAGCGTGTGCAAATACCTGAAGGGAGGATGCCAAGAGCAGAAGAGGATGGCCCAGACTCTTTTCAGTGGTGACTAGTGATGGCACAAGAGGCAACAGACACAAATTGAAGCACAGGAAGTTCTGCCTGAATTTAAGAAAAAGCATCTTGACTGTGAAGGTGATAGAGCACTGGCATGGATTGCCCAGAAAGGTTGTGGAGTCATCTGCCCTGCAGGTATTCCAGACCTGCCTAGACAGGATCCTGTGCAAAGTGCTATGATCTGCCTGACCCTCAGCTTTATTGTGAGTAGGATAGAAGGCATCCAGGGTCCTAAGAGATGACCAAGGAAATTCCTGCCCTGGCCTCCCACTGAAGCTCTATCTCCAGTGATTCCATTAGGACCTTTAGGCCAGGAGCTTGCAAGCAGACCATGTGCATGCATAGCCTGGTAAAGGGGAATCCCACCTGCCATGTATTTGTGGAGTTCATGAGTTAGCTGAATCCTTCTCCAAACCTGGCATTTCTGAATGGACATGTGGAACCCCAATAAGCCATCTGAATGAGTCATCTGAATCATATATGCACCATGTATCAACAAGCTCCCTTCTTATCCCTGTCTGGGTGTCCTGCCTAGTTAAGAGATGTGAATCAGGACTTCCTGTGGGACACTTCTAACTTTGGTAGATAATCATTATCTGATGAAATAAACTGCAATGTTGGAATCTGTATACCTGTACTCTTTAGAGAAGGACAAGAGGTTACTCTACTTCATGGTACATATCCCAGAGGGAGGAATCCCAAGGGACAGAGTAATTCATGGATTCAGCTGGGCTGCAGCTCGTGGCAACCTGTCAGCACTGCCAGAGACAGCCGAGTGCAGGAGCAGCTCCTGTGCCAAGAGCAGCAGGGCTGCGGGCACTGCCTGCTGCTGTGGACAGGAGAAGAGGGAGGACAGAGAGGTGAAAGGCAGCGTGGAGTGGGAGAACAGAGCAGAGCTCATGGTGGGAGCAATCTGTGACACGGTAAGTCACCGGCTGCAGGGTAATGCTGCTGAGGTTTCTGGAGGGGGCTGCAGCATCCCTCCAGCTGATGACTTTTCTTTTTGAGGATTGTTCTCCCTGCTTCTACTTTGCATATGAGGAGATGCTTCAGAACAGAAATTCCCTGTCCCAGCATCACAAGGCAGGGCATAATGGCTGCTTCTTCTGGAGCTGGTGCAGGACAGTGAAGGCAATGTGGGCACACAGGTTCTTCAGAGCACTGTTCTTCAGAGCAGTGTCCATGCGCCCCAGGGTGCTGTGTGCCCGGGGCAGTGATTCTGTGAGGATCAGCACTCAGCCTGCCAGGGCGCTGCAGGGAGAAGCTCTGGGTGGGAGGAGAGATCCCCCCTGGGCAGGTTCATTCTCCTGCTGAGAGGCTGCTGTGTGGGGTCAGGGCTGCTCACAGCTCAGCCTCACCCACACAACATATCTGGAAGGGGCTTTTCAAGAGGACACTCATGGCAAGCTTCTATGAAAGGGAAGGCAATATCCAGAGGCTAGGATTTTGTTTTGTATCCTTGACAAGGCAGCAAATGAATGGGACATTTTAGGTTTAGATGCCTGAAGCAGAGTTCTGCAGTGCTGCTCTGAGGGATCAATAGGCCTGCGAGGACCCCAGAATATTCCTTCAACTGCCTTTTCACCTGTGGGCAGCAGCAATATCCCCTTTGCAGCTCTCCTCATTCTCGTTGTGCTTAGTCTCACTCTGCTCTCAAGGGGAAGGGCTCCAGGGCATTTCTGACTTCCTCTGCAGTCAGATTTCCAGAACAGCAGAGCTGCCTCTCTCCTGCCATGTGCCCATGTCCCATTGCAAGGCACAGCATCTGAGAACCACTGCCCTGGAAGTCCACACTGTCTGGTAGGTGCAACCTGTAGGTGCTCTTGTCCTGGCAGTCAGCTGAGGCTTCAGCTACAAATTCAGATACTCACCCTGAGGTCCTGCCATGGAGGTGTCTGAAGAGGGACAATGTGCCCAGGGTGCTGGGCAGCGTCATTGGAGGGGCTGCAAAGGGGTTGACTCTCCCTTTAGGAGACCCTGTGACTGTCAGGACACGGGACTGTCTCTGTTGTCCTGCTGGGGTTGTGAGGTGCCCTGCATAAGTGGACTCAGTGTACAGAGTCTTTGCCATGTCAGTAGCAGTGTCCTGTTGTCTCCATCACATATGCACCTTGAGCTAAGAGGGAGAGTATTTGCAGGAAAAGAGACATCTGTCATTATCTGCATGCCAATAAAGACGTGCAAAGAACCTGACCAGATATGGTGACAGAATCTAAAAATTTCCAAAATAAGTAATTTTAAAACAAAATGCTAAAACCCCCTGCTGCACCCCAAACTCCTTGGAAGTGTTTGTGGGAATATGAAAAGACCCTTTATATTAAAGGTGGATGCCCTGTGACATCAACTTCGAAAAGGAGAGATATCAAGAACCACTCCTTTATACACATTGGCGTAGAGTAACTCAGGCTGCGGCTCCACCCAGAACACAGGTGGAGCAGAGACTGAGGACCTGACTGAAGGTGACAGTGAGAAGAAGAAATTACTGTGAGTTGGGATGGGGTCCAGAAGCATTTCTGTGAAAAATGGAAGGTTTATTTCAGAGAAAATTCTTCTAAGCTGTTATTGCCTTTTTTTCCCTACACAGTTTTCCTGAGCCCAATAGAACAGATGTCCAACAGCAGCTCCCTCAATGAGTTCCTCCTCCTGCCATTCGCAGATACACGGGAGCTGCAGCTCTTGCACTTCTCGCTCTTCCTGGCCATCTACCTGGCTGCCCTCCTGGCCAACGGCCTCATCATCACAGCCGTAGCCTGCGACCACCGCCTCCACACCCCCATGTACTTCTTCCTCCTCAACCTCTCCCTGCTCGACCTTGGCTGCATCTCCACCACTGTTCCCAAATCCATGCACAATTCTCTGTGGAACATCAGGGACATTTCATACTTTGAATGTGCTGGGCAGGTCTTTTTCTTCCTTTTTTTCATATCGGCAGAGTGTTTTCTCCTCACAGTCATGGCCCATGATCGCTATGTGGCCATCTGCAGACCCCTGCACTACGGGACCCTGCTGGGCAGCAGAGCTTGTGTCAAAATGGCAGCAGCTGCCTGGGCCTGTGGCTTTCTCTATGCTCTCCTGCACACTGGGGACACATTTTCCCTACCCCTCTGCCTAGGCAATGTGGTGGAGCAGTTCTTCTGTGAGATCCCCCAGATCCTCAAGCTCTCCTGCTCCGATTCCTACTTCAGAGAAGTTGGGCTTCTGGTGGTTAGTGCCTGTTTAGGCTTTGGGTGTTTCACTTTCATTGTGGTGTCCTACGTGCAGATCTTCAGAGCTGTGCTGAGGATCCCGTCAGAGCAGGGCCGGCACAAAGCCTTTTCCATGTGCCTCCCACATCTGGCCGTGGTCTCCCTCTTTGTCAGCACCACAGGTTTTGCCTACCTGAAGCCCCCCTCCATCTCCTCGCCAGCTCTGGATCTTGTGCTGGCTGTTCTGTACTCAGTGGTGCCTCCAGCACTGAACCCCCTCATCTACAGCATGAGGAACAAGGAGATCAAGGATGCATTGAGGAAGCTCATTCATTTGGTACTAGTTCCTCAGAAATAAACTGCCGCTGCCCATCTCTCTGCCCGTTCATGTCAGTCTTGGCTTTGCTCTAATTAAAGGGGATTTCCTCATTGTGTTGCTTGAATGTTGCTCTCTCCTTCCAAAGGCGCATTTGTAATTACTCAAGGGCTTTCACTCTTCAAGACCCTGTTGCTTTGCAGGGCTCTCCATGGGCTCCGTGCAATGTCCTCATAGGTGACAAGTTAGGCAGTGAGGCCTGGATCCTGTTCTCACTTGTGGGTGTTCAGTGCTCCTGCAGGTGATGCATGGTCAAGCGGTATCCCCCAAATGACAGGACTGGAGACAGATATAGATCCCCCAGGAGACCACAGGGCATCTCCAGGGGGACCACGTGCCTTGGAGTGGGCTGTGAATCCAGCTTCAAAAACTCAGGTGGAGTCACCCAAATATAAAGGGCAAAGCCAGTGAATATCCAGGCTAGTGATAGCTCTGTAGTCCCACAAGTGGAAGAGGGGGCCCTGCAGGCACATTGAAGGGTGCCTGCGGAGTCATTCCTGTCACCTTCGGTGTCATGGGCAGGGTCTTGGGACAAATTGAAACACATCCTGAGCCATTTGAAAAGCCCAGTGATTGCCCAGCTATTCGTCCAAGGCCACAGACCCCCTTGGAAGGGTTATCAGGTGCAGTGGTGCCTGTCCAACTGGGTCTGCTACTCACTGCAAGCACCATGGGAAGTGTGGGGTCACTTTTGGACCCTGTAGGCCAACAGTCAAGTGCTCTGCAGAGCAGCAGCAGCCACCTGGGGCCCTGCTGCTGGGCGGACCAGCACCAATGTCCCCACCTGCAGAAAGACTCTTGGCAGAGCAAGGATACACCTGGAGAAGAGGAAAGCAGCAGTTGTGCTGTCAAGGAGGAATAAACAAGAATGAGAAATCTGCTTCTAGGTAGATCACCTAAGGGCAGGCTGCTGTGTCCCTGCCAGAGGAGCCCCGCAGCAGGGACTCTTGTGCTGTGCTGGAGACAGGGGCTGGCATGGGAGGCTGCGGGCAGTCGGACACTCCAGTCCCTTAATCATCTTCATCTCTGTACACTGGACCGTCTCTAGGATTTCCACATCCCTCTTGTACTGGGGATCCCAGAACTGTACCCAGTACTCCAGGTGCGGCCTCACCAGAGCTGAGGAGAGTGGGAGGATCACCTCCCTCAACCTGCTGGCAACGCTCCTCCTGATGCAGCCAGGAGCCCATTGGCCTTCTTGGCCCCGAGGGCACGTTGCTGCCTCATGGTTAATCTATTGTCAACCAGGACTCCCAAATCCCTCTCCGCGGAGCTGCTTTCCAGCAGGTCAGCCCCTAATCTGTCCTGGTGCCTGGGGTTATTCCTCCTCAGGTGCAGGACCTGGCACTTGTCCTTGTTGAATTTCATGAGGTTCTTCTCTGCCCAATACGCCAACCTCTCCAGGTCCCTCTGAATGGCAGCACAGACCTCTGGAGTGTCGGCCACTCTCCTCTCAGTTTGGTATCATCTGCAAACTTGCTGTCTCCTCGTCCAAGTCATTGATGAACAAGTTGAACAGTACTGGGCACAGTACGGACCCCTGGGGGACACCACTGGCCTCAGGCCTCCAACTAGACTCGGTCCCATTTATCACAACCCTCTGAGCTCTGCCATTCAGCCATCCCTCAATTCACCCCATTGTCCACTCATCCAGCCTGCACTTCCTGAGCTGTCCTATGAGGTTGTAACAGGAGATGGTGTCAATCTATGTGAGGAAAGGAGCTTCCTTCATGAAAGGAAGAGGTGAAGTGGGTGAGGAAGAAGCACAGAGGAGGGAAAGGGGAAGAGCTAAAGGAAGAGGTGGATGGGGAGAGGAAGAAGCACAAAAGGGAGAAAGGGGTCAAGGCAAAAGGAGATGGGAGGTGGGTGAGGTATATGCACAGAGGTGGGAAAGGTGGAGAGGAAAGGGGAGAGGTGGAGGAGATGGGGAAGAAGCAGAGAAAGGGGCTAGGGTGAGAGTTAAAGGAAGAGGTGGAGCAGGAGAGGAAGAAGCAAGGAGGAGGCAATGGGGGATAGCTAAAGGAAGAGGTGGAGCAGGCGAGGAAAAAGCACAGAGAAGGGTAAAGGGGAGAGGAAAAGGGAGAGGTGGAGCAGGCAAGGAAGAAGCCAACAAGAGGGTTAATAAAATAAAACTAAACTAAAACTATCCCCAACCCAACCTTCATCCTTCTGCTGGAGCTGCTCTGCTCAGAGTGCGACCCTGAGGGTGGTGTTCTGACCCAACACAGCCTTGGTTGCCATGGGCATTGCCCCATCACAATGGCCTTGGGGACATGATGCCAACCGCATCACAAAGCCCTGGTTGTTGCCATAGAGACTCCCAGGGGTATGTCCTGGTGGTGGCCAAGGGCACCCACATCTCATCTCAGTGCCTTAGTGGTCAGCAAGGGGAGGCCTTTTGGGTCCCTGTGCCATAGTTTGGCCACCCTCATGGATCTGTATTTTGGAGAGCACAGCCAGCAGGGCCACATGCGTGTTCTACCGCTCTTTTTGGCACAGTGGACACCATGTCTCTATACCAGATCCCACTTGGGCTCTCCAGTTCTGCAAGGAAGTGAACAAGTGGGAGGGAGTTCAGCACAAGGACAACAAGTTGGTCAGGGGCTGGAGCATGGGGCAGGTAAGGAGAGACTGGAAGAGGGGGTTTTGTTCAGCCTAGACCAGAGAAGGCCAGGAGAGATCTTCATGCTGTGCACAAATACCTTGTGGAGAGCACAGAGCAGCAGGTTTTTCTTGGAAGGACATGCTAATTGCATGGGAGGCAGCAAGGAAAAGATGGACAATGGGAAATTTGCAGCGTATGAAGGATTCACAGACTTCAGTGATGTGAAAGCAAAGACCTTTATTTAAATGCAACTTATAGAGCTCCTGACCCCAGAGACAGCCCCCACCCTGCCCAGCAGGACACGAAGCTCCCCACAGGATCGAGGCGGGAAGTTCTGTATGGGAAGATGATTCTCTACCAGGACAGGCTCCTTCTCCTGCTGGGAGGGTCTCAGATCTGCTCACGGGTCTGACTGTGAGCGCATTTCAGAGGGCGCTTTTCAAAAGGAAAGGCAGGGCAGGCATTTCCTGAAAGAGCAGATTGACACATTCATTTACACCTGCAGCACAGCAGAAAAAAACTGCTTTGGAGCCATGGGCAGGGGTCCCTGCTGCACATGACACATTCAACCAGGGCAGAGCAGAGTTGCAGAAAAGGCAGGTGAAATAAGGGAGAGAGAGAAAATATGGGTGTTTCCTTGAGAAACTGAAAGGATTTCTCTCCCCAAATCCATGGCCAATTGTGTGTGGAACAGCAGAGCTATTTCCTACTCAGGATGTGCTGCCCAGGTTTTCCTGGTAGCATTTTTGTTTTCAGCAGAGTTTTCTCTCCTCACAGTTGTGGCCTATGACCACTACGTTGCCATCTGCAGACCCCTGCACTACAGGACCCTCATGGGCAGCAGAGCTTGTGTCAAAATGGCAGCAGCTGCCTGGAGCAGTGGCTTTCTCAATTCCCTCCTGCACACCGGGAACACATTTTCCCTACCTCTCTGCCAAGGCAATGACATCACAACCAGCTGTGCGGCCTGGCCTATCAGGGGCTGCGGCAGCAGTGACGTCACCAGCCGACGCCCACGCGTCAGCACAGAGCCAGCCCTGCAGAGAGCAGGGGCCTCCCGGCAGCGTCCCCGCAATGGCCTCCGTGTCCCTGCCCGCTGCTGAGACACCCCTGGCCTCACAGGCAGCGCCTGCTGCTGCCCCAGCAGCTCCGCGCACACAAGGGACCTCCCCGCGTGTCTGCACCAGACCCCGCTGTGGTGTTTCACTGCGGGTGCAGGAATCAACCTCCACTGCCCCTTCTCTGGGCCTCCTGGGTTCCCACTGCCTCCCTGGGGATTGCAGAGCCCTCCTTTCCCCATGTGCACCTGGGTTTAGTGCTCTACCTTCTGGTGCCTGCACTGTGAGTCATCCCTGTTTCGTTAAAGCTGCACTCAGTGCCCACTCGCAGGCAAACCCTGTGCCTGGAGATTCCCCTGGGGGTTCTCTCATCAGCACAGTCACGTGTGGGGCAGACTGGCACAGGCAATGCAGAGACCATTGCCTATCTGCAGTGGTCACTGAGAGATGGACCCTAGATTGAGGCTAACAGATCACCCTGGAATGCTGAGGTCATCCCCTGGATCTCATGGAGTTCACAAGGAGAAGAGCAGGTCCAATTGTGGTTGCACAGCCTTAGGCATATTTTTTGATTCCAGTTTCTAAAGAGAGGCCAGATTCAGGACCATCATGGGGCAGATCCCTTTTTATTATGGAAATGTTATTTTGGAGTCCAGCTCTTTCTTAAGGGAGCCCAAGGACTGGTCCTGCCTGTTCTTCCAGAGTACAAGGGAAAACAAGCCTATCTCTACCAGGTTATGAGAGTTCCTGGGCCATATCTGCAAAATAAAGCATGGAAGGAAAGCATGGAAATGAGGAGACCAACTCTAAATAGAGAAAATCCTGCTGCCCTCCTGGAATGTGTCTTCAGGAAAGATGAACTGCCATGGGAAGGCTGCCTCTAGGCTTTCCTTCAATTCACTCATGTTTAGGTTTGTGTGTTGGAGCTTTGCATACAACCATGGAAACCTGTGATGACCCTTGGTTGCCATTTCTGCCATATTAGAGAGATTGGAGATCACACTGTAGCCATAGCCACGAGAGCGGAGATCTCCTAAACAACACTGGACCCCTGGTCTCAGCCCACCTGCCCTTGTCCCACCGTGACTCTGTACCCCAGAGGTCCCTTGGTGTCAGTGCTGGAAAAGACGCTGCAGAGGGAAACTCTCCTCCCTGCACTGGGCACATCCAAGGGAGCTCAAAGAAGCGGCTCAGAGAATCCCCCCTCTCTGCTAGTGAAGGGGGAAGCCTGGCTTCCTGCTTTATCATGGTCTATGTTTAAGTGCTAAATGAGAGATTCCTGTGCAGATGTGACAAAAACTAGGTATCTTTATTTTAGTATTTATTGTTTTAAGATGGATGTAAAAGGGAGAAGTAAAAAAGAAAGAAATGGATCAAATACAGCCTTGATGCCAGATATCCTGGTGAGTGAATGAAACAGTTGTTACCACTGACCTTGGACCCACTGGATGAGTTTCCTCAGTGCCTCCTTGAGCTCCTTGTTCCTCATGCGGTAGATGAGGGGGTTCAGGGCTGGAGGCACCATGGAGTAGAGAATGGACACAACCATATCTAGAAGTGGGGAGGAGATGGAGGGGGGCTTCAGGTGGGCAAACAATACAGTACTGACAAACAAGGAGACCACGGCCAGGTGCGGGAGGCACATGGAAAAGGCTTTGTGCCGGCCCTGCTCAGAGGGGATCCTCAGCACAGCTCTGAAGATCTGCACGTAGGACACCACAATGAAAATGAAACACCCAAAAGCTAAACAGAGACTAACTACAATAAGCCCTACTTCCGTGAGGTAGGAGTGTGAACAGGAGAGCTTGAGGATCTGGGGGATCTCACAGAAGAACTGCTCCACCACATTGCCTTGGCAGAGTGACAGGGAAAATGTGTTCCCAGTGTGCAGGAGAGCATTGAGGAAACCACTGGCCCAGGCAGCTGCTGCCATTTTGACACAAGCTCTACTGTCCACGAGGGTTCCATAGTGCAGGGGTCTGCAGATGGCAACGTAGCGGTCATAGGCCATGACTGTGAGGAGAGAAAACTCTGCTGAAAACAAGAAGTAGCAGAAAAATATCTGGGCAGCACAACCCCAGTAGGAAATGGCCCTGCTGTTCCACAGGGAATTGGCCATGGATTTGGGGACAGTGGTGGAGATGGAGCCAAGGTCGAGGAGGGAGAGGTTGAGGAGGAAGAAGTACATGGGGGTGTGGAGGCGGTGGTCGCAGGCTACGGCTGTGATGATGAGGCCGTTGGCCAGGAGGGCAGCCAGGTAGATGGCCAGGAAGAGCGAGAAGTGCAAGAGCTGCAGCTCCCGTGTGTCTGCGAATGGCAGGAGGAGGAACTCATTGAGGGAGCTGCTGTTGGACATTTCACTCTCTCCAGGCTTTGTGGATTGTTCAAAATAGAAAAGATATTGAGCAGTTATCCCAGATTTTTAAAGTTAAATATCTCCCGACTTGTTCCAGTTCTAACACCCTGCCCATATTGCCTCTTCATGGAGATCTTTGTGCAGCTCCCTTCCTTGAGCCTCAGTGTGGGGTCGCTGAATGTGCTGTGAGGATCAGGGGCATCTCCCCATGGGCTACAGAGAAGTCTGTCCAGCTCTACAGTAGTGGGAAGGAGACAAGAGCGGTGATGACCTCGGAGATTCACAGTTTTTCAGGTGAAATCCCCCTGGTTTGTAAAAAGGTTTTTCAGTATCTACAGCACCACTTCTAATGAATGTGTATTGAGAGCACAATTTGGGGATTTTTAACATTTATTTTGACATATATTTTCTTTGGTATGCCCGCTCACCTCTGCAGAGTGTTCCTCACAGGCAGAATTTTTCAGCCTTTCTACTGGAAATTGGGAGAAAATGGATCTATAGTCACGTTATGCAGAGTGAGGAGAGCTCCTCTGCCTATTAGCCTCGATTGCAGCTGTTGTGTGCCCAAACCTCATGGAGGTGCATGATGATCACCCTAAGCAGTTGCCCTAGAAAGAACCCAGCCCCTCCTAAGAGCAGACAAGTCCAGTTTTCAAACCTCAGATCTCCAAATTCTCTCCCTTTCTCAGGGCACCTGAGGGAGGTCTCCAAGCTTTGCTTCTAGGCAAGAATATGCAGGGCTCTTTTTAGCTGCAAATATGCAGTTTCCAAACTGTTTTTTCATACTCTCAGTCTCTGTAACAAATTCTTCAGAGGTCTCCTGGACATCACAGAGATGGCAGGAGGCAGCAATGTCCCTCCTGAGGGCATCTCCAATCTGTTAAGACATTACAGGCAAAAGTGTCAAATGAAGTTGCATTGAAGATGGACTCTGCTTAAGGGAGAGTTAGCTCAGTTCCTAAACCCATGGGCTGCATTTCCTGGAGTTGCACAGGTTAGAGGGGACTGGAGTCGCCTCACTCCCATGCATATTCCTCTCTTCCACAGCTTGCAGGGTAGGTGTCTGAACTGCATCTGAAAACTCTGCAACCCCAGGGAGCCCAAGAGAAGAACAGGAGGGGAAACAAGGAGCAATCCTGTGATCCTTCTGCCAAGGGAAGAAAGGGAAGACAGGCAGAGGGGCGCTCAGGAACACCGTTACCTCACCTATGTGGACATGCTACTTCACAGATGGTGACATTGCAGGCCATGCATCTGAAGCCCATATATTGGGCAGCAGGAAATGTGCCCATAGGAGGAGGGATGCCCCTGTCCTTTGCCAGGGATCTGGCTGCAGTGGAGTGGGCTGATATCCTGGACCCCAAGGCTGTGAGGACAGAGAGGCTGCTGGGTGGCAGAGGAGACGTGGCAGGGCTTGCTCAGAGGAAGGTGTCTGCATTGGAAGGACTGAGCATGACTTCCCCAAATCCATCCTCCCATCATGGTGGGCACTTCCCTCTCCTTCCCTGACCATCTCTGCTGCCCACAGCAGTCCCTGATGGCACCTTACTCTGTCCCAACAATTTTTGTCAGTCTGTGCTCAGAGAGACATCACTTTTTTGTGCTCAGTTCTGCCCTACACAAGCCTCTGGGGACAGGGCACTGTCCAGGGGCATCGCTGTGCAGGCACTTTATGGAGTAAGTAAAATAAATTGCACAAAGGTGATGCTGATGCTGTCTGCAGACTAAGGTGGGTTGAAGAGGCTCCATAAAGTTTCTCACAGACCTATTGATCTCTGAGAGGGAAGGCTTGAGTCCACTACCATGGCAAAATAGAATACACTCCTCTTTCCTCCCTGCAGCAGTGAGGGAGATAACTGAATGTGCAGACAGGAAGAGGAAAGTTCCTGCCCTTGGAAGTAGCCCTTCTCTTGATCTTCCTCATGAAAAGACTCTTCAGACATGTCCTGTACATGAACAAGGTGAGCAGACTTGAACGAGGCAGCACAGTCTCAACAGGAAGATGATTCTGGCTGACTGGGACCTGTGAAGGTGCATCAGGGAATCCCTGAGCTGAATCAGCTCCTTCTCCTGCCATGCCCTGGATACTCCAGGAGAGACAAGTCCTATCAGTCATGGGGTGGGATGGGTTCAGAAGATCCCTCCAGGAACCTCAGCAGCATTGCTCTGCAGCCAGAGACTTACCCGGCAAGGGGTTGTGAAGATTTCTTCCTCTGTCCTCCCGCTCCACACTGCTGTTCCCCTCTCGCTGCCTTCTCTCCTCTGCTGTCCGCAGCAGCAGGCAGTGCCCGCAGCCCTGCTGCTCTTGGCACAGGAGCTGCTCCTGCACTCGGCTGTCTCTGGGCAGTGCTGCCAGGCTGCCACGAGCTGCCTCCGTCCCAGGAGCCTGGCCCCGCTCAGGAGCAGAGGCCCAGCTGAACTCACCAATTTCTCTGTCCCTCGTGCTCCCTCCTCCTGGGAAATGTGCACTGTAGTCAGCTTAAATAATCCCTGATTGCCCCTCTCTAAACACTAGGAAAGACTGGTGTCAGCACTGTAGTTTGTTTCATCAGAGCATGGTTACTTGGAAGAGCTAAAAGTGTGCCACTTAGGAAGCCCCTCTTCCCAACTCCTAGCTAGGCAAGATAAATAAACACAAGAATAGAGCTCACTTTCCCAATGTTCAGGTATTGGTTGATGTCACCCAGTTTGGGATTCTCAGGCTGGTTTAGCAGACCCTGGGCTGCCATGGTATTCTGTGGTGAGCTCCACAGAAACACACAGCAGGTGGGATTCCCCTTGCCCAAGCTGAAGTGAGCACAGCAGGGATGCCTGGATGGGAGGTCTTGCTCTATGCTCCCAATCACTGGTCGTTCAGGGTGGGTGTCAGCTGCACACACACAAACCCTTGGTGACATGGAAGGGTCAGAGGTGGTTGAAGGCATGTGCCAGGGTCTGATTGCTGTGATCACCACATCTACTTCCTTCTAGAGCATGTGTTGGGACCGGGTAGGGAATTGCTTTGGTCCCCCAAAATGTTATCAGACGCCCACTGCTACCAGAGCTCTACTCACTAAGAAGCTGAGACACGAGCAGATGTTGACATTGAAACAATTCATCTCATTCTGTTCAGGCACTTGATTCACTGACACAGAAATAGGCCATGCTGGATGCCTGGGGGCTGGATGCCGTCTCTAGCAGATACACCCTGTGACCTACAGGGTAAACGTGTCCCTTTCAAGTGGTTTTGGGCACTCAGGTTTCTCAACAGTGCCCACATGTCTGGATCCCACCACTGTCCTTCAGCCAACTCCTAACAGTCTGCAGCCAAGCTTATTTCATCAATGAGAGAGGCACATCACCCCAAGGTCTCTGCACCCTTAAAACCTTCTAGCTCTCCCTCTCTTGAAACTCTTCGCACCCCGAGATGGCATGAACGGGACTTGGGCCAATGATGACCTCAGGCTGTGAACTCAGGCCAAGGGACTTCTTCACTGGCGTCTTGTCCTTCCTGAAGATTGGTTCACCTCTGTGACAGGTCCCAAGGTAAAGCCTGCTCCTGCCATTCTTTCTGCACAGCCCAGCTCGGTTTCTCCCAAGGCCTCCCCTCCTCCTGGCCTGGGTGGGAATGACAAAGGCACTGCCAAAGCTCAAACAACCCAAATAAGGTTGGCATCCCCTTGGCTATGGCTGTTGTCTGCCACCAAGACCTACCAGGAGTCACTGGGCCTCACTGTCCTCCTTGCCAACACCCTGAAAGGTGTCGTATCACTGCGCTGCACTTAGCACTGCACACCCCCACCCACATAACGTCCCCAGGAGGGCCTGGAAAACATGTGGGGGAAAGGATCTCCCTTTACAGAAGCTCAGTGACCGAGCTTGGACATTCTGCCTGATCAAACACATCAAGGGTTAATGTGGCATCACAGCCACCTGCACATTTCCTCTGCCTACCTGTTATTACTGACTCCAGTTTTCTCCTCTAATCAGCCCCTAGGGAATCTTTGCGGCTAACAACTCTCAGTGGGACCCATTAATGCTCTACAGAACTTTGGAGGTTGCTTCTGACTTTGAATTCTTGAACATTTTATTCAGGCTCCTCTCAGTAACTGAGGTTCATAGGCTCAGCCCCAGACACACTAGGGGACTCATTAAAAAGCAGAAAGCTCTGACCAACTATGTCTCTCCCTGTAATATTCTCCAAGTCTTGCATGGCTAATTGGAGACTTTTTCAGGAGTGTAGCTGAAAGGTGGATACATAAATAACCACAAGTATTTCTGCTTTTAAAGGCTTTTATCATTATTATAATTTAAGAGCAACATTCTCCAACTGGTGTCAGTGTAGAGTGACTCCTAATGAAGTCTGGACAAAGAGGAAAAGCGTGTCCTGGAGCTCAGGCACTGTACGGACACTTCCTTCCCCCTCCCCAACCCTGCCATTTCTCTCATCAGCCACAGGGGACTTCCTCACTCTTGTTAGAGTGTTAGAAGCTCTCCTATTCCACTGAAGTCTGCAATTGAAGGTTGCAGTTCATCTGCCCCAGTTTGCACTTGCTTTCCTTAGAGAACTAGCTGCAAACAGGCACAGGATTTTTCTTAATTGCATAGAAAGAGAAACAGAGCAGGAATAATTTCATGAAGTGTAATTATTCTCTTTGGCTGTAGGCTAAGTCCAAGATGCCAACAATGAGTTCCCTTTGCTACAGGGGAGAGCCTTACTGGATATCTTTTGGAGAGATGGGAAAGGCTGGATATAAGCAGAACGTGGGGGACAGGCTCCTGGAAAGCAGAGCAGGCTTTAAACTCCCTGAAGTGCAAACCAGCAGCTGGGTTGCTGAGTGAATAAAGAGTAATGGGAGGATTCCCAATCCTGCAGCTTTACAATGTCTACCTCGTGTGCTGTGAAGGTGAGGTTAGAACTTGTCAGTTCAAGCAGGACATGTGGGAATGGGAGAGCCACACAACTCCTAGGCATCCTGGGCCACAATGTGGGCTGTGCCGCTCTTGGCAATCGTAGACCTCTCTGTGTTTCTGTACAAAAGCAGGGAAAAAGCTCCGATGCAAGTACCTAGAGAAGAGGGGTTTTCTTGGCTGCTCAGAGTGACCCAAGCACAACATGAGGATGTCAAAGGAAGGCCTCCATCAGGCCTTCAGATGCACAACTTAGAACTTCAAGGGAGCTCCCTAAACCAGCACTTCCCATGACCCTGGTAATTCAGTAGACACGGAGGAGACGGTGGAGAGAGGAGAGGAGAAAGGGTAGAAACTCCAAAGGCATGCTCAGTGTGCCATAGACAGGATCAAAGAGGCTGAATAAGTAAAAAATAAATGAGTAAAGGTTGTGCTTCCCTTTGCAGTGGCTTGGAAAGTCCCATCTCTGAAAGGCTCCAAGGAGCATGGAGTCTCCCTTCTGCAAGACTGGCCGCAGGACTGTGCAAAGACTAGGAGGAAAGGAACATTGGTTGTGGGGATGCTCACAAGCTTCAGCAGCTGGGGAGCTGGGAGATGGTCATCTCACCACATTGTGAACAAGTCAAAATCATAGAATCATAGAATGCTTAAGGTTGGAAGGGACCTGTAGAGGTCATCTCATCCGACCCCCCTGCACACACAGGGTCACCTAGAGCACGTGGCACAGAACTGCGCCCAAGCAGATTTTGAAGATCTCCAGAGAAGAACACTCCACAACCTCTCTTGGCAACCTGTCCCATATTTAAACAGTTTTTAATCCATTAATATTCAGTATGTATGTTTACTCGCAGACCTCACCTCTGACAAGTTCACAAAGGCTTCCCTCCTATCTGAAAGGGCTCACTCGGTAGCCCTGTTACTTTATGCCCATTTCTCTGGTGCTGCATTCAAGATTCCATGACAAATAGAAAACATGGTAAAATACACCATATTGGAAAATGCAGCTTCTGAGCCCAGCAGTGCCTTACGGGCTCCAGACGGGAGTCTGCGTGGCAGCACTGCAGTGTGTGGGCACGTCCTGAGGCGCCCAGAGGCAAAAATGTGTGGGAGATTGTTCCGGATGGGCTCGGGATTCGGCAATAGTCAGCCAGAATGAGGTGACTACATCAAGCATTTATTCAGGTGAAAGCACATAAAATAAGCCAAGTATGGATAGCTATTCACGAGGTGATACCTGCCGATCCGGACCCGAACATCCTCTCGAGCTGGCAGACCAGAGAGAGTTGCTCACCGGCTCCCACGGAGACAGCGTAGGCCTCAGAGTTAGGAGTTTCTTCTCCCCCCAACTCTCTCCGCACTGTCCACTTTTATGCCTGGTGCATCCTGGCACGTAGGGTCAGTACGACCCAGGAGGCAGGCCGGGGGGCGGACAAACGCCGCCTCTAGCTGTGCAACTCTCCCCCCTGGGTGCGCATGCCAGTCGGGGGTCCCAGCCCTCAATTCGAGGGTCCTGCCTTCCTCCTCCTCTTCCTCATTTCCGGGTGTTTGACCTCCAAAGCTAGTTTGGAGGACGTCTGTGGTTAAGTTGGCTACAAGCCCAGCCGAGCGGCCGGCTTCAACAGGTTTCCAGGGAGGGCTGCCTGGAAACTGGGCTGAGCAGCTGCATCCCTGTTACTTATCGCTCAGCCTGGGCAGGCAAACATCTTCTTTCCCAAGGTCTGGCCTCTTCTTCTCACAGGAGATTTTTATGACTCTACAGATCACAGAAATTTCCATCTCCAATACAGTGACAGAGCCCTGGAACAGGCTGCCCAGAGAGATTGTGGAGTCTCCTTTTCTGGAGATCTTCAAAACCCGCCTGGATGCAGTCCTGTGCCACATGCTCTAGGTGACCCTGCGTGTGCAGGGCGGTTGGACTAGATGATCTCTAGAGGTCTCTTCCAACGTTAACCACTCTGTGATTCTGTGAACTTGCTGCTGGAGACAGTGCCCATCATTTCCCTTGCCACATCTTCAGAGTGCAATTCAGCTGAGTCTACATTAACTTACACATCAGACAGGGATGGGAATTACTGCAGCACAAACAGCCCGGCAATCATCAATTACTAATGCCACTGCTCTTGTTACACCATGCTCATTCAGGCACTGGATTCATTTAGCAGCCTAAAAGATCTTGCTGGACTCCCTGGTCCACTGGTAGCTGACTGCAAGTCTCTAGTCCTTGTCCACATTCGATGGAGAAGATCATGCTCACAGCGGCACAAATTCCTGGTGCTAAGTGCTCCATCTCCCTCCTCTTGATTAAGGAGCTGCCTTTCTCCAGGGCTGCAGAGCTCCGCAGGTGTCAGCCCCTCCACGGGGCACCCTCAGCAAACCCTCTCGTCCCCGCCGCTGCTGCTGGCCCCTCATTGCTCTGGCAGCAGCGACCTCAGCGCCAGCACCCGCCGTGAGCCTCCTGCTGGCCCAGCAGCTCCTCGGGCAGGGGGACCTCGCTCGCGCACAGCCCAGCGTGGGCTGCTGCCGCCGCGGGCTGCAGGGACACCAGGTTCCTCGGCAGAGCCGCCCCGGCCAGGAAGGGGCTGCTGACGTCACAACCAGCTGCGCGGCCTGGCCTATCAGGGGCTGCGGCAGCAGTGACGTCACCAGCCGACGCCCACACGTCAGCACAGAGCCAGCCCTGCAGAGAGCAGGGGCCTCCCGGCAGCGTCCCCGCAATGGCCTCCGTGTCCCTGCCCGCTGCTGAGACACCCCTGGCCTCACAGGCAGCGCCTGCTGCTGCCCCGGCAGCTCCGCGCACACAAGGGACCTCCCCGCGGGTCTGCACCAGACCCCGCTGCTGGCCGCGCTGCTGCTGGGACAGGAGCGGCCTCAGAGCCCGTCCCCAGCCATGGGCCAGCGCTGGCCTCGCAGCTGCTCTGCCAGCAGGGACCTCCCAAGGAACTGCCCAGCCAGGCGCCTCTTGCTGGCCTGCCCGGGACTCAGCAAAGAGCAGAGCTCACGGTCACCCTCACAGACATGGATGGACCTGCTAATGCCTGGTGCTGTCCAGTCAGGAGCACAGACAATGTGACCCCCCTCCCAAGCAGGAGCAGTGCCATGTGCCTGCTGCTGGCCTCCCAGGTGCTTACAAACATTGACTTGACCATCATCTGACTAGATGATCTCCAAACATCCCTTGCAACCAGAGAAAGGTGCCTTCTCTCACTCAAGCCCCCTTGGAGCTTGCTTATGAGCCAGCAATGTCCCCTTGCTGCCAAGAAGGCCAGTGGTCTTCTGGTGTGCAGTAGGAAGACTGTTGCCAGGAGGACAAGGGAGGTGATCCTGCCTCTCTACTAAGTCCTGGGGAGGCCACCCCTTGAGTCCTGTGTCCAGTGCTGGGCTCCGCAGTACAAGAGGGACATGAAGCTACTGGAGAGAACCCAGCATAGGTCTACAAAGTTGATCGGAGAGCTGGAGCATCCCTCCTATGAGGAGAAGGTGAGAGAACTGAGCCTGTTTTAGCCTGGAGAAGAGAAGACTGAGGGGGGATCTTATCAGGGTGTGCAAATACCTGAAGGGAGGATGCCAAGAGCAGAAGAGGATGGCCCAGATTATTTCAGTGGTGACTAGTGATGGCACAAACGGCAACAGACACTATCTGAAGCACAGGCAGTTCTGCCTGAATTTGAGGAAAAGCATCTTGACTGTGAAGGTGACAGAGCACTGGCATGGGTTTCCTAGAAAGGTTGTGGAGTCTCCTTCTCTAGATATTCCAGACCTGCCTGGACAGGATCCTGTGCATCGTGTTGTACGTGACACTGCTTGATCAAGGGGTTTGAACTAGATCATCTGCAAAGCTCCTTCTAACCTCAACCATTCTGTGATTCTGTAAATGGTCTCCACTGGAATAGATCAGCTTTTTGAGATGTAGGGATCTGCCCGTCCCTCAACTTTATTGTGAATGCTGCTCTAGTAGGATAGAAGGCATCCAGGGTCATTAGAGATGACCAAGGAAATTCCTGACCTGGCCTCCCACTGAAGCTCTATCTCCAGTGATTCCATTAGGACCTTTAGGCCAGGAGCTTGCAAGCAGACCATGTGCATGCTTAGCCTGCTAAGGGGGAATCCCACCTGCCATGTATTTGCGGAGTTCATGAGTTAGCTGAATCCTTCTCCAAACCTGGCGCTTCTGAACAGACATGTGGAGTCCCAATAAGTGATCTGAATAAGTCATCTGAATCATATATGCACCATGTGTCAACAAGCTCCCTTCTTATCCCTGTCTGGGTGTCCTGCCTAGTTAAGAGATGTGAATCAGGACTTCCTGTGGGACACTTCTAACTTTGGTAGATAATCATTATCTGATGAAATAAACTGCAATGTTGGAATCTGTATCCCTGTACTCTTTAGAGAAGGACAAGAGGTTACTCTACTTGAGGGAACATATCCCAGAGGGAGGAATCCCAAGGGACAGAGTAATTCATGAATTCAGCTGGGCCGCAGCTCGTGGCAACCTGTCAGCACTGCCCAGAGACAGCCAAGTGCAGGAGCAGCTCCTGTGCCAAGAGCAGCAGGGCTGCGGGCACTGCCTGCTGCTGCGGACAGGAGAGGAGAGAGGACAGAGAGGTGAAAGGTTGCGTGGAGTGGGAGGACAGAGGAGAGCTCATGGTGGGAGCAATCTGTGACACGGTAAGTCACCAGCTGCAGGGTAATGCTGCTGAAGTTTTTGGAGGGGTCTCCAGCACCGCTCCCTGCTGATGACTTTCTTTTTTGAGGATTGTTCTCCCTTTCTCTACTTTGCATATGAGGAGATGCTTCAGAACAGAAATTCCCTGTCCCACCATCACAAGGTAAGGGCATCATGGCTGCTTCTTCTGGAGCTGGTGCAAGACAGTGAAGGCAATGTGGGCACACGGGTTCTTCAGAGCACTGTTCTTCAGAGCAGTGTCCATGCGCCCCAGGGTGCTGTGTGCCCGGGGCAGTGATTCTGTGAGGATCAGCACTCAGCCTGCCAGGGTGCTGCAGGGAGAAGCTCTGGGTGGGAGGCGAGATCCCCCCTGGGCAGGTTCATTCTCCTGCTGAGAGGCTGCTGTGTGGGGTCAGGGCTGCTCACAGCTCAGCCTCACCCACACAACATATCTGGAAGGGGCTTTTCAGGAGGACACTCTTGGGAAGCTTCTATGGAAGGGAAGGCAATATCCAGAGGCTAGGATTTTGTTTTGTATCCTTGACAAGGCAGCAAATGAATGGGACATTTTAGCTTTAGATGCCTGAAGGAGAGTTCTGCAGTGCTGCTCTGAGGGATCAATAGGTCTGTGAGGACCCCAGAATATTCCCTCAACTGCCTTTTCACCCGTGGGCAGCAGCAATATCCCCTTTGAAGCTCTCCTCATTCTCATTGTGCTTAGTCTCACTCTGCTCTCAAGGGGAAGGGCTCCAGGGCATTTCTGACCTCCTCTGCAGTCAGATTTCCAGAACAGCAGAGCTGCCTCTCTCCTGCCATGTGCCCATTTCCCATTGCAAGGCACAGGGCCTGAGAACCACTGCCCTGGGAGTCCACACTGTCTGGGAGGTGCAACCTGGGGATGGTGCTGCTCTGTCTCTCTGTCCTCCCCTGGCAGCAGTCACAGTGTTTCTCCTTGTTTCCCTGCCTCTCCTTTCTGCTCTTGTCCTGGCAGTCAGCTGGGGCTTCAACTACAAATTCAGATACTCACCCTGAGGTCCTGCCATGGAGGTGTCTGAAGAGGGGCAATGTGCCCAGGGTGCTGGACAGCGTCATTGGAGGGGCTGCAAAGGGGTTGACTCTCCCTTTAGGAGACCCTGTGACTGTAAGGACACGTGACCGTCTCTGTTGTCCTGCTGGGGTTGTGAGGTGCCCTCCAGGGCAGGATTCAGTGCACAGAGTCTTTGCCATGTCAGGAGCAGTGTCCTGTTCTCTCCATCACATATCCACCTTGAACTTAGAGGGAGAGCAGAGTTCAATGAGTGCGAAGAAGAAATTACTGAGAGTTCGGACAGGGTTGAGAAGGATTTCTATGAAAAATGGAAAGTTTATTTCAGAGAATATTCTTCTAAGCTATTATTGCCTTTTCTTCCCTACACAGTTTTCCTGAGCCCAATAGAACAGATGTCCAACGGCAGCTCCCTCAGTGAGTTCCTCCTCCTGCCATTCACAGACACACAGGAGCTGCAGCTCTTGCACTTCTCGCTCTTCCTGGCCATCTACCTGGCTGCCCTCCTGGCCAACGGCCTCATCATCATAGCCGTAGCCTGCAACCACCACCTCCACACCCCCATGTACTTCTTCCTCCTCAACCTCTCCATCCTCGACCTGGGCTCCGTCTCCACAACTGTTCCCAAATCCATGCACAATTCTCTGTGGGACACCAGGGCCATTTCCTACTTGGGGTGTTTTGGGCAGCTCTTAAGTTTTACTATTTTCATGTCAGCAGAGTATTATCTCCTCACAGTCATGGCCTATGTTGCCATCTGCAGACCCCTGCACTACGGGACCCTCCTGGACAGCAGAGCTTGTGTCAAAATGGCAGCAGCTGCCTGGGGCAGTGGCTTTCTCTATTCTCTCCTGCACACTATGAACACATTTTCCATACCACTGTGCCAAGGCAATGAGGTGGAGCAGTTCTTCTGTGAGATCCCCCAGATCCTCAAGCTCTCTAGCTCAGATTCCTACCTCAGGGAAGTTGGGCTCATTGGGGTTAGTGTCTCTTTGGGCTTTGGGTGTTTCGTTTTCATTGTGGTGTCCTACGTGCAGATCTTCAGAGCTGTGCTGAGGATCCCCTCTGAGCAGGGCCGGCACAAAGCCTTTTCCATGTGCCTCCCGCACCTGGCCGTGGTCTCCTTGTTTGTCATTACTATATTGTTTGCCTACCTGAAGCCCCCCTCCATCTCCTCCCCACTTCTAGATATGTTTGTGTCCATTCTGTACTCGGTGGTGCCTCCAGCCCTGAATCCCCTCATCTACAGCATAAGGAACAAGGAGCTCAAGGAGGCACTGAGAAAACTCATCCAGTGGGTACAAGGTCAGTGGTAACAACTGTTTCATTCACTCATCAGGATATCCGGTATCAAGGCTGTATTTGATCCATTTCTTTCTTTTTTACTTCTCTTTTACATCCATCTTAAAATAATAAATGATAAAATAAAGATACCTAGTTTTGTCACGTCTGCACAGGAATCTCTCATTTGGCACTTAAAAATAGACCATGATAAAGCAGGAAGCCAGGCTTCCCCCTTCACTAGCAGAGAAGGGGGATTCTCTGAGCCGCTTCTTTGAGCTCCCTTGGATGTGCCCAGTGCAGGGAGGAGAGTTTCCCTTTGCAGCGTCTTTTCCACGACTGACACCAAGGCACCTCTGGGGTACAGAGTCACGGCGGGACAAGGGTAGGTGGGCTGAGACCAGGGGTCCAGTGTTGTTTAGGAGATCTCAGTTCTCGTGGCTATGGTTACAGTGTGATCTCAAATCTCTATAACATGACAGAAATGGCAAACAAGGGTCACCACAGGTTTCCATGATTCCATGCAAAGCTCCAACACACAAAACTAAACATGAGTGAATTGAAGGAAAGTCTAGAGGCAGCCTTCCCATGGTGGTTCATCTTTCCTGAAGACACATTCCAGCAGGGCAGCAGGATCTTCTCTATTTAGAGCTGTCCTCCTCATTTCCGTGCTGTCCTTCCATGCTTTATTCTGCAGATATGGCCCAGGAACTCTCATAACCTGGTAGAGATAGGCTTGTTTCCCCTCGTACCCTGGAAGAACCGGCAGGATCAGTCCTTGGGCTCCCTTAAGCCACAGCTGCATTCCAGAATCACATTTCCATAATAAAAAGGGATCTGCCCTATGATGGTCCTGAATCTGGCCTCTCTTTAGAAACTGGAATCAAAAAATATGCCCAAGGGTGTGCAACCACAAATAGGGGCCTGCTCTTCTCCTTGTGAACTCCATGAGATCCAGGGGATGACCTCAGCATTCCAGGGTGATCTGTTAGCCTCAATCTAGGCTCCATCTCTCAGTGACCACTGCAGACAGGCAATGGTCTCTGCATTGCCTGTGCCAGGCTGCCCCACACGTGACTGTGCTGATGAGAGAACCCCCAGGGGATCTCCAGGCACAGGGTTTGCCTGCGAGTGGGCACTGAGTGCAGCTTTAACGAAACAGGGATGACTCACAGTGCAGGGACCAGAAGGTAGAGCACTAAACCCAGGTGCACATGGGGAAAGGAGGGCTCTGCAATCCCCAGAGAGGCAGTGGGGACCCAGGAGGCCCAGGGAAGGGGCAGTGGAGGGCGATTCCTGCACCCGCAGTGAAACACCACAGCCTGGAGCTACTGGCCACCCAAAGACATCTCCTGCCATTGCAATATTGTGGGGCACTCTTGAGTACTGGCAGACCTCAACCACCAGTATCAGTGGCTACAAGGGCACACTGATGGCTCATGCTCAATTTGTTGCCAACCACGATTCCCAGGTCCCTTTTTGTGGAGCTGCTCTCCAACAGGTCAACCCCCAGCCTGTCCTGGTGCATGGGGTTATTCCTCCCTAGGGGCAAGACCCGGCACTTGCCCATGTTGAACTTCATGATGTTCCTCTACCCCCAACTCTCCAGACTGACCAGGTCCCCCTAATGGCTGCACAACCTCTGGGCTGTCAGCCATTCCTCCCACCTTTCTATCCTCAGAAAACTTGCTGCGGGTGCACTCTGTCCCTTCAGGTCACTCATTTTTAAACTGAACAGGCTTTGACTGACTGCTGATACCAATAGTTGCAGGTCTCCAACTAGGCTCTGCACCACTGATCACAACCCTAAAGCCTAAACCCCAAACCCAGCTGCTCACATGGAGGTGACCTCACAGGTGCAAACCCACCACATCCCTGCTGCTGCCTGTGGCCTTCAGAGACAGCAGCTTCCTCAAACCCCTTCCCCACACAGGAACCACTGCTGCCCTCTCAGCTCCTCTCACCACAGAGACCCCCCCACCCACCGCCCACGCCTGCCTGCCTGCTGCCGGCCAATCAGGCACTCACAAAGACATGACGTCACAGCGCCGTCCCGCCCAGCTCTCTGGCCCTGCCCTCCAGGGCAGCAATGGCCTCCCCAGCCCTTCCCCGCCAGGAGCCCAGCCCGGGCTCAGCAGCTGCTCCGCGGAGATGATCTCAGCAGCGCAGAGCCCCGCAGGGCCCGGCTGCTGCCCAATGAGGCGCTGCGGGAGCGGTGACCTCACAGTCACCAGGCAGAGCCAGCCCTGCTGCTGCCCAATCAGCTCTGCCCGCAGCGGGGACCTCCCAAGCAGCAGCCACGCCCTCTCCCTGCAGCTGGCCTATCAGAGACAGCAGCACATGTGACCTCATAATGCAGAGCGCAGCCATTGGCTGTAAGCTGCCATGGCAACAGTTTGCCCCCCCCCCCCCCAGCCTGCCAGCAGCTCCTCCCCCTCCCATGGGCAACGCCATGAAGGGCCCAGGGGCAGCCGGGCCGGGGGTGCCCGGGCAGGTTGGGGCTGCAGGGCGCATTCGCTGCCCCGGTGGTGCTGGGTGTTTCCACAGGGGTCGTGTGGGGCTCCTGGCTCTGCTGGGTGCTGCCAGTGCTGGGAGCTTTGATGCGGGAATGTGGGGGCTGTGTGAGCTGCTGTGTTGGGCTCACCCAGCACTGCCCGCAATCGTGGAGGAGAAGAGAGGGAGCCGCTGCAAGGGAAAACTGCCCTGGTTTCTCTCCTCCTGCCCCCTAAAACCCACATAAGGGTTGGAGCTGCCCCATAGGAGCCTTGGGGCTCGGGGAAGCCCAGGTCCGGGCATCCTGGCTGCCACATTGTCCCCCAAGCAAGGTGGGACCCTGACACAAGACTCGTGCCAGCCCCCAGCCCTGTGCCACAGCCCGAGATCCACAGGGGTGTTTTCAATTGCCAGTTTCTGAGTAACATCTGGGGAAGGATCTCCTGAAGATCTGAGCCTTTGTGGAAAGCTGCAGGAGCACTGGGAACTAGAGCTTAACCTGGGTCCAGGCTGTGGGTGTTCATCCAGCAGTCTCCATGTCACTTGCTCCCTTGCCCTTGGATCACTTCTCCAGCAGAGGAGGAGGATGTTCTTCCCTTCTTGTCACTCAGAACTGCTTTCCAACTTGCCCCTGCTCCTTGGCCTGCTGAGAAGGGGCTCCCAGGGCAGCCGCACTGCCTCCCCTCCTCACTCCACACCATGGACGTACTGCAAAGGGCAGCCATCGGGAAGGTAGGAGCAGTGCCCAGCAGCGCTGAGGACCTACAGGCTGCATCCCTGCGATGGGGCAAATCTCACTGTGTCATCTGAGGGTACATCACTGCCATGTAGTTGGAGGAGTCAGAACATGAGCAGGGAGATTTCCCTGTACCTCCGAGAAGCAGTTGTCTCTCGTCATTGATGTCGTTTTCCAAATTTTTCTGATAAATCCTTCAGGAACATCTCCAGACAGTGGCAAAGGCTGTGAAATATATCAAATGGGGCACTGGAGAAGTCACTTGTGCTGCCCTGCACTAAGAGGTCTCTGTACTTGGCAGATCTGTGCAGGAATCTGAGATTTAGTAAATGGTTTGTAGGTCAGCATTTTTCAAAACTGGAATCCGAGTCCTGTGGGATGAAAGAGCACAAAGTGTGGCCACAGGCTGAGATGCTTTGGTGAGCTTCAGAAGTGTTTTCTTTTGTGTGGCACTTGGTTTGTAGAAGCAGGACAATATGGGACAGGACATAACTTTCCTTTTAGCATTAAAAGAGGCTATTATTTTTTAAAAAGTCCTCAGCAAATTTTATCTGGTGTTTAACCTAGAGATGGCATGCCAGAAAAGAGCAAACCTGCCCTTCACACATATTTTTCAGAGGGCTTTATCTAGAGGCCTTCCACAAATAGTAGGTAGTAAATAATAAAAGTAAATAAATAGTAGTCTGGTAATAGAAGGATATATCCTAGTGCAATGCTTGAATATTGGTCTCTTAGCCCAAAGCTGGAACCAAGAAGTTGCTCTACAACTCGCAGCCTGAAAGGTGCTTGTTGCATTTGGGGGCTCTTCATGGGCTCAAGGGAATGAGCTCATGGGGAGATGTGTTAGGGAATGAGGGTGGGATTCGTCTCTGGCTTTTGTGTACCCTGTGCTCTTGGAGCTGGTGAATGGTCAAGCAGCGTCTGCCTGGGACTGTCTCCCGTATGAGAGGGCTGGTGGCAGTTGCCCACAGTGGGGTCCTTGCAGACACAGGGAAGGGAGCTGCAAGAGCAGTTCATGATGCCTTATATGTGAAACCACGGTCTGGATCTAGGGACACACCTGAACACCTGTAGAAAAGGGCATTTTTTGCTACCTTGAATTTTACCAGGACCTGCTGAACGACAATGTGTATTGATAGAGATGGATTTGCATTTAAAATATACCTCCTCCGTCTTTCATTTTTTTCCAAGACGTCAGAACTGCTTTACTTTTTAGATCATTTTCAGTGTCCAAGACTTGGAAGGAAATTATTTCCTCCATCTGTCTAACCGGGATGCAAGCATTTCCCTAAACAATATTTATGTCTTTCCTCTGCTGCTCAATCCTATATCTCTGCTTTGTTTTCTAGGGTACCTGGCTAAAATCGATAGATTTCTGCTTTATGTTATGAGGAAAGAAACAGGAAACTAAAGGGCGGGGGGGAAGGAGGGGAAGAACAAAACAAGAAACATTTTCTTAAATAAAAGCCAATTAGTTACAAATTAATTGCAACTTGTAACTGGCACGAAGAGGTTAAACAAGGGCAAGTGCAAGGTCCTGCACCTGGGGAGGAATAACCCCAGACACCAGTACAGATTAGGGGTTGAACTGCTGGAAAGCAGCTCCACAGAGAGGGATTTGGGAATCCTGGTTGACAAGGAGTTAACCATGAGTCAGCAATGTGCCCTCGTGGCCAAGAAGGCCAATGACATCCTGGCCTGCATCAGGAGGAGTGTTGCTAGCAGATGTTGCCCCCTCTCCTCAGCTCTGGTGAGGCCTAACCTGGAGTATTGTGTGCAGTTCTGGGCTCTGCAGTGCAAGACGGACATGGAGGTTCTAGAGAGGGTGCAGCATAAAGCAACCAAGATGATTAAGGGACTGGAGCATCTATCATATGAGGAAAGACTAAGCAAGCTGGGCCTGTTTAATCTGGAGAAGAGAAGACTGAGAGGAGATCTGATCAACAGTAAGTAAGTACCTTAGGGTGACTGTAGGGAGAATGGGGCCAAGCTCTTCTTGGTGGTGGCCAGTGACAGGAAAAGGGGTAATGGGTGCAAGCTGAAACACAGGAAGTTCCATCTCCATGTGAGGAAGAACTTTACTGTGAGGGTGCCAGAGCCCTGGAACAGGCTGCCCAGAGAGGTTGTGGAGTCTCCTCTGGAGATCTTCAAAACCCACCTGGATGCCACCCTGTGCCACATGCTCTAGGTGTCCCTGCTTGAGCAGGGGTGTTGGACTAGATGATCTCTAGAGGTCCCTTCCAATGTTAACCACTCTGTGATTCTGTGAACTTGCTGCTGGAGACAGTGCCCATCATTTCACTTACCACATCTTCAGAGAGCAATTCAGCTGAGTCTACATTAGCTCACCCATCAGACAGGGAGGGGAATTACTGCAGCACAAGCAACCTGGCAATCATCAATTACTAATGCCACTGCTCTTGTTACACTATGGTCACTTAGGCACTGGGTTCATTTAGCAGCCTAAAAGATCTTGCTGGACTCCCTGGTCCAATGGTAGCTGGCCACAAGTCTCTACTCCTTGTCCACGTTCGCCAGAGAAGATCATGCTCACAGCGGCACAAATTCCTGGTGCTAAGTGCTCCATCTCCCTCCTCTTGATTAAGGAGCTGCCTTTCTCCAGGGCTGCAGAGCTCTGCAGGTGTCAGCCCCTCCACGGGGCACCCTCAGCAAACCCTCTCGTCCCCGCCGCTGCTGCTGGGACAGGAGCGGCCTCAGAGCCCGTCCCCAGCCATGGGCCAGCGCTGGCCTCGCAGCTGCTCTGCCAGCAGGGACCTCCCAAGGAACTGCCCAGCCAGGCGCCTCTTGCTGGCCTGCCCGGGACTCAGCAAAGAGCAGAGCTCACGGTCACCCTCACAGACATGGATGGACCTGCTAATGCCTGGTGCTGTCCAGTCAGGAGCACAGACAATGTGACCCCCCTCCCAAGCAGGAGCAGTGCCATGTGCCTGGTGCTGGCCTTCCAGGTACTTACAAACATTGACTTGACCGTCATCTGAGTAGATGATCTCCAAATGTCCCTTGCAACCAGAGAAAGGTGCCTTCTCTCACTCAAGCCCCCTTGAAGCTTGCTTATGAGCCAGCAATGTCCCCTTGCTGCCAAGGCCAGTGGTCTTCTGGGGTGCAGTAGGAAGACTGTTGCCAGGAGGACAAGGGAGGTGATCCTGCCTCTCTACTAAGTCCTGGGGAGGCCACCCCTTGAGTCCTGTGTCCAGTGCTGGGCTCCGCAGTACAAGAGGGACATGAAACTACTGGAGAGAGCCCAGTATATGTCTATCTATGTCTAAAGTTGATCATTGAGCTGGAGCATCTCTCCATGAGGAGAAAGTGAAAGAACTGGGCCTGTTTTAGCCTGGAGAAGGCTGAGAGGGGATCTTATCAGGGTGAGCAAATACCTGAAAGGAGGATGAAAAGGGCAGAAGAGGATGGCCCAGACTCTTTTTAGTGGTGACTAGTGATGGCACAAGAGGCAACAGACACAAATTGGAGCACAGGAAGTTCTGCCTGAATTTGAGGAAAAGCATCTTGACCGTGAAGGTGACAGAGTACTGGCATGGGGTGCCCAGAAACGTTATGGAGACTCCTTCTGTGGAGATATTCGAGACCTGCCTGGACAGGATCCTGTGCATCGTGCTGTAGGTGACACTGCTTGACCAAGGGGTTTGAACTAGATCATCTGCAAAGCTCCTTCCAACCTGAACCATTCTGTGATTCTATAAATGGTCTCCACTGGAACAGATCAACTTTTTGAGCTGTAGGGATCTGCCTGTCCCTCAGCTTTATTGTGAGTGCTGCTCTAGTAGGATAGAAGGCATCCAGGGTCATTAGAGATGACCAAGGAAATTCCTGACCTGGCCTCCCACTGAAGGTCTATCTGCAGTGATTCCATTAGGAACTTTAGGCCAGGAGCTTGCAAGCAGACCATGTGCATGCTTAGCCTGGTAAGGGGAATCCCACCTGCCATGTATTTGTGGAGTTCATGAGTTAGCTGAATCCTTCTCCAAACCTGGCGTTTCTGAACAGACATGTGGAGCCCCAATAAGCCATCTGAATAAGTCATCTGAATCATATATGCACCACGTATCAACAAGCTCCCTTCTTATCCCTGCCTGGGTGTCCTGCCTAGTTAAGAGATGTGAATCAGGACTTCTCGTTGGACATTTCTAACTTTGGTAGATAATCATTATCTGATGAAATAAAGTGCAACGTTGGAATCTGTATCCCTGTACTCTTTAGAGAAGGAAAACAGGTTACTCTACTTGATGGAACATATCCCAGAGAGAGGAATCCCAAGGGACAGAGTAATTCATGAATTGAGCTGGGCCGCAGCTCGTGGCAGCCTGGCAGCACTGCCCAGAGACAGCCGAGTGCAGGAGCAGCTCCTGTGCCAAGAGCAGCAGGGCTGCGGGCACTGCCTGCTGCTGCGGACAGGAGAGGAGAGAGGACAGAGAGGTGAAAGGCAGCGTGGAGTGGGAGGACAGAGGAGAGCTCATGGTGGGAGCAATCTGTGACACGGTAAGTCACCGGCTGCAGGGTAATTCTACTGAGATTTCTGGAGGGGTCTGCAGCACCCCTCCAGCTGATGACTTTTTTTTTTTTTATGAGGATTGTTCTCCCTGCTTCTACTTGGCATATGAGGAGATCCTTCAGAACAGAAATTCCCTGTCCCAGCATCACAAGGTCAGGGCATCATGGCTGCTTCTTCTGGAGCTGGTGCAGGACAGTGAAGGCAATGTGGGCACACAGGTTCTTCAGAGCACTGTTCTTCAGAGGACTGTCCGTGCACCCCAGGGTGCTGTGTGCCCGGGGCAGTGATTCTGTGAGGATCAGCACTCAGCCTGCCAGGGCGCTGCAGGAAGAAGCTCTGGGTGGGAGGAGAGATCCCCCCCGGGCAGGTTCATTCTCCTGCTGAGAGGCTGCTGTGTGGGGTCAGGGCTGCTCACAGCTCAGCCTCACCCACACAACATACCTGGAAGGGGCTTTTCAAGAGGACACTCTTGGGAAGCTTCTATGAAAGGGAAGGGAATATCCAGAGGGTAGGATTTTGTTTTGTATCCTTGACAAGGCAGCAAATGAATGGGACATTTTAGCTTTAGATGCCTGAAGGAGAGTTCTGCAGTGCTGCTCTGAGGGATCAATAGGTCTGCGAGGACCCCAGAATATTCCTTCAACTGCCTTTTCATCTGTGGGCAGCAGCAATATCCCCTTTGCAGCTCTCCTCATTCTCATTGTGCTTAGTCTCACTCTGCTCTCAAGGGGAAGGGCTCCAGGGCATTTCTGACCTCCTCTGCAGTTAGATTTCCAGAACAGCAGAGCTGCCTCTCTCCTGCCATGTGCCCATTTCCCATTGCAAGGCACAGGGGCTGAGAACCACTGCCCTGGGAGTCCACACTGTCTGGGAGGTGCAACCTGGGGATGGTGCTGCTCTGTCTCTCTGTCCTCCCTTGGCAGCAGTCACAGTGTTTCTCCTCGTTTCCCTACCTCTCCTTTCTGCTCTTGTCCTGGGGGGCTTCAGCTACAAATTCAGATACTCAACCTGAGCTCCTGCCATGGAGGTGTCTGAAGAGGGGCAATGTGCCCAGGGTGCTGGGCAGCGTCATTGGAGGGGCTGCAAAGGGGTTGACTCTCCCTTTAGGAGACCCTGTGACTGTCAGGACACGTGAATGTCTCTGTTGTCCTGCTGGGGTTGTGAGGTGCCCTCCATAACAGGATTCAGTGAACAGAGTCTTTGCCATGTCAGGAGCAGTGTCCTATTCTTTCCATCACGTATCCACCTTGATCTTAGAGGAAGAGCAGAGTTAAATGAGTACTTTGAAACAGTCTTCTATGATCTCAACAGAGTCCAGGTTTGTCTGGAGGAACAAGACAGATGGACTCAACAGCACTCCACACCATTCCCTAAGCAGCAGAGAGCCCATTTCCTTCTCCAGTCTGCTTAATGTTTGCATTTTCAGAAATAGGGACATCTGTCTTTATGTGCTTGTCAATAAAGACATGCAAAGAACCTGACCAGATATAGTGACAGAATCTAAAAATTTCCAAAATAAGTAATTCTAAAACAGAATGCTAAAACCCCCTACTGCACCCCAAAATCTTTGGAAGTGTGTGTGGCAATATGAAAAGACCCTTTATATTAAAAGTAGATGTCCTGTGACATCAACTCCGAAAAGGAGAGATATCAAGAACCAGTCCTTTATACACATTGGCGTAGAGTAACTCGGGCTGCGGCTACACCCAGAACACTCAGCTGGAGCATAGACTGAGGAGATGACTGAAGGTGATAGTGAAAAGAAGAAATTAGTGAGAGTTGGGATGGGGTAGAGAAGCATTTCTTGGAAAAATGGAAAGTTTATTTCAGAGAAAATTCTTCTAAGCTATTATTGCCTTTTCTTCCCTACACAGTTTTCCTGAGCCCAATAGAACAGATGTCTAACAGTAGCTCCCTCAACGAGTTCCTCCTCCCGCCATTCTCAGACAGGAGGGAGCTGCAGCTCTTGCACTTCTCGCTCTTCCTGGCCATCTACCTGGCTGCCCTCCTGGCCAACGGCCTCATCATCACAGCCGTAGCCTGC
The DNA here is from genome assembly GCF_059628265.1 of Tinamus guttatus. Classification (NCBI taxonomy): domain Eukaryota; kingdom Metazoa; phylum Chordata; class Aves; order Tinamiformes; family Tinamidae; genus Tinamus; species Tinamus guttatus. Next base: position 15,520 of record NW_028289694.1, on the reverse strand, counting down.
GACCACCGCCTCCACACCCCCATGTACTTCTTCCTCCTCAGCCTCTCCCTCCTCGACCTTGGATCCATCTCCACAACTATCCCCAAATCCATGCACAATTCTCTGAGCAACACCAGGGACATTTCCTACTGGGGATGTACTTCACAGGTTTTTTTCGTATTTTTCTTACTTTCAACAGAGTTTTCCCTCCTCACAGTCATGGCCTATGACCGCTACGTTGCCATCTGCAGACCCCTGCACTATGGGACCCTCCTGGGCAGCAGAGCTTGTGTCAGAATGGCAGCAGCTGCCTGGGCCAGTGGTTTCCTCAATGCTCTCCTGCACACTGGGAACACATTTTCCCTACCCCTCTGCCAAGGCAATGTGGTGGAGCAGTTCTTCTGTGAGATCCCTCAGATCCTCAAGCTCTCCTGCTCAGATTCCTACCTCAGGGAAGTTGGTCTTCTTGTATTTAGTATTTGTTTATTCTTTGCATGTTTTGTTTTCATTGTGGTGTCCTACGTGCAGATCTTCAGAGCTGTGCTGAGGATCCCCTCTGAGCAGGGCCGGCACAAAGCCTTTTCCATGTGCATTCCACACCTGGCCGTGGTCTCCCTGTTTCTCAGCAGTGGCACATTTGCCTACAAAAAGCCCCCCTCCATCTCCTCCCCATCTCTGGATATGATGGTGGCTGTTCTGTATGCAGTGGTGCCTCCAGCACTGAACCCCCTCATCTACAGCATGAGGAACAAGGATCTGAAGAACGCCCTAATGAAACTGGCTCAGTTGGTGCTGGAAATAAGCTCCCTGTCCTTTCTAACAAGTGGTTCCTAATGCATCTCAGATAGTTCTGTGCTTTGAGCATTCTCTCTGTGTTTATAATGATTTTTTTACATAAGTTTTTGAATGCATCCTACTTTGCCAGAAGCATGAACCCACTCTGTGTAATTGCCATACCTGCTGTAAATATGTCTGTCCTTGTGCTTCAGTGTCAGTCCTGGCTTTGCTCAAATAAAATTGAGTTTCCTCACTGCAGTACTTGAAGGTTTGACTCTCCTTCCAAAGTCAGATTCTAAAATGTGCTCAGGGACTTTCACCATCAAAGTATCTGTTTCTTTCTCAGGGCTCTTCAGGGCCTCCAGCAACGTTCTCATGGATGATGTGTTAGGGAGGGAGGGTTGGATTCAGTTCTCACCTGTGGATGCTCAGCGTTCCTGCAGATGGTGGATGGTCAAGTTGTATCTTCGATGTGACAGGGCTGAAGATGCATATGGACACCCTGCCCTGGGTGTTGCCTGCACAATGGAGCCAGGGAGCCGTGTGCGGGTGTGGGGATGGGCACACATGGAAGCCCCCATGTTCCCCTTGGGAGAAGGGAACCTGCCAGGAGCTCTCCCACCTCTGCCCCACCAGCACCAGTGATGACCAGCCCTGCTGCTGCACCCACACGTTCTTGGTGCTGAACTCAACCACGTCTCCAAGCTGCTCCCTACAGCTGACTGCAGGGACACCCATGGGGCCTGGCCATTCCTGCTCCTCACAAACTGCTTGTTCAAGGCAATGCTGGAAGAACAGGCCTGGCGCCATCCTCTTGGCACTGCCTGGGACTGTCACAAGTATACAGTCCATTCCAGAGAATGGTTCCTGGGACAGGCACTTGGGAACAAGCAGCTGGCAGCGTTGATGGGAGCCAATCCGGGACATGCCCTCTGGGTGGACAAGGAGGCCTCAGGCTCCCTCAGCCTGTTGGGGAGGAGTTGGTTGCTGGGAGGAGTGCGGGGAGGAAGGACGTGAGTCCTCCTGTGGTTCGCGAGCTGAAGGCGCTGACATGTGGTGGAGATCAGGGCACTGCTGCCTCCTCAGCCCTCTCCCAGCTCCCGGGAGCTCATTGCAGGAGCCAGCCAGTCCCCAAGAACAACTATTCCCACAGCTTTGCAGCCAGTGCTGGGAGGCTGTGTGCACGTGGGGTGCCCTTTCAGCCACACACTTGCTCACATTGCTTAAAGGAGACTGTACCCACCTCCTCACCCTGCCTGGGTGCTTGGTCACTCCCACTATGGTCTCACCCTTGTCACCTAGAAGCTTGAACTCAGGCCCTAGCCCTCATGTTCAAAGAGCTCCACACAGCTGAGCTGCCCCTTCACACTAAGGGCAGCCCCTTTGCTCATCTTCCTCCGCTCACTCCTGAAGATCTCGTACCCTGCTCCTGTATGAGATGTAGAATCATGTGTGAGATTCCACCACACCTCAGCAATATTTCTCAGTCAGATGGGCACCTCCATCTGCTCCTCTCTCTGCTCCAGGCTTTATGCACTTGTGGATGTCTTCAGTGGCACCTTGTCCTTCCTGGAGAGAGGTTCACCCAAGTTGCCCAAGTTGCCATTAACCACCCTGTTGCCGTTCAAGCGGCGCGGCGACCTGGTTCAGGAACGGCACGGCAACCACCCCCAGGCCGCTCGGGCCATCAGCACGCTGACACCAATGTGGTAGACGGCAAATGGCGTTTATTGATGGGTAGCAAGGTGTTATATAGCTAAGGTTTACAACGTCACATCCGTCTGCTTACATCATAAACTAACACTATTGGCTATTAGGGGCTCTACCTTTCCGTACAGCACGATATCTTCCGGCCGCCGGACCCTAACTATCTGTAAGAGTGTAGTAATCTGCAACATTTCCCCCCTCCCTATGCATAACAAAACTAGCTAAAATATGACTATCTTATTCTTACTTATTCTTATCTAATTACTTATTCTCATTATTATCTTATTCTTATTGCTATCTTATTATTATCTTACTCTTACTTATTGTCATTATTACCTTATCCTTATTACTTACTCTTATTATTATGTTACTCTTACTTACTCTTGTTATTATTCTATTCTTATAGCTTATAACAATCTTAAAATTATATATCATAAACTTGACATAAAAACGCAAGGCACAAAGAAGAAGGCACGTAAAAGGTAGAGGATGACAGGTAATACCACGGTATAGGAATAGGGTGCACCTTGGGATGACTTGGGGATAATACTGAGTGGATATATTCTTAAAGCAGTTGTCGGCGTGCTACTAACATGATGTTAACCTTCTCTAGCCGATTCTTGACAAACGGCATGAGCTTATTCAATATACAGGGTCCAAAGATTAGCGTCATCATGATCACTGTGATCGGCCCTATCAAGGTGGATATCAGGGTGGTTAACCACGGCGAACCGGTGAACCAATTTTCGTACCAGCTGCGTTTGGAACAGGGTTCAATGGGTGCTGGTTGGCAAGGCATGGCACTGAAAACTGGTGGCCCTGTAGTTACTTTTGTACTAATAGCTCGAGATTGTTCCATCTGTTCAAGTACCCCATTTAAAGGGCTGGTGTGACTCTACTTGTCCTATAGTGACAAGCTGCAAAATTAAGATAATGCAAAGGCATCGTGGCCCCCTCTTGCGGAGGCTGTTTTGTTGTTTTCTGGATTCGGTCGGCGTGGAACTCACAGGCTCGGGCGGGACGCCTGTCACCGGGGCGTACGGGTTACGGGGGCGTCCAATGATCCGGTCCTGTGAACAGAAACTCACAATTTTCATTAGTTTTATTTTGAAGGTCTGGTTTAATAGACTTAAGCGGGCACCACTTGACTCTGCCATCTTTCCTGACAGTGACCTTTGGGTCGATCTTGGCATGGGGGGAGCGCTGCCAGCGAGTCCCCCAGCCAAGGGCAGTTTGCTGCAACATGGCGTGCCTGGCCACATTTAGAACAAGCCATTACGTTGGCTATTGCGGTGTGAACAGCTGCCTGAATTGGGGTCAGATGCTCTTCCTTTGCAACATGCTTAATCATGTCTGCGATACTTGCCCCCACCGGCAACGATCGCAGGATTTCTTTGGTTGCCGAATTGCATTGTTGGCGTAAACATTCCGCTACGACCGGGCCTTTTGCCTCCGTGGGCAGGGACGAAGAGTCGACCGCTGCTTGGAGACAATCTACAAATTGTGTAAAGCTCTCACTTTCACTTTGCTTTATTGTGGACCATGGCGATGGTCTGGCAACGACTCTACAGGCTGTGCGAATAGCTTCCCTGGCCACACGAGTAGTTGTCATAACTTCATGGGCCCGCATGCCATGGGCCTGTGCCTGGGGGGTGATCATTGTTGGATCTGTACCCATTAACCGCTGCAGGCTGGAGCCGTGTAATGGATGATCTGCCCCAGTTACTTGGGCTAAATACCTCGTACAGTTGTCTTCCCATTCTTGTTTGAAAACGATCATCCCTGCTCCATCAAAGATTAGCCTACAAGTTTGTTTTATATCAAATGGGAGCATATCGTCCTCCCCGAAGATACCATCTATGAGGGTTGAGACCATGGCAGAATTAATCCCTTTATCCGCAATTGCTTTAACAATCGCTTGTACGTCCTTAGATTTTATCGGCGAGTGGACCCTCTGTCCCCCCTCCGTCACCCGGACCGGGAACGCTAGCGCGGCCGATGGGGCCCACTCGGCACATGCGATCTTTATTTCCTTCCAGTCCGTGAGAGGGGTTCCTCCCCTTCGCGGTTTTTCTTTAATTCGAATGGGAATATTTTGGCTCTTAGCTCTGTTTACCTTCATTTCCTCCTCCCTTAAGTTTGAATCAGTTGTGACCCACTCGTCCTCACTAGTGTCTGATCCGGAGTCGGAACTCGACTGACTGGTCACTTCCGGGCTCCCGTACTTTCTCGTTGGGCTCCGGCCCCGCCTACTTCCGTCCCGCCCACTTCCGTTCCGGGCGGGCTGTTCCCCCCTCCTTGGCTCGCCCCGCCTCCTACTCACAGAGGGGCGTTTTGTGAAATGGCCGCTCTGATCGGTTCTCAGGGCCTCACTCGGGCCTCCCTCACCTGACCGGTCACCCGAACCACCTTTCTCCTCCTTGTTCTCTTCCCCCTCTTGTTTATCTAACGGTTCCTGTCTGTTCCCGCCAGGAGCATCCTCGCCCCGACCTTCCCCTTGCGGCTCAGCGCCATTTTGAGGGGCATAGGGTGGTGGCCTGGCCCAGACGTCCCCAAGCTCTGACTTCTTTTCGATGTTCCTAGCTTCCCCGGCTAGCTCGCTCCAAACAGATTTCGGCTGTTTCTGCTCCTCTGTAAGCGGGACGGGGTTCAGGGATTGAGGGGACGTATCGCCCTCTTGCAGATCTTTAGGCTCAGCAGAATCACCATCATCTGGGGGGTGCAAAGTCTGTGCGGCTGCCCCGACTCCCATTTTCGGGGTGGCCAACAAACAGTCCCTTACCGCTACCCAGGTCTCCTGCGCTTTTCTAGCTTTCTGCAGGGCTTGTACAGCTTTTCCCCAAGCCTTAAGGTTTCTCCCACAACCCGAAGACATCGTCTCCTCGGCCAACGCCTTAGTACATTTGTCCCACACTTTAGGGACACACTTCAGGGACTTCAGAATATCCACCGGCTGGTCTATAACCTTAATTTTTAAAAGCCTGGCAACAGCGAGAGTAAAATCTTTTGGCTTACAATCAATCCCCCAATGCTTATGTAATTGTGATACGACCTTCACAAGGGCTTCCATCCTCCTTGTTGCTCTGATAGCGTCCTCCCCACCGGGCTGGTCCAGCCGCTCCGGCCGCCGTTCACCCGTCCAGCCGATGATTCCCGGGTTTCGGCACCACTTGTTGCCGTTCAAAGCAGCGTGGTGACCTGGTTCAGGAACGGCACGGCGACCACCCCCAGGCCGCTCGGGCCATCAGCTCGCTGACATCAATGTGGTGGACGGCAAATGGCGTTTATTGATGGGTAACAAGGTGTTATATAGCTAAGGTTTACAACGTCACATCCGTCTGCTTACTTCATGAACTAAACGCTATTGACTATTAGGGGCCCTATCTTTCCGTACAGCGCGATATCTTCCAGCCGCCGGTACCCTAACTATCTGCAACAGGCAGTTATCAAAGAAGCAAATTTTAAAGCCATGTTATAGTGATACAAAAAGTCAGTAAACAGAAAGGACAGCAACAAGAAATGGATGAGCCAATTAGCTACAAGTAATTTTTATTTATTTATTAACTGAAAAGAGCAACAGCAACTGGGTTAGCAACCAACATAAGGGTCATGGCCTGAGCTACTTGTGTGCGTTGTGTGCAGCACCCGGAGAGTTGAGAGCTGCCCCGCGGTGGGGCTGGGGCTCCTTCCCCTTTGGGCATCTCCAGGGCCATGTGTGAATGGAAGTGCCGGAAGGAATTTTTTGCTGTTGCTTCCCTGCCCCTGGTGTGTGAAATACTGGGACTTCACACACACACCTGCAGTGGGAATTTTTGTGCCTGAGCTTGATTGGAAACAACATGCAACATGTGCACAATGATAGAGGAATATATATTTAAACAACAACAAAAAGAACAACAACAGGAACAAGAATTACATTAACAACTATAATATTAAAAAGAATATTAACAAGAATATAAACAAGAACAAATTGTACTATGAAACTATGTGAAGAAAAATCGGAATAAAAAAGAGGTTATGGACTAATTCCATCTTCCTTAGCACTCCCTTGCAGCAGCCAGAGTGAAGGGGAGCTTGGCCTGCAAGGGAAAAGGAGGCATCAGCAGGGCCGAGGAGCGGCTCGGGGGCTCCCGTGGAGCAGAGGCTCTTTGGCGGCTGCGCGGGCTCTTTGGCAGCAGCGCTGCCGTCATTGGTGCCCTGGCAGAGGCTTGGCGTGGCCAGCGCAGCCCAGAGGCCGGCAGAGGGGCTCAGGCAGCAGCCCCCGAGGCCTTGGCCACTCCTGGCCCTGGCGCAGCTCTGCCCCAGCACCCAGGCCTGCCACAGCTCCCTGCCACCTCTGCCACCAGCCCTGCGGCTGCTCTCACAGAGCCAAGCACCAGCCGTCCCCGCGCAGCCTCTGCCTGCACGCACAGTACCTGCACTGAGCTCTCCCACTCCATCTCTTCAACTTCATCTTTTTCCATTTTTTTCACTCTACTGACTCTGCAATGGAATGGAAATGTTTACTTTTGCAGCCATGAGCACCGTGTCACTTGGTGGCTTTGTGGCCTCCCCTGGGAGGCATTGCGCAGGCTGCCCTGCAGCCCCACAGCTCCCCTGCATCTTGTGGGCACCACGGGTGGCCCCTGGTGCTGCGCGGCCCTGCTGCTCACCTGGCCTTGCTGCTGCGTGGCCAGCACTGGGGCCACTGTGAGGCGCAGCCCTGGGAAGCATCCGTGTTCCCGTGGCGATAACTGCCCCTCTGGGATGTTCCACTGCTCCGTGGGGGGAGGAGGACAGCGGCAGGGGCCAGGGGGGCCGCCGTGAGGAAGGGTCTGTGTGTGCTGGACTCCCCCTGGCACTGCTGAGCCTGGCGGCAGAGAGCAGTGCGTGGCCTTGGGCTTGCTGGGTGCCAAGGAGGGCTCCTCACGCAGCCCCATGGTGCTGCTGGTGGCTGCCTGCCCAGAGGTCGTGCTGCACTTGGGGCTCTGCTTCCACCCCTGCAAGCAGCCTTGAATGCCTTCATCTTTCTTCCCTGCTCCACTCCTGCCCTTATAGCCCAATTTCCTCAAAAAAGTACTTTTTTTCTGGAATGTCACCAAAACCCTGCAATTGAAATGGGTGGGAAGGAACGAGTGGCAGCTGCATCCCGGGCTTGGCCTGACCATGGTGGCGGCAGTTGGTACCAGGCCATGCCCCGGTGCTCCTGCAGAGAGGGGCTGCGCAAGGGCGCCTACCTTGGCTGGCAGACGGGTGCGTTTGGCCGCACACCTTGCTGCGCTGCTCCAGCAGCCCCACACTGCCCCTTGCAGAGGCTGTGGGGAGCGGGTGCTGCGGCCCCCTGTGGGGACTCTGTTTGGTGAGGGCAGCGTGTCCCTGTGCTGTCCAAGGACAGCAACGGCTTCCCATGGACGTCCACGTGGACAGGGACACAGGGCTTCTCATCCATGGCTTCAATAGAGATGGGGCTCCTTGGAGCGGAGGCCCTGGAGGCCACAGCGCTTGCACAAGAGGCCGGCACGGCGGCTCGCGGAGCGCACCGCAAGCACACGGGCTGCTGGCAGGAGGGCGCTGGGCTGGGGCTGAGGTGTGCGGGGGAAGAGAGGCTACGTGTCCTGGTACCTGCCCGTGCTGCACTTGATCCCCTAACCTAGAGCTAAGCACTCAGCTCTTGGGAGTTTGTTCACTTGCTGGGAAGTTCAACCAAACCTGCTTTCCACCCCTGTATCTGGCTGTTTCCCAAGCTGCTTCCAAAGGGTAGAAAAGACCCCCCCTGCTCTGCACAGGTGCCCAGGGCACAGTGTCCCTGTCCCCTGCGCCACGGGGCTGCACTGCCCCAGGGAGCAGCTCCTGTCCTGCGCACCGGCCTCCCTGATGCCGCCGTGAGCAGCACAGGAACAGGCGCACGGCTTAGAGATCCTCCGCTAAAAGCCAAGTGGCCTCTCAACACATGGCCAAACTCTCATGCCATAAATTAACTCTTTGTGTGCCGCTGAACTGCCGTTGGAATCAAAGCAACCAGGGTTTGACACGATCCCAATCCCGTATTCTGAGACTGTGTTTGGGGAAGGGGGAGGCAGAGGGAGAGGAGGGTAAATCCCCTCTGGTCTATAATCCCTGGCCCATCGCCCCGGATAAAACTGGACCCAAACACTCAGCATGCAATTCCATTCCCAGCACCAAAAGAGTCAAAGGAGAGGGTGCCTTGGCTTCAGCATGCACAGCACAGGTTTCCATACTTGGGAAAGTCAGTCACTTAAAATATATTTACGAAGTTTAGTCTTTACTTAGAAAAAGGTGACACTGGATAAGCAGAGTTCTTGTTTCTGAGCTTGTGATGTCAGAGATGCCAAGAGCATTTCTGTTGGAATGAGTGATGCCAAGATCTGGGGACCAGGATGGAGGTTTCTCTGTCCAGCAGCAGCCCCTTGTGGCATGCCAGCAAGCAAGTTGGCCAGCAGCAAGATGCTCCTCTGGGCACCAGCACTTTGGTGGCAGGGATTGCGCTGCTTGCTTTTGGAGGGTTTTCCCCTGCGTGAGGAGGATCTCCTGCTCCATCTGCTCCTGGCTTTACCGTTCAATACCTGAGTGTAAGGAATTTATCTCCATTAGCAAGTGAGCATTGTAGCCAAGTGCTGGGCAGAGCTGCAGCAGCTGCAGGTCCCTGCTGCTGCTGAGGGCACATTTGTGCCTGCTCTGCCCTCTGCAGCCCTAGGAAGCCGTGGCAGGGGCAGCAGTGCAGGAGCCGCACCAAGGCTGCTCTCAGCCACAGCACATGGCGCCTGCAAGGTGCACGGCAGGACAAGAGAAGGAGCCCAGCAGCACCAGGGGCTCCCAGGCCACCACCAACTCACAAGGGCTCTGCTGAGGACATGCACACCTGGCCCCAGGGCACAACTGCCCTTTGTGCTCATTCCACTACCAAGGAACACGTCTCGACCATGGAAAACAAAATCTTCTTTAGGAAATAGGGCTGTAAGGGCAGGAGTGGAGCAGGGAAGAAAGATCAAGGTGTTCAAGGCTGCTTGCAGGGGTGGAAGCAGAGCCTCAAGGGGAGCCCAGCCTCTGGACAGGCAGCCGCCAGCAGCACCATGGGGCTGCATGAGGAGCCCTCCTTGGCACCCAGCAAGCCCAAGGCCACGCACTGCTCTCTGCCGCCAGGCTCAGCAGTGCCAGGGGGAGTCCAGCACACGCAGACCCTTCCTCACGGCAGCCCCCCTGGCCCCTGCCGCTGCCCTCCTCCCCCCACGGAGCAGTGGAACATCCCAGAGGGGCAGTTATCGCCACGGGAACACGGATGCTTCCCAGGGCTGCGCCTCACAGTGGCCCCAGTGCTGGCCACGCAGCAGCAAGGCCAGGTGAGCAGCAGGGCTGCACAGCACCAGGGGCCACCTGTGGTGCCCACGAGATGCAGGGGAGCTGCGGGGCTGCAGGGCAGCCTGCGCGATGCCTCCCAGGGGAGGCCCCAAAGCCATCGCGCGACACTTGGTGCTCATGGCTGCAAATGTAAACCATTCCGTTGCAGACTCAGGAAAGTGAAAGAAAATGGACAAATGTGAAGTTGAGGAAATGGAGTGGGAAAGCTCTGTGCAGGTACTGTGCGTGCAGGCAGAGGCTGCGCGGGGACGGCTGGCGCTTGGCTCTGCGAGAGCAGCCGCAGGGCTGGTGGCAGAGGTGGCAGGGAGCTCTGGCAGGCCTGGGTGCTGGGGCAGAGCTGCGCCAGGGCCAGGAGCGGCCAAGGCCTCGGGGGCTGCTGCCTGAGCCTGGCGCCCTGGCTCTGTGCACCGCCTGCCCCACGCACGCAGGGGACACGAGGCCCCGCGCACAGAGCCAGATCTGCCACCATGACCGTCCCCACAAGCTCTCCTGCTCTCTTCCAGAATCCGAGCACCGGCAATCTTGTCGGCTGCAACGACGAAGAACCCATGGATTGGGAGACCTCGACCTGTAGTCTCCAGGTATTGCCCCTTCTTCCAGCTGAACAGGGAAAAATGGGGCTCAGCCCGGTCCCTTCCCTCTTTCCTGCTTCCCGCTGCAAGAGGAACCGTGGGGCCAGAGCCACCCAGCTCTGTGACCTGTCCTGCAAATTCTTCCTTCTTTCTTACAGGCTCCACATATGGATGGGGGGCTGGCAGGGAATGGGTCGGAGCCGATGGAGTGGCTCGATTACGGTAGCAGCCAGGTACAGTCCTTGCAGGCACTGGATGCCCTTTTCGTTTTTCTTCCCCAAGCACCGTCCCCACCAAGGTCTGCTGCTCACTTCTAGATGATGGGGAGCAGTGGCCTGGTCGGCTGCAGCCAGGAGGAGCCGATGGATTGGGAGAGCTCCGGCTGCAGCCCCCAGGTCTGGCCCCTGCTGCCGGCTGCACGGGCAGAGCTGGGGCTGTGCCCGGCCCCTTGGCGCTGCTCCGCGCTGCCTTTGGGGAGCAGCCGCGCGGGAGCCTGGCCCAGGTGTGCGGGCGCTCTGGCGGGCCGCGGCGCCGGGGCAGAGCTGCACAGGGCGCAGGAGCGCCCAAGGCCTGGGCACCTGCTGCCTCAGCCCCCCTGCCGGCCTCTGGGCTGCGCTGGCCACGCCAAGCCTCTGCCAGGGCACCAATGACGGCAGCGCTGCTGCCAAAGAGCCCGCGCAGCCGCCAAAGAGCCTGTGCTCCACGGGAGCCCCCGAGCCGCTCCTCGGCCCTGCTCACGCCTCCTTTTCCCTTGCAGACCAAGCTCCCCTTCACTCTGGCTGCTGCCTGGAAGCGCTGGGCATGAGGACTCCGGCCCTGGACTCTTTTGTGGATTTTTTTCTCTGTAGTGTCACAGTAGTTCTTAGTTGTTGATATTGTTTATATTATTTTTGATATTGTTGTTACAGTTGTTGTTGTCGTTATTGTTGTTGTTATTGTTGTTCTTTTTTGTTGTTGTTTAAATATATATTCCTGTATCATTGTTCATATGTTGCTTTTTTTTTTTCCAAGCAAACTCAGGCACAAAAGGCATCCCCACTGCATGTGTCTGTGTGGAGCCCTGTGTGCACCAGGGGCACGGGAGCAACAGCAAAAAATTCCTTCCGGCACTTCCATTCAAACGTGGCCCTGGGGATGCCTAAAGGGGAAGGAACCCCAGCCCCACCGCACGGCAGCTCTCAACTCTCCAGGTGCCGCACACAACGTGTCCCCGCAGTGCCCAAGCCACAGGCAAAGGGAAGCTGTTGCGCCCCAGGGACACGGGGCCTGGAGATGCAGGGCTGAGCTCCACGAGCCTCTGGGGGACACAGGGCCCTGCACGGCTGGGACACGCTGAGGGACCACGTCACGGGGGGCAGTGTCCCCGGAGGCAGCTGGTGCAGAAATGGGCTGCTGCCAGGAAGGGCCCCGTGCTGGGGACCACGATGGAGGCTGCTCTGCCCCTCTGCCGTCTGCAGGGCCATCTGCCAGCTGCTCATGGTGAGAACTCGGTGCCACAGGAGAAGAGGCCTTACGGCCTGACAAAACCCCACCGCTGCCCTTCCAACATCACTGCCGTCCTGGGTGCCTGCGGAGCCCTCCCAAGTCACACAGTCACACAGGGGTCGACATTGGAAGGGACATCTCGAGATCATCAGTCCAACCCCACCTGCACAAGCAGAGACCCCTGCAGCGCGTTGCAGAGGATCACACCCAGGAGGGTTTGGAAGAGCTCCAAAGAGGGAGCCTGCACAACCTCGCTGGACACCCGCTTCCAGTGCTCCGTCACCCTAACTGTCAAAAAGCTCTTCCTCATATGCACATTGAAAGTGTGTTGCAATTTTTGCCCATTGAAACTGTGTTGCAATTTGTACTCTTTAGCCCTTGGGCTATTGCTGGGTGCCACTGAGAACGAGTTTGGCCCTGTCCTTTTTACACCCTCCCCTCAGCTGATTGTACCTGTTGACACGTTCCCCTCTCACTCTTGTCTTTTCCAGGATAAACAGGCCCAAATCGCTTACTCTTTCCTCATAAGACAAATGCTCCAGTTCCTTCATCATCTTTGTGGCACTAAGCTGGTCACACTCTGCAAGTTCCACATTCCTCTTGTCCTGGGCAGCCCACAATATTTCTGCACACAAGAGTCCAGGTGTGGCCTGAGGAGAGCTGAAGAGAGGGGCACGATCAGCCCCCTCCACCTGCTGCCAACACTCCTCTTCATGCAGGCCAGCATCCCTCTGGCCAAGCTTGACACAAGGGCACATTGCTGCCTCGTGCCTGTCCTGTTGTCAAGCAGACCTCCCAAACCCCTCTCCACAGAGCTGCTTAAGAGAGTTTGCTTGAGAAGTCATTTCTGGAGCCAGGATTTCACCAAAGCACATGTAGAGATGGTAGTCCTTCATTCATGCTGCCCTTCATTCATGTTGCTGCATGCTTCATTCATGCATTCAGGAAGCTGCATGCTTCATTCACACAGTTCTTTGTTCATGCTGCACATGTGCACTGGCAAGGAGGATTTATATGTAAATGACTGACAGAACAAAGCCTTCACTCTCTATGAGGAGGGCAGCCTCACAACACCTGCTTGCTCTGCTTCATTGCCCCCCAACCATTACACCACACTTCTCACACCTTGCTACCAGCATGGCCACCCTGCTCAATCACCTCCCACAAAAGACAGGCCTCACAGTTAAAATCACTAGCCACTGCATGCTTAGGAAGCCTCCAAACATTGCCCCTGCTTCCTTTCATCCCTTCCCAACACGGGCACCACAGCTACATCTCCCTTTGCAGCATTTCCCTACTAAAAAGCTGTCCCAAACACCCACACATTCCACATAAAATCTCTGTCAACAATCCACTTTTCTCTTCAGGCCTAGAGTAATCCACCTGCCCTACTCAAATACCTCCCTCCAACAATACATATGGAATGGGCAAGCAAAAAGGCACACACAGACACTGATGCAGCAAGAACATATGCTGGAGTTTGCATGCACTTTTCAAGGACTGCTCAAATAAGGATCTGGAAAGTCTTGCAGAGGCACCCACTGGCAGTGCACAATGCCACTCACTCATGCTGCAGGGAGCAGAGAATCTTAAGGAACTTGTCTGCAGATTCTGGAAGGATCACCTTATGAGGATGACCATATCATGGGCGTGTCTTCTTCCACCTAATTGTATAAATGACAGGGCCTAGCACTGATAAGCGGAGCAGGAATCGGGAATGACACCTGGCCAACACTTAAGGCTGGACCGTGAGAATCCCTCCCTTACCCTTAACCCCGCACCCTGCACTAAAGGAAACTGCTTGCAAGGATGAGAATCCCCTGAACATTCAGGAAGAAATGTCCTAGCATTTACCACGTACAAGTAGTGCTTCCCTCATGTATGATGCTAGCAATTCTGTGTACGAGATTTGGGAAGGCCTCAGGGCATCCTGAAAATGTGTCAAATTAGATTCTTATACCAAGGACAATTAAAAATCAACCTGCTATTAATCCCTAAGTGTAGGGCCTTCCTTCACCTGACATGCACACGTGTCCCACAGGATGCCCAAAGGGGAAGAAGCCCCAGCCCCACCACGGGGCAGCTCTCAACTCTCCGGGTGATGCACACAACGTGTCCCCACAGGTTCCAAGCTACAGCCAAAGGGAAGCTGTCGCGCCCCAGGGACACGGGGCCTGGAGATGCAGGGCTGAGCTCCACGAGCCCCTGGGGGACACAGGGCCCTGCAGGGCTGGGACACGCTCAGGGATCACGTCAGGGGGGCAGTGTCCCTGGAGGCAGCTGGTGCAGAAATGGGCTGCTGCCAGGAAGGGCCCCGTGCTGGGGACCACGAGGGAGGATGCTCTGTCCCTCAGCCCCTTGGGCAACAGGGACTATGGCATGTCCTAGTGCTCTTGTGATTTCCAGATCATCACTGTAGGCACCATCTGCTTCTCCAGCACAGCAGAAGACCTTACGCCGAAGCTGTTCAATGTCCTGACTTCCAGGAGACACAGAGTTTGCTCAGGTTAAGTGCTTGGTAGGATTCTGTTGTTTCCTTTCCCCCCTGATGCAGTTAGAGGAGTAGTGAGGACACCCGCAGAACATCTCTCAAGGAGTCAGTGACCAGCAGAGCACATGGTGGCAAGTGTGGCATGTGAATCCACCCACTGAGGCAGGTTCCATCCGGGACATGCAGGCATTTCCTGTTCTGTCAGGAATATCAAGCTGCTTCTTGGGAAGTAGCTCCTCAAGCGCTGCACAGCGCACATAAGGAGACAGTTTGAGTCGATTTGAGAGCTCCTCAGGAGACAGTGTGGGGCATCCTGCCTTGGCCTCCTAAAGAAAAGTCAAAACACTTCAGGGTTTCTTGGTCAGTGTAAGGAAAAAACAATAAGTAAAAATAAAAAAAATGTAGAACTTGTCATGTTACAGAGAACTCCTAGAAAATAATGTTTGCATTTTCATGGACTATAAGGAGTTTTCTAAGGAGTAGAGCATACATCATAGAGAGACGTGGCCAGGAAAAATAAGAAAATAAATAAATAAAAGAACAAAACATTTGCAAATTCCAAGGTCATAAGATAGATTGCAATAACCATCTTACACTGGACAAATACCAACGCAGGAGCTCAGGTATCAGTTTCACTCTGAAACAGTGAAGTTCCACATTGCCTGCATGAAGGATATATTCTAGCTTTAAACATTCCAGGATGGCTCAGATTGGAAAGGGCCTTCAGAGACCTTGTTCATCCTCACGCTCTGACAGGGCTACCTCCAGCAGGCGGCCCAAGACCCTGCCCAGACACCTGTTCAGTATTGCCAGGGCTGGAAACTCCACTGCCTTCCTCTGCAGCCTGTTCCTATGCTCAGACACCTTCCTTATTTTCAGAAAAACCTTCCTGTGTTTAAATTTGTGCCCATTACCTTTCATCATTGTCACTGAGCATCACTGAAAAAAATCTGGACCCGTCCTTATCACAGCCTCCCTTTGGATACTTAAGCACATTGATAAAACTCTCCTCCGTCCTCTCTTCTCCAGGCTATGCAGCCCCAGCTCGCTCAGCTACACCTCATATGAGAGAGGCTCCAGTCCCCTAATCGTCTAAGGGGCCCTTAGCTGGACTTACTCCAATAACACCATGTCTCTTCTACACTGGATCACC